>NW_021703774.1:77779797-78303005 GCF_005190385.1 Monodon monoceros | reverse complement strand
TACCATATGGTAACACATATATATGGAATCTAAAAAAAAAAATGGTTCTGAAGAACCTAGGGTCAGGACAGGAATAAAGACGCAGATGTAGAGAATGGACTTGAGGACACGGGGTGGGGGGGAAAGGTAAGCTGGGATGAAGTGAGAGAGTGGCATGGACATATATACACTACCAAATGTAGAATAGCTAGCTAGTGGGAAGCAGCCACATAGCACAGGGAGATCAGCTCGGTGCTTTGTGGCCTCCTAGAGGGGTGGGATAGGGAGGGTGGGAGGGAGACGCAAGAGGGAGGGGATATGGGGATATATGTATATGTACAACTGGTTCACTTTGTTATACAGCAGAAACTAACACACCATTGTAAAGCAATTATACTCCAATAAAGATGTTAAAAAAAATTCCTATACATCTGACCCACCCCAAAGGCACAAGGTTTCTGCTCAGTCCTCAACAAGCCTCAAAAAGGACAGCACCCCCCCACCCCCCCGCCAAACAGCCCGGAGCAGGGTCACCCAGTCTGTCTCCTCCAGCCAGCCATCATCACTACAGGATGGGCTAAGGAAGGCCTGGAAGAAAAAACCAAGACAACCCACTGAGAGATAAAGTGACCAACAAGCAGCTTCTGTCAGGAGGAAAGCTTGAGGAGCCCACCCGCCACGAGGGCAAGCACCGTCAGGCAGCAACCCAGAGCTAAAAGCCTCTGCAGAAGCAAACAAACATCATCTGGTTCTGTCTCAAAAACCTGAAGAGCGATGCACGTAAAATAACAAAAAAATCATTGCAAAGCAACAGACCAATATTGCAGAATGTTAGAATAACATATGATTTTGTGTGTGTGTGTGTGTGTGTGTGTGTGTGTGTGTAGAGAGAGAGAGAGAGAGAGAGAGAGACAAAGAGAGAGAGGCTTTGAAACCTTCATCTCTCCAGGATCTGAGAGCCTCTCTAGATACTTTCTTCTCTGAGAAATGCCTAAAGCCTCCTGCTCTGTCCTGTGCCCAGGCCGTTTTCCTTCACCAGTCCCATAAGTGATGGGGTTCTTTGTGATTCTGTCCTCTGCCTTCTCTTCTCACAGGGCCCATGTCCCCTGGGCGACCGTGTCCACGCCTCTGCTTCAACTGCCCCCTTCTGCAGACCGGGACATCTGTACCCCCAGACCATGGTTCCTGACAGGCCTCCGAGACCACACGTCCCGCTGCTCCACTTGCTGTCCTGCAGGAACCACAAAACCACACGTGTCCAAGCTGGAATGCACCCTTGTCCATCTCTAACCCCACTGCTCCTCCTGGGTTATACCTCTTGGAAACGGCAGCATCCCATGCCAGATTGCTCAAGCCAAAAACCTGGAAGTCAGGGCTTCCCCGGTGGCGCAGTGGATGAGAGTCCGCCTGCTGATGCAGGGGACACGGGTTCGTGCCCCGGTCCGGGAAGATCCCACATGCTGCGGAGCGGCTGGGCCCGTGAGCCATGGCCGCTGAGCCTGCGCGTCCGGAGCCTGTGCTCCGCAACGGGAGAGGCTGCAACAGTGAGGGGCCCGCATACCGCAAAAAAAACCCCCAAAAACCTGGAAGTCAGCCTCTACTCTCTTCCCCTTGCCCTTTACACTTCTGTGCTCCCCAAGTCTCATGATTCTTCCTGCTTGTATTAGTTTGCCCCCATCGACATAACAAAGTACTGCAGACTGGATACGGAAATGCATTTCCCCACAGCTCTGGAGGCCGAAATCCAAGATCATGGTATCAGCCGGGTTGGCTTCTTCTGAGGCTTCTCTCCTTGGCCTTAAGATGGTTGTCTTTTCCCTGTGCCCTCACACGGTCTTCCTTCTGTATGTCTATGTGTCTCTCCCCAAGATCGACAAGGAGAAAACAGATTTGTGTTTGTTTCACACATCTGCTCTACCTTTTGTCCGAATCCTAAATTGTTCTTCTATCTTTTAAGTACAGCAGCCATATAGGATTAAGCCGACCCTAATGACTGTTAACTTAATCACCGCTTTAAAGACCCCTATCTCCAAATACAGTCACAATCTGAGGTACTGGGGGTTAGGACTTCGACATACGAAATTTTTCAGGGGAGGACACATTTCAGCCCATAATACTCCTTTATGCTTCCAAAATCCACCCCCTCTTCTCTATCCCTATTAGTGTCTCTTAAATTCGATCCCCGTTTGAAGTGAATTATTAAACAGTCTCCTATTTCTGTTTCTGCTGGAGTGATTTTTCTAAAATGCAAATCTGATCAGAGTACTTCCTGAGTTAAAATGATCCATGGTTCCCCAGTGTAAGGCCAACTGGCCCGAGGCAGGGGAACGCAATCAGACTCACAGGTTGCATCAGACCGAAACTTTCCGGACCACCCGGTTCCAGAAACTGACCTGGAGACTTTCCGGACCATCCAATTCCAGGAACTGACCTGGGGACTTTCCACCCGGCCCAGCCTTCCCGCCTTTCGAGGGGCGGGACTAACGGTCCCAAGACTGATGCAACCGACACCAGATATTACCACGATACCCGAAGAGACCACGAAATAAGGAATACCCTGCGCCCTCCCGGATTCACCACACCCCTTTCCCTTCTTCCCCTATAAATTCTGCCCAAACCCTCGCCCGGGCGCGACCTCTCTGGCCCCTTTCTCTCGGACCTGTGAACCTCGCCCGGGAGCGTTCCCAAATAAAGCTTGTTTAAGCTCTCCTCCGTTTCTTGGTGCCGTTCCTTACACCCAGTGCCTGTGGTGTGGCGTCTACCAACCTTTCCAGATTCTGTTCTCACATTCCTTCTTCTCACTCCATGTACCAGGCATGCTGAGCTGCTTTGGGTTTCCCCCAGATGCCACACTCTCCCAAGCTGCTCCAAGCTGTCTTTGTACGTGCTGCTCTGTCTGCCTGAATCCACCCCCTGCCCTTTCCTTATTTGTGATCAATTCTATGGGAAACTTTCCCCAACTACTTCCACCTGGCAGGTGCCACGCTCTGGGCTCCCATGAGAACCTCATGCCTACTTCTGAGTTCCTAAGTTATGACTGCGGAATTCTCTGACTTCTTCACTAGACACTCCTTAAACTACAAAAAGTTGTCTTGTTTACTTTTATATTTCACAGCAGCATAAGGCACGCACAGAATAAGGGGTGTTACATGTTTGTTGAACAAATGCATGTTTTTCTCTCACAGCACACAATGATAGTACTATTTCCTGTTTATGCATCTATCTCATCGCTAGTCTGTGAGCAGCTAGGGGATTAAAACAAGGCCTCATTCATCTTTGTGTCACAAGTTCTAACACCATGGCAGACACATAAAAAGGACTGGTAACATTTGATGGATGGGTGAGCAGGGATCAAATTGGGGTGTGATCCATCAAACCCATTCTAGAGCAGATGTCTTGTGAGCGGGGTCGACACTGTTAGAAGTGGGAGAGAACAAGTTGCCTTTGAGCTAGAAGAACAGTTTAGAATTAGGACAAAGGGTAAAGCAGATGTGTGATACCAATACGAGGTCTGTTTTCTCCTTGTTGGTCTTGGAAAGACAAAGATCAAGACTAAGAATGAGGCTTCCCTGGTGGCGCAGTGGTTGAGAGTCTGCCTGCCGATGCAGGGGACACGGGTTCCTGCCCTGGTCCGGGAAGATCCCACATGCCGCGGAGCGGCTAGGCCTGTGAGCCATGGCCACTGAGCCTGCGTGTCCGGAGCCTGTGCTCCGCAACGGGAGAGGCCACAACAGTGAGAGGCCCACGTACAGCAAAAAAAAAAAAAAAAAAGACTAACAATGTACCTAGAACTGAAAGGTCTTCTTGTGAATTTTTTTTTAAGTTAGTGGGAACCTGCTGTATAGCGCAGGGAGCTCAGCACGTGCTCTGCAGTAACCTAGGTGAGTGGGATGGGGGTCGGGGGGAGGTCCAGGAGGGAGGGGATGTATGTATACATATAGCTGATTTACTTCTTTGTGTGGCAGAAACTAGCACAGCATTGTAAAACAACTATACCCCAGTAAAAAAAAACATTCTTTAAGCAGTTCATTCACCTGGGGCTCTATTTTCTCATTGAGTATCTCTACATTTCCCTGTGCACCAGCTTAAAGTTTCCTTCCTCGCCTATCCTGGCTGAAGGAAGAGCACCCACTTATGTGTGGGGCTTTGCACTTTTCACAAAAGGCCGTGAGCTCACGCGATCCTGACCGTAACCCTGTGGGGTGAGTTTTACCAATGGGAAACCGAGTCTCAGAGATTAAGGGATTTGTTCAAGGTCAATAATTTGAGTTTTCCCAGGCCTTCTTGCCTGTGTGTATAGAAGGGATCATAGAGATGTATATAACAAAGCTTTCACTACCTTCTGAACTTTACCATCTAATCTCTGGCAGTCTGCAAGTTTTACCTCTGTGAGTCTCAGGACATGTTACAGAGGTTCTCAGAAAGGCAAACTGTGAAAGAGTCTTACACTGAAGGCCCCAAGGAATCATGTCTTCGTGTATCCAAGCCTCTGTGCAGTCCCCTCCCGCACTGACGCTGGGCTTGACACTGGGACGTTAGCAAGTGTGATGCAGGCGGAGGCCTGAAAGGTGCGTGTGCATTCAGACTTGCCCTCTCTGACTGCTGAAGGCTCTTTCCCCACCTTGTGATAACGCTTCTGGCACAGATGAGCCATCCCAGCTGAGAGCCCTACATCAATCAGCCTCCAGCCAACCTGCTGGCCGCAGCCTGTGAATGACCGCCATTGAACAGAAGAATCGCCCAGCTGAGCCCAGCCCAAATTACTGACCCACATAATCACCAACAAATAAAACAGTTGCTGTTTTAAGCCATTATTTCTGGGGTGGTTTGTTATATAAGCAATAAATACACTGTTCTTTCATCTTATTCTGCTCCATGTCTCTCTCTGATGGTCACTGCCTCTGAGGTCACTTCCGAAGACATCTCACCATTATCACTACTGCAGGAGCCTGCTAAGTCAACCTTAATATCTATAGCCAAAGTGCTGTCTGGCCCCCAAATTACAGTGGTGTTTCATGGAGCACCGAGCAAGCTACGACATGTTATGAACACACACACGCATGCACACACACACGTGTGTGTGTGCATGTTTAAAATTTTTTAAAAGTTTAAAATTAAAACTTTAAAATTTAAAAAAAGTTTAAAATTTAAACTCAGAGTTTAAAATTTTTGAAAAGTTTTTTTGTTGCTTTTTGTTTTGGGTGTTGAATCTGCCTTCAGGAAGGAAACACCTGCCGAAAGCAACCACAACACCCACACCTCTGGACCTTTTTATCAATATTTCAGGCTTTTTCTTATACACCAGTACACTCTAAAAGCTGCTCTGAGAAATACTTTGTGTTTTGCGGGGCTGTGGAATCTTACGATACTCTGCTAGAGGGAGAGATCTCATGATACTCTTCAGACCTGGGAAGAGCAGACCTTGTGGTCTTAATATAGCAAACTTCAGAAAGGGTAATTGAAAGGAATGCTGACGTCCAGTAAAATATTACAGAGCTTTCATTTCATGTGAGACTCTGACTTTCTCTTGTTGGTTGCTGATCGCCTCTCATCAGAGAAGGGCTGGCTGCTCCATCACCAGGCAGGCTGGGGACCCACACCCAGGCAGATTCCAGGCTTGTTCTCCATCCCCCCCTTCCCTTATCCTCAGCAAAGCCCTCAGGCCGTTCACCAGTTTACAAGTTTGTGTGACCCCTGCTGTCATCACAGAGTCATAATGTGCTGGAGCCTGGGTACATTCCCTGGCCAGCTGACTCTAAACTCAACGCTACCTTCCACCCCACATCCACAGGAGATATTGCTAGTTGATCACGGGTTTCCTTCCTGCTAGCCTAATGTGGCACCAGAAACCCTTCAAGATAGCATCCAGGCAACCCTCACCAAGCTACTGGAGATGTTCCTTATATTCTTTGCTAGGGCTGCCATAAAAAATTACCGTAAACTGGGTGGCTAAGCAGCATTTATTTTCTCACAGTTCTGGAGGCTGGAAGTCTGACATCAAGGTGATGACAGAGTTGGTTCCTTTTGAGGCCCATGAGGGAAGGATCTGTTCCAGGTCTCCCTCCTTTGCTTGTGGATGGCTCTCTTTTTCCTTTGGATTCATATCATCTTCCCTCTGCACATGTCTGTATCCCAGTTTCCCCTTTTTGTAAGGATATCAGTCATATTGGATTAGGACTCATCCTAATAACCTCGTTTTAACTTGATTACCTCTGTAAAGACCCTATCTCCAAAAAAGGTAACATTCTGAGGTACTGGGGTAGGGTTCATAATGCAGTATATCTTTTTAAGGTGACATAATTCAACTTATAACAGTCCCCTAGACGCAGCCCACTGCTCCTCCCTTTCTATACTCTGCTGCTCTATATGACATGCACGCCCCCTGCTCTGAGCAGGGTACATGATCTGGGGGAGAAAGGTCGGGTGTGAGGCTTATTTGCCTCTGGCATGCATAACCCCAGGCCAGCGATGATGTTCCTGACAAAGCTGGTAGGATGTGGTCCCCAGCCAGCTTCAGGCTCCGTGTGTGTCCTTTCCAAGAGCTGCACGTTAACAGAAAGGACAATAGTGAAAGACTAAAATGTCCTTCTTGTTTGTCCCTCCTCAGGGGAGGGTTATACTTCCCTATCCCACTGGCATCAGGATTGGTTGTGTGACTCCCTTTAGCCCATGAAAAGCAAGTGTTATTTCTGAAAGGAAGCTATAAGAGGCACTGTGTATGTGGTCTTGGTCTCTCTTCTGTACAAGATGGTCAGTGTCCTAGATGGAGGGTGGGTCATCAGCCTGGGTCCTCAAGTAAAGTTGATGGGGGGCAGAGCTTACTCCAGACCATGATGGACATGCAGCATGAGCATGAAATAAATCTTTCTTGTAAAAAGCCACTAAGATTTAGGAGTTGTTTGTTACTGGGAATAACTGCCTATCCTGACTGATACAACAACCTTCCCCAACAGAGGACAATTATGTTTTAGTTAAGAATATAAATGCGGAGTGAACACAAGGATAAATTCCAAATGGATCAAAGCTTAAATGTAATCAATGAAGCCATAAAAGTACTAGAAGAAAAGAGGAATTACCTTTATAACCTCAGAGTGGGCGAAGGTCTTTCTACTTACGACTTGAAATCTAGAATCTGTGAAAGAAGAGATTGACAAATTGTAGTACATAAAAATAAAAAACTTCATAGTAAACCAAACTAACAACAGTAACGTGAAGAAAAAGAACCAAAATCCCAAACAAATCCCATAAGTGTGGTAGATTGTTTGCAGATATGGCCACAAATTTCTTCCCTTTGTTCACACCCTTAGGTATTCCCTTCCTACCCTGAATTCAGCCTTAGCCCTGTTACTTGCTTTGGCCTCTGGGCAATAACAAATGTGACACAAGCAGAGGCTTAAAAACACTTGGGCTTTGGTACTTGTCCTCTGGCTGTTTTTGGAACCTGTGACCATCGTGAGAAGAAGACCAGACTAGCCTGCTGGATGGCTTGTGACCCTCGCTACCTCTACTGACAGCCTGTCAACCATCAGACTCATGAGTGAGGCCATCAACCACCAGCTGTCTTTAAAGCGTAAGTGAGCCCAGCTGACACACTGTGGAACAGAGATGAACTATCAGCTAAACCCAGACTATAGCATCACGGGCAAATCAATGGTTGTTGTGATGAGCTGATAAGTTTGGGGATGGTTTCTTACACACACACACACACACACACAAATAACTGATGGCAATAAGCCAAATCAAAAGGCAAACAACCAAAGAAGAAAGTTATTCGCAACTCATATCACAAAGGGCTTACATTTCTAAGAGTAAATTTTTCTTGTATAAAGTTCCTTATTATAAAATACAGAAGACCAACAACCCAATGGAAAAATGAGCAAAGGATATAACATACAGTTCGCAGTAAAGGAAATATAAATAGCTTTTTAAAAATATGAAACATGCTCAATCTCATTCATAATAAGATAAATTCAAATTAAAACTACATTGAGATGCTATTTTCACCTATCAGATTGGCAACCGTACAAGCGTTGGCAACACACTGCGCTGGCACTCATACATTGCAAGTGGGGGTATAACCTGATGGAGGGCAAATTAACAATAGCTATGAAGATGATGTTGCACAATATGTTTGATCCAGTAACATACTTCTAGGAATTTATTGTGCGAATGTATTCACATGCAAAATGGCATATGCACAAGGTTATTTACTGCAGTATTGTTTGTAACAGCAAAGAACTGGCAACAACCTAAATGTCCGTCAGTAGGAGACTAGTTGATGAATTACGGCACATCCATGTAATGGAATACCAACTGCGAAAAAGAATAAGGAAGCTGATACATACTGATGTGAAAATAATCCAAGATGTGTTGTTAAAAAATAAAGCAAGTTGCAGAAACACATATATACGCATTTGGATTTGCTTCTATATGCGTAGAGACTCAGAAAAAGATACACAGCAATCTGCTGAAGGATGCACAGGTTACTTACGGGATGTGGTGGAACGGGATGGACAGTGGACAGGGGTGAGAAGGAGACTTTTCGTCACATAGCTTTCTGCAGTTTTTAAGTTTTGAAACTTACAATATTTATTTAATTTTTATCTATTCAAAAATTTAAATAATCAAATTTAATATTTAGGAAAGGACGTAGCTATGGATGTGTAAAGTTGACCACAGAATGTAAAGAAGCTGAAGCTCAGAGGTTAAGTGTCCAAAGGTGCCCCAGCTGGCAGGTGGCAGAGCCAGCGTCTGAGCACAGGTCTATTTGACTCTGAAGTTAGGAACTTGAGAAAAGCTTCTCTAAACTTCCGCTTTCCCAAATGTAAAATGGGAATCCTAGTAACACCAGCCCTGCCCACACACAGGACTATTGGGAGGCTCACTCCGATGAGTCTGTGTTAGTGAGAGTGCTTTGCAGACCACAGAGGGCTCTAACCACAGATGTTCAATGGATTTCCACATGCTAGATGAGGTACAACCTTTTTTTCTGATCTCACTATTGCCAGCACAAAGGGCTGTGTAGTTTACATATATTTTCATTTCACCTAATCTTCATTACGACTCTAGAGGTGAAGTATTTTATTCCCATTTCAGAGATGAGGACATGAGACTCAGATTTACTAATTTAGCTAGCATGTGACACAGTGGGATTTGAGTCCAAGTCTGTTTGACACTGAAGCGGTTGCCTCTCAATTATTGTGCGTGTGTGTGTGTGTGTGTTTGGTGGGGATCATCCTACCCCATCCTCAGAAATGGGCTCCTCACCATCTGATGGGCACAGCTGGGATTCATTCCCATTTTCCAATAGATGTGCTCGTGCAGTTCCCCAAGTCGGTAGCCTTGTTTTCTTCTCTCTCCCTGCCCAAAGGTTGCCCATCCTTCAAGGCCCATATCAAACCCATCCTCCCTTTTGAAGACTTTCATGGCCCCATCTCTTATCACTGAACTCTGCTTTCTCTAAATTGTCATTGCTCTTAATGTCTTGATTTTCAGTTTTATACACTTGGAATAGCTATCTTTTCATGTGTATAAGTCTTATTTTCCTTTAATGACTTTTCATTCTTAAGGTTGGAGACTGTCTTATTCATCTTTGTAAATGAGATAAAGTATGTACAAGACCTGGCTTAGAGCCTGGTGCATAGCAAATACTCAACAAGAGTGATTCTCTGGGTCTCCCTCACAACATCTGACACAATACTTTTGCCTGGAACCTACTCAATAAATGATTGCTGATTGAAAGCGTAGCTGCCTTGAGGGACTAGGAGACACACGAAAGAGGAAAAACTTACTGTGAGAAGGCAAATGTCCAGGAAAAGGCTGGCATGAGGTGGATTCAGAAGTGCTGGCCCAGTGTGATCAATTCCAGAGCTCGGGACCTGACCAGAAAATCAGGTTCCCCACTCTGCCACATGGCCTTCCATAATAAGCCATGTACCCACCTTCCAAAGGGCACTCTTAGGCACAGATGCCTGAGGCCTCATTGACTCAACCCAAATAACTCATGGCAGGTGTGGCCCAGTGAGTGTGGAAAGACCCCCATGAATTCAGATTCACAAGCATATTGAAGGTAACTTACTGTGTGTCAAAGATTCTCACACATGGTATCTATTAATTTAATTGTCCCATCAAGCCTTGAGTTCAGAATAATCGTCCCCACTTTGCACCTGAGAAAACTTGGCATCAATTAGGTAGTGACTAACCTACAAAGACACACATACTATCACCATCACCACCACCATGACACATCTTTGTTAAGTCTGAATATTAGGAAATGATTGAATTGAGTACATTTACAGCCATAAGGAGAGTGATAGGAATAGATACCTAGGACATGAGAAACTAGTTATTGGCCTAGTTAATCCACCTTTAAACAAACAGAACAAAAGGTTAACCCACCTTTGAACAAAAGTTGGGTATAAAAAAGTGAATAAGAGGGGAGGATAGAAACTCGAGGGATGGATGATTGACATCTTAAGCTCGAGTTTCCAAAATATGACCCATAGGGCGTGGCTGACCTAAGATGTTTAGATGAGCAAAAGCATTTTGACTAATTAACACTCAAGCCAGTAGGCCACTAGTGTCTAATAAGCTCCATCCACAACTACAACAGGTGTGTAACTGCTTCTTCCTGGATTAGCACGAGCTGGCTTTTATCCATTAATAATAACACTTGAAACTGAATGTAATTCTAGAAAGTATCATTCTACCAAAATTTCTTCTTGAAATAGGACATTATGGAGGATCCTGACAAATAGGATAATAAAGATCAACAAAGTACGTGAACTTGGTCCCTGCTGTAACTTGTAGGCCAAGCATGGACCATTTGAATCCCCATAATTATGAATAAAAGATTCACATGGCCCACACCCAGGGATTTGTGGTCACGTGGCTCACTACTGAGCAAAACTAAGCCCCTCCACTAGTTAAAGCCACGACATGGGAATAAATAATAATTTACTTTTAGAGTTTTGGGGCTTCCGTCTCTTATTTCCTCTACTTGCTTCTAAGTTTCTTGAGGCCTGAGATCAGACTTTGTGTAATTTCGTATATGGGCTTGTTGTATCTTTCAGGCCTTATTTCTAACCATGTCATTTCCTATCAAGTTTCTGATTCCAGGTAGTCAAACACCGCAGTGACCACTGTTGGCATCCAATCTTCATCTTGGCCCCTGTTTTGGTCACGAGATATCCCACACATTCCAAGCTAAAGCCAGAGGCTGCCACTGAACCATCAAAAGGATCTAGTTCCTTAAGAAACAGCACATCCATTTACAGTGGAAGGAGGGGGAGTGGGGGGCTGTTTTAGAAGCAGATCAGCAAGGCGCTCTTCAGGGTGATTCACTTAGGTGAACAGAAATCGGTTCACTGGCGGGAAAACACAAAGCCAAGCTGGAACCTCAAGCTGAAACCATGGTTCCAAGTGACTATTTTTCACTCTCTGAAATCACACCCTTAGAGGATTTTCTTTTTTCCATCAGAGCCAAGGCTAATGACCTCTGCCAGGGCCTTGTACATCATTCTCTTACCCCAATAATAAAGCCCGTAGTTAATTTCTCAGCTTGCCATTCGTGAGCTACAGGAAGCCAGGCTCCACGCTGACTCACCGCTGTCCTTCCTCTTTGCACTGGTGCAATTAGGTGGGAGTGGTCACGTGACCCGGCACCTGGGTTGGCCAGCAGGCTTCTGCGGCTATTCGTTAAAGGGGAAAGGCAAGCATCCTTTAAGGAGCCCTGGCCAAAGATCTAGGCGGCCCTTTAAGGGGCCTGGGGGCATGTGCTTATTGCTGGGTTTCACCTGACACCCATCTGTTGTGTGACCTTGATGAAGCCCCATCACCTTTCTGTGATCAATTTCTTCACCTGTAAGTTTACACTAGTGATGCTTTTTACACCTATTGGTTTGATTCTAAACCTTTTAAACCTGGTATTCAGTTACCACTGCATTGGTTTCTCTTCAGAAAGACGTGGTCTTTTCTGTAGATACTACATTCTATTTCCGAAATACAATGGACAGTTTTATAGTTCAGATGATTGGATTTACTGACTCATTACAGTTTTAAAAATAGAACAAGTCACATAAAATTCTACAGATTATCTCCCCGAGGCTGATAGAATTGGTAGCAAAGAGGCAACACTTTCCTCTTTCAGGATTTAACTTGAATGCACATGTTGGGTTGGCATTAGAGGGATTCCTGGGCAATCAAGAATCCAAGTATCAGAGGAGAGAGAGGAGAGAGGCCTGCTGATGCCATCGCTTGGATTTCCTGCATCTGAGTCCTTGGTCTACTACCTCTTAGCCTGCTGGCTGCCTTCCCTCTTGCTGTGCCCAGCACACCTTATCCATCTCTCAAGTCTTCAAAAGCCTCCCCCATGTTGCCTGCCTCAATTCTTCCCCTCACTCCCCTAGCTGGAAGGAGCCCTCTCCTCTTTTCTCTCCCTAAGCACATCTTTGCTATAATACACTGCTTCGAACCATGGATGTTTGTGCCTAGGTTTCATTCTCTTTCTCCAGGGCAGGGTCATATTGTTTGTATCGTTGTATCCCATCACAGAGCACCCACACAGGGTCCTGCCCACAGCAGGCAAATGGAGGACTTTGGGCATGAGGATTCACTGTCCTCATTCCCCTTTCCTTTCTCTTTTGCATGTCATGAACGCTCACCCCATCTGCTCTGTTCTTGGATCTCAAAAAGTTCATCTGCTAAGCCACTTTACCGAGCGCTGTGGTGGGCGCTGTGCAGGCCACCTAGATCTCTCTGGAAATGAAGGAATTATTTCCCCAGATCCTGGGAATGCACTTGGCATTAAGTGCTGTTGGCAGTAAGTGCTCACCTGTCAGCCCACTACACAACTGCCTAGCTAAAGAGAGCCCTTCCTGCAAGGCCATGCCCCCTTCCTAGGGCAATCCCCATGAATAACTGATCTTAATGGGTTATAAAAGCCCAGCCCAGCTCTGAAGGGCCATCCCAGCTTCAGAGCTTCCTGTAGGATTGGCTGAAGCCTTCATTAAGACTGTATCATCACTCAACTTCTTCCTCTGCCCAATTCTGTTTCCTTCCCTTCCCTTTTATACCTATTGATCTGAAGAGCCCTCCTTAATGGAAATCACGCACACTAACCCTGTCTGCTTCCCAGGGAGCCTAAACTTCAACAGGTACCTGCCCAGCAGTAGACATTATTCTCAACAGGGGTTAGAGTGGTGAACAAGTCCCTGCCCCATAGAACATTCCTTCTACTGGGAGGAGACAGAAAATAAACAAATATACATGGAATAAGTTCAAGTGGACAGAATAAGGGAGTTGGTAACTGACTCAGGAACTGGAGGAGGAATGCTATTCTTAAGGAAGAGATTAGCTGAGAAGGCTTCACTGATGAGTAACAACCTGAATAAACTAAGGAAGAGTGATGGGGAGATATTTGGGGAAAGAGTATTGTAGGCAGTTGGAATAGCAACTTCAAAGACATTAGGTCAAAGCAATAGAGAGAAGGATGGTAGCGGATGAGGACGCAGAGAGTGAGATCACATAGGGCTTTGTAATCCATTATAAGGATTTTGGATTTTATCCTGCATGAGATGGGAAGCCATTGAAAATTATGAATAGAGTCACATAGAATTTACATGAGCTTACCTTAAAGAATCACTCTGGATGCAACGAAAAGAATAGATTGGCGGGCTTCCCTGGTGGCGCAGTGGTTGAGAGTCCGCCTGCCGATGCAGGGGACACAGGTTCGTGCCCCGGTCCGGGAAGATCCCACATGCCGCGGAGCGGCTGGGCCTGTGAGCCATGGCCGCTGAGCCTGCGCGTTTGGAGCCTATGCTCCGCAACGGGAGAGGCCACAACAGTGAGAGGCCCGCGTACCTCAAAAAAAAAAAGAAGCAGGGAAACCAGTTAGAAGACTATTGCATCAGCCCAGGAGAGAGCCCAATGGTGGTTTGGGCAGTTATGGTAATGGAGATGGTAAGAGGGTGTTAACTGGGTGGGGAGTGGTACAGGGATGGGGTTGAGGAAGATCACAGAGGATAACTTACATTATTGTAAACATTCTATTTTCTGTATTGGGTGGTATGTTCATAGATATTTATTATAGTGTTTAAAATAATAAAACAATAAATAAATAAATTGAGAAGAAGACCAATCATTAACCAAAAAACAAACAAACAAGAAACGAGTGTGGCATCAACAAAAGGTTATAATTAATTCATTTCTATGCACCTGAAATTTAACGGAAGAAAGAGAGAGAGAGAGTTTATTCAAAATCCAAGAGGAGATGTTGGATACATACGTCTTAAATTCAGAACCTGGATATAAATTTGAGAGTCATTAGCATACAGATTAGGAAGTAAAATATGGGAATAAATGGGATAGAAAAGAGACGTCTAAGGGCAGAAGCTGGAACATTCCAACATTAAGATGTTGGAGAGCTGAGAAGGAACCAGCAAATGTGACTGAGGAAGAGAAGCCAGTGAGGAAAAAAGGAGGGGTGATGCTCTAGGTCAAATGATTGCTTGAATGGTCAAGTAAATGAGGTCTAATAATTGGATTTGGCAAAATGGAGGTCATTGGTGATCTCAAAGTTTCAGTAGAGTCCTGGAGATGAAAGCACAATTGGAGTGAAGTCAAGAGAGACTAAGAAGCTAGAAAGTGAAAACAGCAAGCGTATAAACGATGCTCTTGTGGATTTTTCTATAAAAGGTTGCAGAATAAGGGTACCATACCATGGCATGGTAGTTGGAAGGATGCATAGTCGAGAGAGGGACAATATAAGATGAAGGTTATTATTCATTCTTCACTGAATATTTATTGAGCACCTACTAACTGCCAGACACAAAATTATGCATTGGGAAAACTGTAGTCAACTCCATCAGCAGATGATTTGAGTGCCCAAGGCCACCTAAAGGCAGCTCTGTTTGACAGTTCTATGTAGGTAGCCAGCACCCAAGCACATACCAGAGAACCCCTTTACTTTCTGCCTCAGGGCTTTCTCCTAGACCAATCTGTATCCTGATGGGAATTATCCAGTTGAGAGGAAAAACTGATGATGCAGGAGAGAGGAGTCAACTGCAGGAGCGAAATCTTGAGTAGGCAGAAGAGAGTGGGATGCAGTGCACAATTGGGATAGTCAGACTTAGATAGGAGCTGGGACAAGCTGTCCTTTGTGATAAGTGGGAAGGAGCAAATATGGGTAAGGTTGCAAGGGAGGTGGCTGACTTTGTTGTGGGAGTACATAGCTATTCTTCTCAGACTAATTCCATTTTCTCAGTGAAGTAAGTAGCCAGGCCAATAGCTGAGTACTGAGATCTGAGAATTTGAGGGTTTGAGATCTGAGGAAAGAAGAAAAAGTGTAAAACACCTGTCCATAACATTCACTACACATGCTATGTGCCAGGCCCTATTCTAGGTTCTTGGGATATACCAGTGAACAGAACAGAGATCCCTGCCCAAGTAGAGCTCACACTCCAGTGAATTTCCTAGAGAAATGTATTCTGGTTGCCAGGCAGCGCTTAGGACCCACCTCAGGTTTAGAATCAAGGCTATAAATGAAAGTGGTCATATGATTTAGTACTGATCAGTTGTTTGAGGGCATCCTTGAATGTTCAGTGTAGAGGCAGAAAAACTTGTCCTCTATCCTCTCAGGTTCAGTACCTGAAGCCTGCAAATTAAACTGACAAAAGACAGAGTAACAGGAGGAAGGTTTCTTTTGTATGTACATGGGGGCTTCACAGAAAAGAAGTGAAAACCCTAGGAGGGAGTTAGACCCAAGGACTTATATACCACTTTAACAAAGGGTGATAAATTGTGGAGAAGTGACTAGACAAAGGAAAGGGGGGTGGTTTGGGCTTTTAGGATGGTAAGTTGTAGGAAGGTCACTAGGAAAAGTATGGTAGATAAAGGTTATTTATTAAGGTTTGTTATGCAGACACAAGTCAGTGCTATCTCCAGTGATAAGAGTCATCTCTGGTGATTAAAATTGTTCTCTTTCTGGTGCTAGAGAGGGAGAAAACTTTATAAATGGAAATTTATGCTACCTTTACAAAGGGAAATTTATGCCCTGCACTCAGGCAGTAAGGGGGAGGGCAGAGAGTTTCTCTTGTGTCTGCTATTTCTTAATTGCCTTCAGTTCAAAATAATCCTTAAGCCAAAGTGGCATATTTTGGGGTGGCATATTCTGATCCCCTTCATCAGCTAAGGAAGTCCTGATGTCCAACAGAGCAGTGTCTGGAAAATATGAAGTAGAAATAGAAAAATTAAACATAAAAACTAACACTTTTTAATATCTGTCTAAAACTATAGAAAACCCAGCTTTATTTACAAATTCACCTCCTACTTCCACTCTTCTTTATATCCCCATTGCCACCGCTCAAGTTTAAGCTCTCAGTTCTCGGCTGGACTAGTTCAATAGCATCTTAATTTATTTCTCTTTTCCATTATTTTCTCCCTTTAAGCCAGTCTGTAAAACCATAACTGTCAATGTGTCACTCTCCCTCTCAGAAGCCCAAATGGCTTCTCATTCCCTACAGGATAAAGTCTAAACTTATTTTTATTTTCCACGCTCTTTTCAACCTGATTCCCAAAATACCCTCGTCATTCGAGTATCCCCATATTCCCTTACCTGAATATCCTGTTCTATTTAGACTAATTTACTCCATGGCCCTTAACCATTGCATGCTCCTGACATGCCTCATGCTCTTCACTTGAAACATACAACCTCCCCACCTATCTTAATGTACTTCTCCACACTCTATAGACTCTCAAGTAGCATCTCTCCTTACCCCCCAACCCCGACCCCTGCCCCACCTAATGCTACCAATCGTTTATATTACCCCTTTAGCTCTTATATGTCTGAAAGTGATATTTATCATTTATGTGTCTAGTTTTCACCTCCCCAGCTAGGCTACAAGCTCTTAGTGAGCAGAAGCCATGCCTTATCCTTCTCTGTCTGATCCTCAACGCTTTTGCACTTGGAAAGTCAACACTTTTTCAGCATTTAATTTTGTGTGCTGACTCAGAGACAAAAAGCATTCCATCAGGGAGCCCTCATGCAACACCTCTGATTGGTGGCTCCGATTACAGGAAGCTCACATGAGAAGTCACCTCCCATTTGTTTTCACTCCATTAGGAAATGCTTTGTGTCAATTCAACATTTTATCCTATGACCCATTAAGTAAAGCTACTTTGAAAGCAATTTAATTAAAACCCTGGGATTTTGCAAGATTGCCAAAAATTCAGTCTCTCCAGGCAGAACTATGGCTTATAAAATGCAGCATTTTCAGATACAGCATAGCAGTGGAGAAGCCCAGCAACTCAGGCTTATTTGAAGATGAAGTTCTGAGAAGTTTCTCCCACATTGGTTGAGGTCACTTGGCTGGTAGAGAGATTTTGCAAATGTAGCTGACTGTCAAAAAGCTGCAACATAAATAATACAGCCTCCTCTTCCCCACACATATACATACATACGTCCTCTCTTTATATGCCTAAATAAATATAAGAGCAATCTGAGTGTGCCAGCACAGCCCCAGCAATTACAGTTAAAAACAGCAATTACCACTTTGTAGCACCTAAAGTTCTTCATTCCCCAGATGAAAAGTCACCCTGTTTGAAACTCTTTTCTGCATTGAGAACTGTCATTTTCCCAGCAAAGATTTACTGAGAGCTTATAATTCACCAAAGGTAAATGGGGTTGCAGTAAACAATACAAAGAAAAATAAGGCTTGGGTTCTTCCCTCAAGGAGTTTACAATCCACTAACAGGAGAGGGGTAATATAATGTAACTAAACTCAAGTTCAGGTGCCAGGAGACATGTGTATATCAGAAACGGTCGTAATACACAGAAGGAGAGATAGCTCAGGTGGAAGGGGAAAGGACAGGTCAAGAAAGACTTCAGAAAGTCTGTCTTAAAAGGTGTTCAGTTGATTGACATTTCCTCAATAAGTTAAATATAAAATTACCATATAACTCAGCAATTCCACTCCTGGGTATTTATCCTCCCAAACTGAAAACAGCTACAAACAAAATCTTGTACACAAATATTTATAGCAGCACTGTTCACAATAGCTGAAAGATGCAAACAACCCAAATATCCATCAGTGGCTGAATGGATAAACAAAATATGGTATATCCATACGATGGAATATTATTCGTCCACGAAATGAAATGATGTGCTGATACATGCTACAACATGGATGAGCCTGGAAAACATTATGCTAAGTGAATGAAGCCAGGCACAAAGGCTACAGACCGCATGATTCAGTGTATACGAAATGTCTAGAATAAGCAAATCCATAGAGACCGAAAGCAGATTAGTGGTTGCCAGAGGATGGGGAGGGGGCAGGTGGAAATGGGAAGTAGCTGCTTCATGGGTACAGGGTTTCCTTAGGGATGATGAAAATATTCTGGAAATAGATAGTGATAATGGTTGCACAACACTGTGAATGTACAAAATGTCACTGAATTGTATACTTTAAGATGGTTAGAATGGTAAATTTTGTTATATACATGTTGCTGCAATAATAATAATAATTAAAGCACACACAGTTGACACAGGGATGGGAAGAACATTGCATGAAGAAGGAACAGCATGCTCGAATACAAGCGGCTCCCAAATTGCCTGGTGGCGACTTCAAGAGATTTGATGTGACAGGTGCCAATAGCATCTCCCAGCCATCGTGACAACCAAAAGTGCCCCTACACACTTCCAACCCCACCAAGGTTTTCTTTTCCCAGTCCTTAGCTATTCTGTAGCATTGAGTCTTTCAATAATTCAGTCAAGAAATATTTGTTAAGAGCTTACTACGTGCCATCATGGTTCGAGGCATTAGCAATACTGAGACACATAAGACCCTGCAGCCCCCTTTCCTTTAGCTTCCATCATATTATATCAGCTTCATCTCATGTGTCCAATTGTTCCTTCTACCAAAAGACAAACAAAAAACTCCCCAAACTAGAAATTTCCCTTATACCCCTAATCCATCAGCAAGTTATGTCATTTCTACCTTTAAAACACAGGAGATCTCACCATCTCTACTCCTACCATCCATGTCCCAGCCACCATAACCTCTTCCTGGGACCAACTCAGTACCTCCAGCTGGTCCCTCCACGGCCACACTTGTTCTCCACAGTTTGAAGCAGGCAAGGTGACCCTTCCAAAAAGCAAGTCAGATCACGACACTCTCCTATTCAAAGCCTCCAATGAGTTCTCCACATACCTTAGAATTAACTCTAAAATTCTACAAGGTCTTCTTCTGTGACCTGGCTGTTGCTTGCTCCTTTGCCCTCAGCTTTTACTACTCACCCCCTTCCCATCACTTTTTAGATACTTTTTCTCCACAAAGTACCGGTTTATGCACCAGTTTCTCCAGGAAACTTCTCTTCTCTCAGCTGAATGTTTCTCCCCATTCTTTGTTGCCCGAAGAACTCTGTCATTTCTTATGGTACTTACTCATTTTACCTTTAGTAGAGTTACTTATTTATCTGTTTTATTTCCTATAATTCATAAGTTCCATGAGTGCAGGAAATGTGAATTATTCATCTTTGTTTACTCCAGAGGACTCAGCCCAAGAGTTGCTACTCAATAAGTGTTTGTTGAATGAATGACTGAACTTCTGTTTAGTTCAAAATACACTTTGTCATTCTGTGCTTTTTTTCTCTTCCAGCTGTTGAAAAAGAAACCCACAAGATAGTAATCAAAAAAATTTGGATCATTCCTTTCTGCTACAAGAAAAACACTGATAGCCAGGTACTCACAGCCATTTGTGATAATAATCAATTTAGACATTATAGTGAAATTCAAAAACAAATTTATTATAATGAAGGAACATAACACCATTTACTATTTGTAACAAAGAACAAAAAAATCTTGAGTTCTCAATCATGGTCATAAAACAGAATTCTAAATTAATGCAAAGACAGTCAGTCTGTTGTGAATATTCGATTTGTAGAATAATTTAAACATAAGAATGGGGAGAGTCAACATTCAGAGCTCCACCCTTCAAGGTAACTTTTCCTTGTTCCCCAGTTTGGAATAATTTTGCCTTCTCTTAGGCAGATGAAAAACTTGGATGAACTGTGGATAACTGAGACCAACTGCCCACAATAGTCCCCACCACTGCAGGTCTGTTCTACTGCTAGGCTTAGGGAGATGTGTCCACAGCATAGAAGCAGAGACCCCAGAATGGATTTTTTTCCAAGAGCATGATGCTATATATGAGGCAAAATATCAAAATAAAGCTTTTAATGATCCTCTCATATTTTGGGTTAAATGGCTCTTGGAATCTAGCCTGGTAACCTAACCATATAACTTTAATATACATGTTGAATTCCTATCAACAGACCAACTTTTGAAACATCCTCTTTCTGCATTTTAGCAGCTGGAAAAAGTCCTCTCCTTTCCTCACTGAGTCCTGTTGACCTTGCCAAACGTCCTTAGGTCCATGACTCTAATGACCTCTGTCCTGGAGGTATGGAAGATATCACAAGTAGACATGCCATTTGCTGAATGACACTTGAAACCCCACACAAGTGACATTACTAAGAAAGTAAGAAACAAATTCAAAAATGAAACTGTACATACAATGAGACACTGAAGATAATTTTTGAAATGTTCTTTCTGTTGAAATATTCTTTCTGAGATTTATTGCGCTTATACTCTATTCATTTGTGCAAAGAACAATTTATTTCTCACACGGTTCACCTGAAACCTATGCTGTTGTTCTCGTCTGCCCAGAAATCATAAACTCACAAGGTTGGAGGAGGCCTTGCTTCTGTTTTATCTTTATCATAAATTCTATATGCCACAGTGTTCTGAATGCTTCCTATGGGTTCCAAACATAACCTACTGGGTTTTATAAAACTTCAGGGAAAATTAATACATGGTGATTCTTTGGATAATACAAGACAGAAAATAATACCAGAATCAGTTCTGTAAAGTGGAATTCTGGAAATAAAAGACCACAGACTCAAAATTTTCAATTAAGACTCTGCATGCAGGAAGGATTAATAGGAGAAGAAGCCAACAGCAGTGGCTTAACTCCCAGACTCCTCGGCACTTTGGAGATATGCTGATTCTTTCATCTAACTTTTTGGAAACTAGCTTAGTAATTTAATCAAACAGCCAGAGGCCTCTTTATAAGATCTGTCTTTGTGGTTGGAGATCTCTTTGTCCAACACCTTCTTTTTTTCCCCCTGACAATTGGGAATTTCTTACGGCACTGGAAAGCTATGAGCAGGGGCACCTGGTAATACAGGGGAGTTGTCTTCTGGGGTCTCCGGTGATACAGGAGAGTTATGGGTGCTCCCAGAGAGGGTGAGTGGAGTCTTCTTTAGGTGGTGAAGAAGATGAGGAAATAGAGGAAGGTGGCAGAA
Organism: Monodon monoceros; assembly: GCF_005190385.1. Taxonomy (NCBI): domain Eukaryota; kingdom Metazoa; phylum Chordata; class Mammalia; order Artiodactyla; family Monodontidae; genus Monodon; species Monodon monoceros. Next base: position 78,281,666 of record NW_021703774.1, on the reverse strand, counting down.
AAGCAAATATATTATAAATGGATGCAGATAGAAAACTACTGAAAACCAGAATGAGAAAATAGTCTCTGGTTCAAACTCACTAATCCCTCCTTCAGCCATGTCAGTTCCACCTTTATCTGAATTCTGTACATGTATTGAGATTCCGTGCAACATTTCGTTTTTAAAAAGAGTGGTATTAAGGGGTGTTCAAAAAGACTAGAAAACCATTGGTCTATTTTGATTCCCTCAATTTACATCAATTAAAAGACATTAGTAAGCATTTGCTACATTTTGTGAATTATGCTAGTTTCTGGGTTTATAAAGATGAATAAGACACATTTCCTGCTCTTCAAAAGTTTATCATCTTGTGGGAAAGACAGACTCATCAATCACAACAGAGATGATAAAAGCTATGGGTACACAAATGAAGGAGCAATTAATTCAGCCCAAGAGAGTCAAAAAAGCTATAAAAAGATAACGTTTGAATTGGTCTTTGAATATGTTAGAAATTTTTCAGGTGGACAAAGAGAATAGGAGAACTCAAGGGCAAGTGTGCCTGGTGTGCAGTGGGAGTTAGATGCCTGCCAGGGTAGTGGAGGATGCTGGGAATGTTCCGGAGAGGGATGCTGTGGCTAGATGCAGTGAGAGACGTGTTGCCACGAGATGTTGACAGTATTGTTTTAAGACGAGGCATGAAAAGATCAGATCTATGCCTTAAATATGCAACTTTGGAAGCAATATGGAGGGTAGAAGATGGAGGAAACCCAGTTGCTAGGCCTGAAAAGAGTCTAATTGGAGGATGATGAGAGCCTGGCCTCTCAGCAGGTCTGGATGGGAAAGAACAAGCACTTACAGGTGGCGTTGGTTGTATTTAGTGATAGCTGGGTATGAAAGGTAAGGAAGAAAAGGGAAAAACATGGACTCATAGGGCTATTTCTTGGGAAAGGGGTGGTTATGTTTCTATCATTCTGTCTGCAAAGAATAGACACTCAGCTTGGGCAAAGTGATAAATATATTACCCCGACAATCCACGTTTGGGTTAAGACACCAAACTGGAGATGCAGCCAGGCATCTAGAATGAGAGAAGTAGATACCATCTAAATTCGTTCTTTCTCTTGTTTTCCCTCCCTCCTATACGTACATTCCTCATTTGTACTTATTTCTAGGTTAATTTTTCACCTCATCTCTGCTTTATTTTAAAACAGCTTAGTTGAGGTATCATTGACATAAAATGAACTGTACATATCTAAACTGTACAATTTGAAAAGTTTTGGAATATGTACCCACCTATGGAATCATGACCACATTCAAGATAGGGACCATATCTATCACCTCCAATTTTCCCTACACCTCTTTGTAATTCCTCTCTCCCACCCCACTCTACCTCTCCTCACCCTCCTCTTCCCAGCAATGACTGATCTGATTTCTGACACTCTAGATTCGTTTGCACTTTCAAGGGTTTTGTATAAATGGAATCATATGGTAGGTGCTTATTTTTGTCTGGCTTCTTTCACTCAGTCTGATTCATGTTGTTGTGTGTATCTGTAGTTCATTCCTTTGTACTCTTGAGTAGTATTCCATCATCTCTGCCTTTTTCTCTGTGTTGGTTTTATTCCTTCTCTGCTGCCTGGCTATCTTATGCAGAAGGAAGTCTGGCCTGTGGAACTCCCAAGGTTTACCTTTTACGGCTGCTTGATTGATTCTCTTCTGGCCCAAGTTCAGAAATTTCGGAGAAGGGCTCTGATTGGTCTATCTTGGGTCAGATGCTCACCTCTGAGCCAAAGGACTGTGGTTGGAGGGGCAGGGACACATGAAGAGCACGGCAAAGCTATGAGAATCTTCTGAATGTGTTTGATTCCAGCCTTCAGCCCATGTGGGAGCATCCTTCTGACCTTCCTCCTTGCCCTACCTTCCAGATTCTCACTGAAATCGTAAAATGCATTACACTAGGATCCATTCCAAATGAATCAAATAAGAAAGGTAAAAAATAAAACCTGAAAAGAAAGCTCCTATATAAATTCAGAGTAGAAAAGACCTTCTAACTGTGATATAGAATCTAGATGGCATAAAGTAAAAGATTTAAAACTTAAATTCCATAAAAATAAAAACCATTGCTTGACAAAATCTCCTTGAGCAAAGTAAAAAGACAAATGGCAAACTGGGAGCAAGTTGTTTATAATTCATTTCACAGACAAAGTTTAATGTCTTTAATATTTTAAGAGCTCCTATAGGTCAATAAGAAAAAACCCAATTACCCAGAAAAAAAACTGGGCAAAAATGTTAAGAAACAGTTCACAGATAAAGGAGATACAAGCAACTTTTAAATACATGAATAGCAACCTCTCTTATATTAAGAGAAACATAAATTCAAAATACAATGAAATACCATTTTCACTATTAAATTAGTAAGAAAAAAAGTCTCCCTGGCAAGGCTTGCCAGGGAGAAAGCAAAGAACCAGGTGAGATTCTTGAGGTGCCTTTGTCTCCAGCCAAGGCTCCTGGCTCTCTCCCCAGGGACAGTGCCAGCTATCCTCTCCTCCCTCACTGGTCAAGCCCAGAGCCAGGCCACCCTATCCCTTCCCACAAGCCAACATGAAACAAACAGTGAAAACACCAAGCTTTGTTGCTAGGAAAAAACCACCCTAGGTATTAAAATTATGATGTATTAATGCACGGTGTCGGCAGGGGAGGGGGAAATGGACATTCTCCTACACTGCTGTGGCAAGTGTCAGTCTGTGCCACCTGCAGGTGGGCAATTTAGTAATAACCATCAGAATTGGTGGGAGGGAGGTCCGAGAGGGAGGGGATATAGGTATACACATAGCTGATTCACTTCATCGTACAGCAGAAACTAACACAACATTGTAAAGCAAGTTTACTCCGAAAATAAATAAATAAATAAATAAGCGACATGGTACCTTGAAGTATAAAATGAATAGTGCTTTAAAATGTAAAAAAAAGGGACTTCCCTGGTGGCGCAGTGGTTAAGACTCCATGCTCTCAATGCAGGGGACCTGGGTTCAATCCCTGGTCAGGGAGCTAGATCCCACATGCATGCCACAACTAAGGAGCCCGTCTGCCCCAACTGACAGGGCACAACCAAATAAATAAAATAAAATATATTAAAAAAAAAGTAAAAAAAAAAATTCGTAATTCATTGGAATACTGTTTGCTACTGCAAGAAATTGGCAACAAGTTAAATGTCTACCAGGACTTCCCTGGTGGCACAGTGGTTGGGAATCCGCCTGCCAATACAGGGGACACGGGTTTGAACTGGGACACGGTTGGTCCGGGAAGATCCTACATGCTGTGGACCAACTAAGCCCGTGCACCACAACTACTGAGCCTGTGCTCTAGAGCCTGCTAGCCACAACTACTGAAGCCCACGTGCCACAACTACTGAAGCCCACGTGCCCTAGAGCCCACGCACTGCAACTACTGAGCCTGCACACCACAACTACTGAAGCCTGCATGCCTAGAGCCCGTGCTCTACAACAAGAGAAGCCACTGCAGTGAGAAGCCCGCGCACCACAATGAAGAGCAGCCCCCGCTCACTGCAAGTAGAGAAAGCCCGCAAGCAGCAACGAAGACCCAATGCAGCCAAAAAATTAAAAAAAAAGAAAGAAAATCTATGAACTAAAATAAGTAAATAAATAAATAAAAATAAATGTCTACCAGTAAGAGGTTGGTTAAGCCCATTATGATAATACATCCATTCAATAGAATACTCTGTAGTTGTAAAAAGAGAATGAGGGCACATCTTATGAATTAAAAGATTTCCAAGATGGATTATAAAGTGGAAAAAAAAAAGGTAAGATGCAGAGTAAAATGCATAGCATGCTCTCATTTGTATAGAAAGGAAGAGATTGCATCGTAAATCTGTACTTACTTGTATAGTACTTAAAATCTCTGGAGGAATACACAGGAAATGTTAACATGGTTCCCAGTTTGGGAAGGTGAAGAGGAATTGGACACATGGAAGACAGGGGTAGAAAATACATATTTATGGATATGTATTTATTTAATTTTGAATCTTATAAATGTATTATCTTCTTAAAAGATTAAGTGATTTTTGAAAAATTCTATTGCCTTGTTGAACCAAGCCATTTTTTTCTAAACTTTTTGGTTCAAGGAAAGTTTAACTTTCAGGCTTGCCTTAGTTTAGCAAAGCAGCATGTTTATGTTTAGTGTCATGATTTTGGTTTAAGTCCCGGTTACCTACTTATCTAAATCACACAAATACACATATTCACACACACACTGAGGTACACACTAGCATAGACATTCTTGGACACTCCTCTAGATCAGCATAAGATCTAAGTGGAGGATAAAGCAAACACAGAACTCCAAAACAGAGTTAAGCAAGTAGGCATCTCTATGGAGAGAGAATACAGGGTGGAGGAAGAACGATTTGGGAGGTAACTAGAGGGGGAAAGAGAAAGTGAATGGTGGGCGAGGGGATGGGGTGGTGGGAGATGAAGGATGGGATCAACAGAAATAGAATTCAGTCCCTTCCTGTCTCTTGCTGCAATTGCTACAGGTGCCTGCAAGGAGACAATCATCTCTGATTCAGCAGATCTCAGAGCTAGTCATAGCCTTCTGGTGACAACTCAGGGGTTTATCCAAGAGGCCCTGGATGACCCCACCCCATGAGTCCCCGTCCTGTACTCTCTTTAATTTAAGGCACACTCAGCGGAGCTCTGAGGACGGCTAAGAGCCCTCTGGACACATTTGGAGCCTATCCTGATCTCCCCACACTTTATTCCTGATAAGCAAAGAGAAGACTGAAAGGGAAGGTCTACTTTAATGTCCCCAGTTAGGGAGGTGAAGGGATTACTGTGTCACCCTGCCAGGTTCAAATGGAGTCCTCCCTCCAGACCTCGCTTGCTGGCTTTAAGGCCTCTGGGGCTAGAATCTTCATTCCTGCCTCAGGTACAGATGTGTCTCCTTAAAGCTTCCAACTCATTTTCTGCAGCACCTCCCTTACATCACCACCAGACAGTGTTTTCAGCCAGGTGCTGGACTTGCACGGAGTGTGATCTCAGTCCTGCTCTGGGTGCTTCCAGCTCACATGAAAAACTCTGACGTACAGGGTCATAGGTCCCTCATAGCAGAGCTATTAGGAGGAGAAATGGGATGATAAATAATTGCTGACATTTATCTAGCACTTAGTATGCACTAAACAACTTACATAATTAGTCAATTTAATCTTCACGACTACCTTACGCATCTGATGTACTGTTATTATCCCATTTTACAGATAGAGAAAGTAAGGCTTAGAGGTTAACCGACTTGCTCATGTTTGCAGGGTTGGTGAGAAGGGAGCCAGAATTTGAACTCAGATCTGTATGAGCCCAGAGGTTTAAGGACAGTGCTTCATCCCGGAACGTTTATGTGACACACTTTGTAAACTAAGGTTCTGCACACATTACTTGTTATTGTTTCTATGGAACATGATAATAGCCAGCAGTTATTGAGGATTCATGGTGTGCCACATATTTTACATATATCATCTCATTTAATCTTAGTAATGCCCTTTGAATATATTACTGTCTACGTAAGGTTTCCTGGTCCAGGGTTACACAGCTGATGAATTTTGAACACTGGCAGTCTGACAGCAAGGCCTCCCCTACACTATGCTCTCTTCCCAAAGATTAAAAGATTCATGAAAAATAGTCAATCAGGTGTTAATATTCTGACTGGAAACAATCTGAGAATTGTGATGTCCTGTTTTGCGGCAGCTCAGAATTTCAGCACTTGCGCAGATCCATTCTGAGGAAGACAGAAGTGGGAGGGGCACACATTTTGTCCGAGTACCTAACTCCATCGCATTTCTGTGTCTCAGTTACATAGGGCTCTATGCCCTTTCTATAAGGCCATTAAAGATCAATAGTTAGCACAATTGTTAATTTAAGCTCTCCTTTCCTTCCCCCCTCCCTCTAATAGGTCATTAGTCCCATCAGACAGGTTGACACGTCTTTCTGTTGGATTTTCTTCTGACTCTCCATGGAAGAGTGCTTATCTGCAAACAAACCTTCAACTCAACCGTGCACAGATAAACCAACCTCCACTCTGACAGGAAACGACATTCAACTGTCCTGAAGAACTGATTTTAATCGTTCTGCATGTACTACAAAAATTCTGTTTACACATTTCATATGTCCACAACATTACTTCTGAGTAATCTTTAAGATGAGAGAGAGAGGGGGAGAGAGAGAGAGAGAGAGAGACTGTTTTTCCTTGACTGGGACTCTTTTGTATCCACCTATATCTACCAACATGCTTTGCACAGAGTACCTGTTTGCTGAATGAACGTTATTTTCAGATTTAGAAAACACTATTTCAATCAAAGAGTGTTTATTATTTTTCGTAGAACTTCCTCTGTACCATCAAAATTTCTCCTGACCAAACAGTGTCAATAACCTGTCCTGCATAAAGCACGTACTATGTGCCAGGCCCTCAGATGCTGAGACACAAATGTGATGAAATCTAGTTCCTCCACTCCAAGAACTCACAATCTATGCTTTAGCCTTTTTCCCTGAGTGGGGGTGGGGGTCCTATTGGTCCCTTAAGGACATAGAGATGCTTCTGGAGTACAGAATTCTTTCCTATATTTCCAGGTCCCCAGATGTAAGCACAAGCTGCAAAACCAGGTGGCTTAGAAAGGAAAAGCCAGCCAGTCGTGCTTGTGCTCGCAATGCCCTTGTTATTGTTCTGGGTGGAAGGCAGAAGACTGAGGAGCAGAGAAATGACAGATGAAACCCTTTAATTTGCTAGCAATTAATTCTGTTACTTACTTTAAATCAAAATGTTCAGCCTTTCCCAGTCACTCATCAACAACTGTTAACATCAGTGTCATCTCTGCATTTGGAAGGCTCTGAGTATAAACAGCCCATTACCTGGCAATGAAAGATAAATTGTAGAACCTTGATTAAGCATAATGCTCTGGGAATGAACTTTACCAGTTCATTGATTCTTCTACTTATTGGAGACTTAGCCAAAATACATTAAAAAAAATTTAACATTCATACATTCATCCCATCAACTAATCAACATAACATAGAGTGGTTAAGAGCAATCTCTGGAGCTGCGCTGCCTGGATTCAATCCCAGCTCCGTCACTTGGTTACCTTGGACAGCTTGCTTACCTCTCTGTGCTTCTGTCTCCTTATCTGTAAAACGGAGATGATAACAGTACTTATCTCATAGCATAATTATGAAATTTAGATATATCAAAATATATAAAGTTCAAAGGATGGTGCCTACTATATTGTAAGTGCTACATAACCTACATAATAATAATATTGTTGTCATTGTTGACCACTCCATATTCTGTCCATGAAAGGGCAATAAGCAGGATAAGTTTGATCCCTGCCTCGCAGTGAATTTCTACTATTATAAAAACATTGAAACACTATAGAATCATACAGAGTAAAATATGAAAATCTATACCCATCTCCCCTGATTCTACTCCCCAGAGGTAACCGTCATTAATAATTTTATGTGTGTCCTTCCAGACTATTTTTCTAGGCATATGAAAATATATACATAAACATAAGTTGTTTGTTTTTATTTAAAAAAATCATTTTGCTAACAATATATCATGCACATTTTTGCAGGTCAGCCCATACAGACTTATCTCATTTGAAGTGGCTGCCTTTGTTTTCTTTATAAGATAAACCATACTCTTAAATTTAAGTTTCTTCCTATTGATGCACATTAGATTGTTTTCAATGTTTCACTAATGAAAACAACACCAAAGTGAACATCCTTATACATGTAGCTTTGTACATTTGTAGACTATTTCTTAAGCATAAGTCCCTTAAAATGGATGTTATAGCCCTTTTCCCCATAATATGAAAGTGTCCACTTTGACAAAGCAGGAATAAAGCAGGGTTGAAAGGACAGCCTCAGAGCCATTATGACAAATTCCCATCCCATCTCCCACTGGGCTGTGGCTGCCACTGTGGGAGAATAGCCAATTGGGTTGAAAGTCTAGCAAAAGCCTAGGAAATTGGTTTTTTGAATGAATCTCTCATAACAGCTTATTTGGTTGCAGTTCTCCTCTTCCTGAAGATGTGGTAGAAACATTCTCATTAATGGAGAGCTGTGAATAGCCAAGTTCCAAGTAATTAAGGCTTTCATCTTCATCTCAGAATCTCATTCACATCTCTTTTCTCTCCTAGTCCATTCTCCCCAAGGCATTGTGACCTGGCACAAAAACCTATGACTGTATGACTTCCATTCTCCTTCAAATATTTAGAGCACCTGATCGATGAAAGAAGGAGCAAGTGAGCAAAGAGGGAGGAAGAGCTAAAAGAAACGACAGCCAAATGGGGGTCATGATATGTTTAAACTGGAAAATCATTCAAGGGAAACCTCATGCTATAACTATTCACAGATAATGACAAGTTGGGTAAATGCCTTTGTGGTCCTGGGCTAAGCTAAAGACATCACCCTGGATACGTGAGTTAGGTTACAGGCTTAAGTTCCCTGCAAAGAGACCCAAAATACGGTGGCTTAATCGAGACAGAAGTTTAATTCTCCCTGTTGGGAAGTCCACAGATAGGGAGGAGTTTTAGAGCAGACACATAGTACTGTTCCCTAAGGTCATCCAGGGATACAGGCATGGGGGCAGCTCTTCCATCCTCAGGGGTGGCTCCCATCTTTGGTTTAAGGTGGCCATTGCAGTGGCTGTCCTTCCCCACACAGTGGGAAATGGAGAGTGGAGTACAAGCCCTTTTCTCTATAAAGAATGTTGTACTGACATTGTTCACATCACTTCTACTCACATTCCAGTAGCAAGAATGTAGTTATATGTCCCTCCTAGCTGCAAGGGAGGCTGGGAAATGTGGTTGCTTCCTGGATGACAGTTTGCTCAGACAAATCTTGGTGTTTTATGAAGAAGAAGAAGAGGAAGAAGGAGGAGGAGAAGAAGAAGAAGAAAGGGGAGGGGAAGGAGGGTGGGGACAGACAGAGAAGGGAAAGATAAATATGGGGGGTTTGTAGAATTTGGAACTGGGGGGTTTGTAGAATTTGGAACTAGCGGGTAGCACGAGAGCATGGCAGCAAGGGGTAAAACCATTCAGGCAAGAGTTGATGACAAGCTTAAACATCCTTTGGGGGCGCCTTCCTGGGATCCCCAGACTAGATCAGGACCCTTGTTTTACCCTGTGACACCACTCTGGGCTTCTCCTTTCAAAGCTCTGATTATACTTGTAATTGATTATTTGTCCAATGACCATCTTCCCTGCTAGAATGGGAATTCCATGAGGACAGAAACCATGTCTGTCTTATTCGATACTGTATCTTCAGTGCTATCATAGGGCTTGGTACTAGTAGGGCCCAATAAATGTTTGTTTAATGAAGGGGAAAGAAAGTCAAGAGAAACCTAGACTCTTCTCTCAAGACAGTCACAGCCTAATTGGAGAAGTGGGGATACAGACACATATGCAGTTACTACACTCGGCAAGTCCTGTAAGAGTGGAATTCAGAAAGTGACATGAGAGCACAAAGAAAATAACCTCCAACTGAGAAGGTGGCAGCTGACACTGAACGTCACAGAGCTGAGGTCTTGGTTCTACTCCTCAGCCAAGCAATGGAGAAATCAGATTGCATCCAATGGGATTGCCAGTCTTGATGTGTGATTAGAGATTATGCCTCAGATAAATGGTTAACTGCCTCAGGCCCCTAACCACACACTGAGTACCCATTCTTTCAAGACTCAACTTTGAATATCACTTTTATATATCAATTTCTCTGATTCACCCTACCCCACCCTACCCTGTTCAGACAGCACAGATCCCTTCCTCCCTATGTCCCCCATTGTATCCTACACTTCAGTCTGTCACAGCACCTACAGCCCTTCAGAGCACTTATGGTTCAGATGTCTGAGACGCTCCCCAGTGAAAGCTTCCTGAGGGCAGGGGCTGTGCTTATGTATCCTTGTTTCCTAGCATATCACACAGGGCCTGGAGTTCAGAAGGCATTCAACAAATATTGAATGATGGAAGTCAGTCCATGGCTAGGCATCACATACTTCCAGACCGAGGAATCTGTACTCATTAAAATACTTACTGCCTTTACAGTCATTTCTTTACAGATGGGTAGAAACTTGGCAGGTAGTTGTGGGCCCTGATCCTTTGGTTAGAGGGAAGGGGATTCTTAACTGGGACCAGTGGGACTTTCTTATGGTTTCCATTGTCTCAGCATCATTGGCCCAGGGGCAATGAGTGGGAAATGACACAAGTACCAATGGTTCAGAAGATGCTGTTGCCGCAATGAAGCAGGTACCACCTGAAGTTCAAGTGGCTTCAGTGGCTGGTTTGGGATGTGTAAACACCACTGTTAAAGAGCTCTTGGATACACCAGAGCACAGTGCTTGATGGGATACCTGGACAAGATCCCATCCTTTGAGAAAACTTGGATGTACATTATTTGTTAGTGCTATGTTTTGGGATGTGGTCCAAAATGCTTCAGATTCCTCAAGTTGTTTTCATTTCCTTCATTTTGGAGAGCTCAGACCAATGAGGGACTCACTCAGGGACTGCTGGGCACTGAATGTAAGCTGTTCTTCTCAGAGTCAGCTGGTAGATCCCAGAGAGGTCACGGTCAAAGAGAGCCAAAACATGGTAACGCCAAACACACCAATAACCACCAGGACTTGTTATGTTCTAGGGCTAATCTACCTGTTCAAAGTGCTTTCATATAATCATTTTATTTGATCTTGACAGAAATCCCATCAGACAGGCAGAGAATGTACGGGCCCAGAAAGACAAGGTGAGTCGCTCAAGGTCACCTAGCAAGGTTGTGGTGGAGCAAAGGAAAAACAAAAGCCAACATTCTCCAAGGAAAGGACAACAGATGGAAGAAAGCTACAGAAAGATCAGTTTTCACTCAGTTCAAAGGGAAAGCTCTAGCTGACAGAGCTGTGTTGTTGAGTCAAGGGGTAACTGTGTCCCATGTGCCTAGGTGTTGGTGGGCTGCAGGGCAGGAAAGCTCTGGAGGAGGTGGAGGGCAGGAGTTGAGGGTTCTTGCACATGACGACCCTTAGGTTTCTTCCACCCCTGGCATTTCTGATGTTTGGGGGGAATGTCATCAGTTGGTCCTAGAAGAACCTGAAGCTTAGAAATAAGCAACCAGCACTTAGCTTACCCCTCTAGGTGAGGTGTGGGACTGTGACCTACTCCTTTGCTCTCTACCTGTATGCTGCCCTCTGGGCCTCCCCTGGTACCCCACCCTCCCCTTCACCCCCATGCCTAGTCTGCAGTCCCAATGCTCAGTGTAGCCTGCTCTCACCTGAACACTATTGTGTGCTGCTGTAAAAGCACTGAGTACACTCTGGAGAACCTGTGTCACTAGGAGCAGCCTGGCCAGCTGGCCACGGGCTCATGGCCGCCCCCATCGAGCTGTGGCTGCCTCGTCCAAGCTTGTGTCAAGCGCTCAGCTTGGGCCACACAGTTAGAAGTTCACACTTAGCACCAAAGGGAAGACTAGTTTTCTAGTTCCAAGGGTAGAACTTGAGCAAGTTCTTTCTCTCTATGTGAATGGACTTTGCACAGTTTCAGGTTTCCAAGAGAATACATTAAAAACACAAGCCAGCTTTAATATGGTCTCCCAAGTTCCTGACCCACATTAGGGAGGAAAAGGAGAGGACCCCTGGCCAGAGAAGAAAGTTGAGATTACAGTTTTTTAGTCTATCACACAAAAACACTTTAAACAGAGCACTGACACCTATTCTAGTCTATCTTATCCTATCCTATCCTACCCTATTTTATCCCAATAGACGCCACCACTGAAGCAAATTGCATCAGTTTTATGACTAAGACTTACAAGCCTTAATTACTCTGGGGGATAGTTGAGTAACCAAAGAAAGAAAGTCTTGCTACAAAATGGGACTTATCTGGAGGACTCTAGGCTCTAATGAAAGGATGATCCTCTTAATTAATAGTTGACTTCTTTTCTACAGAGTCTTTGACTGGATGCACACCTCATAGATGCTCTGGCCATCCTTCAGTCTGGCATATGCTCTTTTCTTTTTCAAAACACTTTCCTTTCTAATTCCCCATTCTCAGCCTCCTTCACCAAACACTTTCCTTTCTAATTCCCCATTCTCAGCCTCCTTCACCTGACTAATTTCCGCTCACTCCTCAGGTCTCAGTTTAGGTCTTACTTCCCTTGGAAAGCTTTTCTTGCCCCTCAAGAATGAAGTAAATGTTCTTCTTATATCTTCCCAATGGTGTAACCACATTCAGTTGAGCAATTGTGCACCACAGGACCCTAAGGAAGACCACTGACGTCAGAGACGTGTTGCATAGTATACAACCTGCAAAACTGTCTATGGCTGCCCCACTCTCATAGTCCTCTGTACTTCTCCCCAGAGTAGCAACTACCCTTGAATAGTAAGTGCCTGTTTTCTAATGAAGCTTCTTGAGGAAAAGGATCTTGTCTTGAGCACTATCGTATCCCCAGGGCCTCAAACTGATCTTGGCACTTAGTAAGGACTCAATAAATGTTTGTTAAATTAACTTACAAATATTTTTTAAAAACCATTAAACTCACACATGCCTCAGACCACACATTATCACTGCTTCCTGTTTCCTTTTTACCTTCTTCCACTTCTTTCCCTGTATCCTGCTACCCGTCAGTCAAAATCTTGCATCTGGGCCCTGTCAACACAGGGACATTCTATCAGAGCAGGGAAAGCCTTTCATGGTTGTTTGAGTTTCCTTGGGCTGCCATAAAAAGGTACTGCAAACTGGGTGGCTTAAAATAACAGACATTTATTGTCTCACAGTTGGGAAGGATAGAAGTTCAAGATCAAGGTGTTGGCAGTGCCATGCTCCCTCTAAAACATGTAGGCAAGAATACTTCTTTGCCTCTCATAGCTTCTGTTTTTTTCTGGCCATCCTCGGCATTCTTTGGATTATAATGCATCACTCCAATCTCTGCCACCCTCATCACGTGGCCATCTTCTCCCTGCACATCTGTGTCTTCATACGGTCATCTTCTTACTAGGACACCTATCATGTTGAATCAGGGCTCATGCTAATGACTTCATCTTAACTTGATTGAATCTACCAAGACCCTATTTCTGAATAAGGTCATCTTCACAGGTACTAGAGATTAGGACTTCAATGTATCTTTGGTATATAATTCAACCCATAACAGTGGTATAGACAGTGGTTTTTCAAACTCTAGCATGCATCAGAATAACCTAGAGGATTTGTTAAAATACAGATTGCTGGGTCACATATCCACAGTTCCTGATTCAGGAGATCTGGGGTGGGGCCTAAGAATGTGCATTTCTAACAAGTTCCCACGTGATGCTGATGCTGCTGGCCCTGGTAGCACACTCTGAGAACCACTAGTGTAGGACCCTGCGACTCAAAATGCAGTCCATTGACCAGCAGCATCAGCGTCACGTGGGAAGCTGTTAGAAACACAGACTCTCTCTCCGTCCATACCTTAGACCTATGGAATTAAAATTCCATTCTAATAAGTGATGTGCTCTAGCACAAGCTTGAAAGTCAGTGGGCCTTGGATATAGAGGCAAGGTTCTATAAGGTTAAGCCAGTAGGTGCAGTCTCAGTCAAGTTCACCTCTTCATAGAGGCCTCACAGAGCCTTAATTGGTATCTGGCTCACAGAAGAGGGCACTTATTTCTTATAGGCGCCCACCCCCACATCTACCCTCAAACCTACCGAAGCTTGGGGGACACTGGGAAGTCATACCTGAGATCAAGTTTTCAGACAAACAACTGAATTTCAGGTTGTACATACCACCTTTGCCAGAAAGAAAATAGGGTTAACTCTGAGAAGCCAGTGAAACATACTGAGAGATGCTGACAGGCCAGAGGGAATTACAAGACCCCAGAAGTGCAAAAAAGCACGTAAAAAAAAATGTATTATGAGGGGTTTTCTTGGACCACGCCTGATCTCTTGACGTATCTTTCTTCCTTTTAGTGCAATCTGTTACATAACTATTTATTTTCATGGCTACTCTAATTTGAGAAATAGGTTTACTTTGTTGTGATATGGTGTGTGCTTTAAAAGAGAGAGAGAGTAGAAAACGATACAGCTCCTGTGAGTTCCTCTGAATGCACTGAAAGAATGTGCAATTCCATCTAATATAGTTCCCAGTGATATTGTTTGGGGTGAGATATTTGTTCTGGCAAGGACTGTTCTCAGTGATTCTTATCATGGTGTTCTAAATAAAGAACCAAGCCCCAACCTGACCCCTGAACTAACATAAAGGAAAGCTCTGATATCCAAAAGGTTCCAGTGACTCAGGCCACACCTTTTTTCACTGGGCTGCATCTGTGGCCTCTCCGCGGCTTTGAAGCTAAGCCAGCCAGAGTCATTTGCTGCTTACCTGTTCATCTGCACCCACTGAAGGCAGTTTACAAAGACTTGTCCATCTCCTTAAGAGATGCTCCCGGGGCTTCCCTGTTGGCGCAGTGGTTAAAAATCCGCCTGCCAATGCAAGGGACACGGGTTCGAGTCCCGGTCTGGGAAGATCCCACATGCCGCGCAGCAACTAAGCCCAGGAGCCACAACTACTGAGCCCGCGGTCCTAGAGCCCATGCTCCACAACAAGGAGAAGCCTCTGCGATGAGAAGCCCGCGCACCACAACCAAGAGTAGCCCCCACTCGCCACAACTAGAGAAAGCCCGCGCACAGCAACGAAGACCCAACACAGCCATAAATAAATAAATAAATAAATAGATGCTCCCGAAGTCAGTCCTCTCATGTGAAAATCTGACTTACAAGCAGTAGCAGAGAAGAGTTTCAGAGCTGACACCTGTCTTACAACTCATCAACTTCAATCTCTTCCTTTTATAGGTGCAGAGAAAAGTGACTCAACCTGGCTCACACAACTAGCCTATGGGACAACCTGGAGTAAATTTCAGGTCCACAGTCACTTTCCAGCATTTTCCATGCTACCCCTTCATCCTGCCACCTGCCTTGGAGATGAACGGACTGAAACTAACCCTAAACTAATAACCTGCCATGTTGCTCCAAACCATCCCCAGCCCACATCTGTGCTCTCTGCTCTTAATCGATGACAGGAGCGTTAGCCCCAAACTCTGTTTCCAAGGCAGTACAACGTCAGGGATAAACCTACCACCCGCAAACCATGGAATAAGGGGCTGTGTAACAGGACTGGGCAATTCAGGAGCACATGGGAGTCGCACAGGCAGGTGAACAGAACCGGCCTGCTGGACTAGGTTCTGTGGAAACTGGGAGCACAGGCCCCATCTAACCGGGCAGCTAATACTCACCTCCAGTAGATGGGAGCCTTTGGACTGAGGGCCCAATGTTGCCAGACAGACCCATTTTTAAAAAGATGGTAGAATTTTGAATGTGTTTATAAGTGAAATCTCTTGCATTTAAAATATTGGCTCACATTTTAAATGTCTTTCAAGATGCTGGCAGGCTAAACACAACCCAGCCCATGGGCCACCAACACAGCATGCTCAGCACAGCCGTGGGTCCAGGATGGACACTACAGCCGGACAGACCAGTGTGAATCCTGGCTCAGCCCCTCTCTGTGACCTTGGGCAAGATACCTCTCTAAACTTCAGTTTCCTCATCCATAAAACTAGGATATTATTGGTCCTATTTCACAGTATTCTTGGGAAGATTAAGTGCCATCATGTAGGTGAAACACTCAGAAGGCTTCCAGGCACACAATCAATCCTTGATATAAATGAGCACTGCCACTATTATAACACTGAATCACGACGACCTGAAGGTCTCCAGTCAACAGCTTCACCCAGAAAGCTCTCTAACGCTAAGCCAGCACTCATCATCCCCCGCAGCCAGTTCCTGGCTCAGTGTCTCCTGTGACCCCGTGACCCCTGCTGAGCATCCTTTGTTAGCATAACACAGCACCCAGCAGGTCGTTCCCGGTGGGGCTGGACAAATAGATCAGACAAAGCAGGCTGCTCAAACCGCTCGGGGGTCACCTGGAGGGCGCCAGGGCGTGGCCAGGGGCTGTGAGCCTACGCAGAGGAAAGCATGGCTCAGGCACGGGGCTCGCGGTGTTGGACGAGGAGATGAACACGGGTCCAGGACCAGCTTGGGTGATCTAAGAATGAGGCCTCCGACCTGAGAGAGTTTGGTTCTGTTCAGGTAGACGCGAATGATGTGCCTGAGACCGGGATCTGGCCTGCGGTGTCTGACGGGGCGCATGAGGGCTTAAAAGTGGTTGAAAACTCTTTGGAATGCTGCCCAACTAGTGCTTTGGGTGTTACTTAAATTCCCAGCGAGGATGGAAAGGAATTAATAAAGAGAGATGCTGGGAATTCCCTGGGGGCCCAGTGGTTAGGATTCCGCACTTTCACTGCGAGGGGTTCGATCCCTGGTCGATCCCACGAGCTTCGTTGTGTGACCAAAAAGAAAAAAAGAAAGAGCGAGGTGCTAACTTGACCCTTGATCCCATGGTGCTTGGTATGGGGCGGCTGTGGGGTGAGGGTGGGCTCGGGGAGTGGGGGGGTCTTAGTGCCCTTGTGGAAATGCAGGCAAATTCGCCTCTGCTCGCTGAAGGCTGGGAGCTGGATCTCTTCAGGGGATAAAACAGCTGCTGAAGCAGGCAGGGCTTCCGAGGGCACAGTCCAAGGTGGGCACATTTAGGATGGAGGAACACGTGCAGGGCTCAGGCAGGAGGGATGGAAACACTGAAGACAGCCTTGATAGGATAAACTCTCTTTTGAAGAGGTTTAAAAAATGCGCTAAAAGTTATTTTGCTTAACACTGTCTGCGGAAACCACAGAGGTCACTGAAATTGTAAATAGCCCCCTATTGGGCAATAGGTAAGGCTATTTTCAAGATGCACTGTTCTGTGGACGCTACTGTCTTGAATATTTTATAAATTCCTGATGTATTTGAATATTGGGAAAATGCGTCTTATTCTATTTCCAGTTCTTTTCATGGACATGGAAGAAAATAGACCAAGAGGAAGGGTTTAATATTTATGAAGTACCTAGTATCCCTTTTTTTTTCTAGAAAATATATTCACCCTCCTTTTTTTCCAAATCCAATTCTCCTCTCAGCGCTACAAAAGAATTCATTGTTTACAGGAATTACAGGGAAGCATGCTGTAGCATAGTTCCAAGATGTGGTATTGTGTGGTTGTTCATTTGCCAGTTTTTTGGAGTCAGTCAGAATTGAGTTTCAGATCTTACCCAGCCACTTCCTAGATGTGGACTTGCGCAAATTACTGAAACTTTCCAAGCTTAGTTTCCCACAGCTATAAAATGAAGCTAATAGTAGTCTCTACCTCAGAAGACTGTTCCGAAAATCAAATGAGCTAATGGATGTAAAGCACTTAGAAGGATCTGATGCATATTAAGTGCTAAATTAATGGTAGCTATTGTTAAAATTTCCCTCCAAGTTAACTCTTTAAAAATCCACATCTTAAAAAATGGTTTTTCCTTCAAGTGAGGTATGCCTGTGTTGAGGATGTGCTTCAATTTCTGGAGAGAGAACACAGAAGAAGTAAATCATTCCCACTACTCTACATAGCTCATGTTGTAGGTGGGCTTCACCTAAAAGCCGTCTGGCTGAGTCATCACGGGGAAGGCCTCAGAAGACTCCCCAGGAGTTTCAGACCCAGACTGACCTTCAGGGTTTCCTGAGTTGGAGCAAAGTGACAAGAGCTTTATACTCACTACTGATCAGTCACTGGATGTGGGCCACCTGGACACAGGGGCTAACCTGGGTGGGGAGGCTCTCTGCAGGGGGGCAGCTGAAGGTCACCAGCCAACAGCATTGAAATGGAAGGGGCACCTGGTGGCAAATCCCAGTTTCCACTACAGCTCAGCTGTACTGTTTCTGTCTTTTATAAAAAAACTACATTTTTCTTCCAAAGAGCTCTCAGCACTTCACAGACTAGCATGTTTTTCTCACCCATTTGCAGAAAGCTCTTGAGAAGCGAGGAGCTCCCCGCCTTGCCCATGCCCAGTTTTCACATAAAGAAAAGTGAACATGGCAAGCCAGTAACACTGACAGGGCATCACACACAGGGCTCCTGCCATTCAGCCAGGGTTCTGCTACTGCATTATTGCTTGCTTCTTATTTTGCCACCATATCCGGGTGCTGTGAAGCCAAACCTGAATGTTGTTTTGGGTTTTGTTTCATGGCAATGATGACTTCACAAGGCTCTGCCCCATTTTAAGTGCATCATGACCTGTCTCAAGCATCTTGCACTCCCATACCTCAGTTCCAGGACTAGGATTAAGTGGGAATGGATGAGGATGTCTCAAACCTCTGCCACTCAAATGAGGCAAGGGAGCCTGAGGGAAACAGAACTTCTTGCCTGGACACCCAGGAGCCAGGCCTTCCTACACCTTAGCCCTCACCCTACTCCCTCAGCTATGTTAGGAACCTGTCCAGTTATCTCAAATCACAGTCAGCACAAGGGACAGCTTCCCAAGAGGGTCACTTACACAGTCCAGGGTGAATCCCAAGTGCACCCACTTGGGGAACAGTCTTGATGTTTGGACATTGTAGGAGATTTCTAAGTTGGCTGACAGATATGCAATTTCTGGCCCTAGAAAAATTGCAATTTCAGTATTCCTGGAGGAGTCACCAATATATCCTCTTTTTTTCCTACACAATAAGCATTTGAAACATACAGTGCATTAATTTCCCTTGGAGTTCAGCTGGTCCACAGGGCATTGTTTTTACCTCTTTTTGTACATCAGGAAAGGGGGACCTGGAGCCATCAGAGGTTCCCAGATTCTCTCTTCAGACAAACAGAAAGAGAGCAGGGGTGACTTATTTCAGACAAAAAGGATTCATGTCAAAAAGCATTAAATGAGTCAAAGGAAGGGGCCTCCCTGGTGGCGCAGTGGTTGAGAGTCTGCCTGCCGATGCAGGGGACACGGGTTCGTGCCCCAGTCCGGGAAGATCCCACATGCCGTGGAGCGGCTAGGCCCATGAGCCATGGCCGCTGAGCCTGCGCGTCCGGAGCCTGTGCTCCTCAACGGGACAGGCCACAACAGTGAGAGGCCCGCGAACCGCAAAAAAAAAAAATAAATAAAATAAAATCTATCTCTAAAAATGAAAAGTGAAAGGAAACAATCCTAACTTGTACCTAAATGGTGGCGTAACCACATGGAAAGAAACTAGTCAAAGTGACTTTAAGACATAGGAATTTAACTGTTTATCTCTAGTAGTATATGATCTAAGAACAAAACATTACATAAAAAATTTCAAACTATTTACAGTAATCAAATTATTAGCGGCAGCAATGGTGTTATTGTGTGTGCATTTTGGGATAAAGCAAATGAGTACTTACGGTACTGCATTAGTCTCCTAAGACAGCCATACCGACTGGGTGGCTTAACGGAAATTTATTTTCTCAAGGTTCTAGAGGCTAGTAGTCCAAAATCAAGGTGCCATTTAGGGTGGGTTCTGGCGAGGTCTCTCTTTCTGACTTGTAGACAGCTGTCATCTTGCTGTGTCCATGGTTTTTCCTCTGAGCACAGGCAGAGAAAGAGCTCTCTGTATCTCTTACTCTTCTTACAAGTGCCACTCTTATGACCTCATTTAACCTTAATTACCTCCCTAAAGGCCCTATCTCCAAATACAGTCTCATTGGGGTTAAGGCTTCAACATATCAATTTGGGAGGGACACAATTCAGTCCATAATAGGTATCCTTGAGAATTGAAATTTCTGATATGGGAGAAAGGGAATATGGATGTAAGATGAATAAGGCTAAATAAAAACTCCATAGTCCTGAATTCAAATGAAACTCTCAGTATCAGCCCATAATTTATTTTAATGAATAATTATTTATAATTGATATTAATTTTAATATAAATATGTTATAATTATATAATATATACAATATAACATATATTACATAAATATGTATACTACATCTATCCGTTGAAAAGACATAGAAACAAAGACCAATCCACTAACAATGAGACCCATAGTACCCCAGATTATAGCCTATAAATACCATTTCCCATTAAAATGAACCAGAGCTCCTTAGAGAATGTCTGATTCCGGGCTTGAGAAGGGAAATGTACAAGCTGGGCATAGAATATCTTGTCATCCAGGTAGCAGAGAAGTTATTAAAGTTATTTCAAAGGCCTCAGGAACTGACTTGAGTAGTCTTCTCCTAGACTAAGATGGGATAATTTGATCTAGAAATTGATTTTGACTACAGAATATCTGAGCCTGATTGCCCATTCTGACTAGCAATTTTATGAATCATCCGATGTGGCTTTAAGACAGTAATTTGACTGTGTATCTCTCATAGTATATACTCTAAGGACAAAAAAATTACAGAAAAATTCTTAATGATTTCCGCTTCAGCTTCAAAAAATCAGAATTGTTTTTGTTACTTGCAACTAAAGAAACCCAACAGATAGCCTGAGGAAAATTGCCTAGCACAAGGTAGGGCATAATAGATATTCAATAAATGTTGGCCTTCTTCCTAGGAGTCAAAAACCTACAATGACTTCTTTTCAGATGTTAAAATCTGTACAGGAAATTTCCTCTCTGTGCATGAGGGAAATTCTGCCTCTGTTCACACCCTCTGTAGCTCTCCCCAATTCCTCCAACTCAAGGCAAGAATATGTGTAAACTGATTTTCCATCCAAGGTTTTGATGCGGGAGGGTCACTATGTTGACCCGTCAGTACCCACACCCTGTTCTTTTGTACTTTCTACTTCCTATCTGTCTTTAATATGCAGCCATGAGATCTCTTACCTCTTCCTCAACATGGTGCTAGGAAGATAAGTGAATTTAGCACTCCTCTCTGGGCCTGGAGCTCTCTATCTACCAATATGCCTAAGATTTTGATTTGAAGAAGAGTAAAAGACCCCACATAGATTTTGAGGCTTAAGCCACGAACTCAAGCTCATCTTTTACCAGAAAACCCTGCATTGAGAACTATCAGGTGCTGGCTCAGCTATTGATTCTCATTTGCTGCTGTTCCTTGCTTTGCAGAGAACTCCCTTGGGAATCTAATGGCAAGAAGGAAGTCTGAAAGGGCAGAGCTCAGGTATTCCTGGGTTCCCTGGGTCAGGGGAGAAGAGAGGTAACACCATCAAGTAACACCAAAACCCCTCTCTCATTCTTACAGAGCCACTAAGAGGCAGGAAGCAGAAAGCACAAGAGAGAACAGAGCATGGGTGCTGACATTCAACACAGGACACTCAAGTTTGTAATTAAGGGCTCTGACAGCTGGGAATAGGGTAAACAGAAGGTGAGGAGGAAGCAGGTGGGAGGAGAAAGAAGGGGGAGTAAGAAAATAGTCTCCTTTATGTTCCCCACTCCATACTCCTTACCTCACTCCCCCCCACCATTAATTCCCACCCACACATCCAAGGAAGAGAGTGATAAAAAGGGTAATGAGGATGAGTCAAGTTCATAGGTATTTTATTGGCCCCATCATTCTCTCGAGTGTACATGCCTTAGGAATTTTTCTTTGGTACCCCTGTTGTGCTAGGAAGGCTTGTAGTAAGTGGCTTATGCTATCTCTGTTTCAGAGCTTTAGGAGAAACTTGTTTTGATCTCCTTTCCTTGACATGCTTTTCCTTGGATTCATCTTTTCTTGCCGTCAGAAAGCTAAAATATATAGAAACAGTACTGTTCTATACGAGTGACCGATTATGCTTTCTTCAGCTTACATTCTTTATTCTGCAGTGAAGTTGAGGCTTATAAGTCAAAACAAAGGAACTAACTTACTGTCCACCAGTTTATACAGAACTCACGGTATATATGAGTTTTTTAAACTAAGATCTGTTAAAAAGAAATCTGTTTCAACAGGTAACCGTGTACAATACCATGTGATGAAAATGAATTCAGACATATTAAATGATGACCTTGTTAAAAAAAAAAGTTAAAATATAGAAGCTCAAGGAAGAGGTATAAACGAAAGAAGTATAAACTGAGGGGAAAATGTGCCAAGAAGATCACTTGGCCTACTTTTAATATTGTATTTTGCCTTTAAATTAGGCAAGAAGAATCTTTTGGTGGTTACTCCTGGCTTCTCAATGGCCTAGAGTAGTGTTTGAGGCCTAAATACCCTAATAAAATGCATGCACTTGCCTGGCTCTGTCCTCTGAGCATGATATCTTCCTTGTGGATCCCATGGGCAAGGGCATAGCTCTGGCAAGAATGGATTTGGTTTTCAGAACCATGGGCCCAAGCCCAGCACTACCCCAAAAGCGTACCATGTCATCCAAAGCAAGCAGCACAGGTGGTGATAGATGTGCCATTCTAAGAAAGACCACTGTGGCTGATGCCTTGGCAGGTGACTCCTCTGATCTGAGCCCAGCTGAGCAGTGGCTGCTCATAGGGATCAGAGGGAGAAAACACACAGCTGTGAGGAGGACCTAGGGCCTGAGAATCGTTGCTGTGACCTCCAGGTCTGCTCTTTCCCTGGCTGTGCCTCCCTGTTTTCTGCTGTCTCAATCAGTCTCTTCCTGATGGATCTCCTGGTGCTCCCCAACTTTAAGGAAACCTATTCCCTATGGAAACTCTGAGAAATGCATCAAGGTGCAAGGTGATGGCCTCCAACAGCGGGACACATGCTCTGCCCATGATGTGGCTGAAATGGGAATGGATCACTCTGTTTGGGAGATGATCCTCTAGGACGGACTCCTGGACTGTTGCTGCCTTGTCTTAGGTTTGTTCCCAAGTCGCAGGTCCTCTGCTTCCCTCTTCTGGTCAATTGGAAGGACTCTTAATAGCCATTTATAGTTCAGGGAAAAGATTAATCTGTTGGTAACTAGTAATAAAACCAAATCATAATCTCCGAATAAACTTTGGACTTTCAACTCACAAAAAGCTACACCCAAGAATTGGGATAATTAAAGACAACATGATTGCAGTTCAAATACGGTCATGTTAGGCAGTCATGACATCTACTCTATTGAGTAGACCTAGAGGGAAGATGTGAGATCAGCAGTTCCCAAATGTGATGTGCAATGTGCATTTTTTCAAAAAGAGAAATGATCTGTGACCAAATAAGTTTGGAAAATCTTAGGGTAAAGAAAGTCACACAGGTTTCTGTACTAAAAAATTTCTCAGGGCCTTTAAATTAGAAATTGTGAATCCCTAAGGGAGATGGCACATACAGTTTTTGAATAATGACTCTCCTTCATTGAGGACCACTCCAAGGGCTAGTGTCCCATCGTGCAGATGACTCTAACATTGCAACACTAGACATTGAAGAGATGTACTAAGAAAGAGAGATCTCCCTCCACATTATAAAATGACAGGTATTATCTCACCCAAGCCAGTACCAGGACCAATAATACAAATGGCCACCAATACCTCACTAGTTAACATTAGGCTCAGTTTCAACCACCAAGCTCAGAGTTGGGAGGGACCCTAAGGTCCTAAATGTCTCTTGCAGCCTAATACCTTTATTTTGTAAATAAGGCTGGAGACTCAGAGAGCTATAAAGAAACTATAGTCTCAAAACCCAATGAAGAAATATAACCACAATATGCCTCTGTGGGAGTCCAGTACTCATGACCATTTTCCCCAGAGGAGCTATCCATTGCAAAGAGTACACATTTTGAAATCCTAGACCAGCAGGTAGAAAAAAAATGCTTAGTTCGAAAGAGTGTAAATCAGGCCATCCCCTTCACTGGAAAGATGAACACAAGACGTTGCAGCATTTGGCAAAACAAGACCAGACTTATTATTCATTTATAAACCCACAGAGGGCACTTTTATAAAAGTCATCATCCTCATTCATACATCAAATGGAAAGTCAGGAAATATAGTGTGTGTTAAACTGTATGTGTTAAACTGTAAAGTGCTTTGATGCTTTTTCGTAAACGTTAACACATTTGGGAGAGCATCACAGCCTTCTGTATTAGCTAAGACTATGCTGGTTGCTAGTGACAAGAACCAGATTGAACTAACTTATGCAGACTAAGAAGGAGTGAAGGGAATAACTTATTGGAAAGCTCTCATTCCAAAAGGAAGAGCTGGATGTGAGTGAAAGAGCCACCGGGATTCTCATTCTTTCTCTCTTACGTGCTTCTCTCTGTCAGTCAGTGTCACTCACTTCCTCTGTAGATGGGATCAGCCACCCCGTGGGGGTTATGGCTGTCATTGGCTCAGAGCCTCACAGGTCCCCCACCAGAAAGGAATGGACTCAAGTTCAAAAGTCCTTCAAAACAGAGAAGGGCTCTGATGGGCTTCACTTGTTGAGGTGTTTCTTTCTGAGACAAGGGATATAGGGTCTTAGGAGAGGCAGATAGCATGGTGGGTAAGAGGTCCAAATACTGACTCCTCTTCCCGCTAGCTATATAATCTTGGGAGAGTTCTTTAAGCTCTTTTACCTCAGTTTCCTTATCTGTAAAATGGTTTTAATAATAGTGTCTACTTTATTAAGTTTCATGTGATGATTAAAGGAGATGAAACATGTAGTAAAGAATATTATGTAGTACTTGCCACAGGGTAAGCGATCGATAATGATTAGCTATTATCATTACTGGTTTAGCTGGCAGGGTTAGGAAACCATGCTTAAATCACTCACTGTGGCAATTTAATGAAGAGATTAAAAGCGTAAACTCTGTGGTCTGATGATTTGGCTTCAAATTCCAACTCCCCCACTTACCAGCTATACTTTATGCAAGTTATTCAACTACTTTGTGCCTTTGGTTTCTTCATCTATAAAAAGAGGGGGAATAATGGTTCCTACCTTGTAAGGTGGTTTCAAGGAATAAATGGGATGATAAATGTCAATCGTTTGGCATCTGGCCTAGCACAGAGTAAGCATGCAGCAGAAGTTATCATTAGTGTTATCGTGAAGGCTGTGTAGGTGGTCTATGAAAAGATGACAGCTCTCATTTGAACCATGATATTAGGAGTATTTCAGCCATTCATTCAACGAGTATTTGCTGGGCTGCTTCTGCTGTGCTAGGTACTGTGCCAGATGTGGAGCTCAAGACGCTCAAGGCCTGGCCTCATGAGGCAAACATTCTAGCTAGGTCTTCAGAAGAGGCCTGTCACTCTGGCCAGGAAAAACAATAGGTGTCCACCACACCTACCAATTGTTAAGACTCCTAACTTCTCTGTCAATAGCCAGTCCTTCTGCCTTCTCAAAACATTGTCACCTTCACCATCATATCTTTCCATCTCCTTGTAAAGAGTACATCTTCCTATTCTTGATAGATAATTATCACTCTTATTTCTTGAATGTATGGGTGTACTGCATGTATAAATCCTATTATATATATACTTTTTTGGGGGTATTTTAAAGACCTGGTAGATCACTACTGTTGAGGGCTTGCCACCTTGATTAACCCTATATTTAGGGTATGTAGAACCAAGCATGCAGATGTTCAATGTCACCAAAAGAGAGCCGAATCCTCTAAAATCAGTGAATAAACCCTTACATCACACTGTATAAAGAAATCATTTCCAGGTAGATCACAGATCGACTGGGAAAAGCAAAACAATAAAGCTTCTAATAGATAATATAGGAGAATATCTTTATGAATTCTGTGTCAGGAAAAATTTCCTAAACAAGGCACCAAAGCACTTGCCAGTGGAAAAAAAAAAAAAAAAAAGAAAGTTGAAAAAGGTGACTACATTAAAATTAAGAACATCTGTTCATTAAAGCATCCTGCTGAAAGAGGGAAAAGACAAGCCTCAAAATGGGAACAACATTTTGCAATGAGTCTAACCAACAAGGAGTTCATATCCAGAATATATAAAGAATTCCTACAAATCTATAAATCAAAAAGAAAACAAAAATAAACAACACAATGAAAAATGAGCAGAAGATTTGAACAGGCTCTCCACAAAAGAGAAACCACATCAACCACATGCGCAAGAAAGATGCTCAACTTCATTAGCTGGCAGGGAAATGCACACTAAAACCACACTGATATACACTCACTACATAGCCATCACCAAGTGTTGCAAAGATATTGAACGTAAAGAACTCTGACACGCTGCTGGTGGAACTGTAAATTGGCATATTACCATGGAAAAGATTGACATCATCTAGTAAAACAGAAGATATGCATAATTTATGACCCAGCAATTCCCCTCTGAGGTATATGTTCCCATAAAACATATGCTTATGTGCACTAGTATACATATTTAAGAATGTTCATAACAGTACTGAATAATAGCTCCAAGCTGAAACCACCTAAATGTCTATCGAGAGTGGAATAAATAAAAATTATGGCATATTCATATTATGAAATGCTATAGAGTGAGAAACTGGGTTGGGGAATACAACTATATGGTGCATAGAAGATGAATCTTAAGGACATGATATCGAATGAAGACAGCCCAACAGTACAGGGCACATACTGTATGATATAATTTATATTAAAAATTTGTAAAGCAAGATTAAATAAATTTTAGGGACTTCCCTGGTGGCTCAGTGGTTAAGAATCCACCTGCCAATGCAGGGGACACGGGTTCGAGCTTGGGTGTGGGAAGATCCCACATGCTGTGGAGCAACTAAGCCCGTGCGCCACAGCTATTGAGCCTGTGCTCTAGAGCCATGAGCCACAACTACTGAGCCTGCGTGCCACAACTACTGAAGCCATGTGCCTAGAGCCTGTTCTCTGCAACAAGAGAAGTCAGCGCAATGAGAAGCCCGTGCTCCGCAACGAAGAGTAGCCCCTGCTCACTGCAACTAGAGAAAAGCCCCCGCGCAGCGACAAAGACCCAACGCAACCAAAAAAAAAAAAAGATTAAATAAATTTTAGGACAAACTATTAAAAAAATGTAAGGAAGTAAACGCTGTGAAAATCAAGAAAGTATTTACTTCTAGGGGGAGAAAGGGGTTATAATTAGGAAATGTTTTGGGGGTGTTAGCAACATTCTATATCTTGATACAGGTTACACAGGGATTTGTTTTACAAACTGTTAAATCATATTTTTATTTTTAAAACTCTTCTGTATGTTTGTTATATTACAATTACACGCACGAGTAAATATACTGCAGACATACTGAACAGAGATAGAAATTAATACAGCAGCATAAAGAATAGCACTGTTCAAGTTCAAAGTCACAGCTCTCTAAGAGGGGGCTGAAGGTCACCAGTTTAAGGATGATCACTATCCTAGAGCAAGCACTGATGCAACTTGCAGCTAAATGGGGCAAATGATGTCTTGCCCAACCACGTTACATATTCTACTGGTATAACTTATAGAAAGAGATTTAGTTATAGAGAAAATATACAGCAAACATTAAACCTATAGATTACAAATCATCAAGGCTAACAGCCTCCCAGAATCCCCATCTCAGAGTGGATGTGCAGCTCCATAAATTTACAGTTGGTGGAGGGGAACTCAAATGATGGATGGAGAGTGCCAGTCATCAGAGCCTCTGCTGCTGGGACACCCTCTACTCCTGGCATGCCACTTCTTTACTGGTCCCTAAGCAACTGACTGGCTTCCCAGCAGCAAAAGCTGCACCAGCAGGAACCGCAATCATTTCTGCCTTGCACCATCACCTTCCACACCCTTGTGATGCTGCCGTTTTGTATCCTCCAGGAGGGGGGAGGAGGAGGTTTTTTGGGTGGTTGGTTTGGTTTTCACTGGGAAGGCATAAGTTCCTATCATGATCATGCTCCCACATCTTCCCCATGATTTTTTGTCCATGGACTCTTCCTACATCACATTCCTACTGTCCTCACACTCTCTCAGTGCCAGAAGGAGGGCAGTTTCCAAAAGTTACTGGGCTTGTACTACTTTTAATCTTTATAATGACCTACAAGATTAATGCATTTTTATCCCCAGGTGGGTTAGTATCTCATTTTCACATCTCTGCTTCCTTGCCCCTACATGTCCAACAAATTTGAAAATCTCTATTTTTAATTCTCACTGAAATAATATCATAAAAATATTAAAGGTAATTTTGAAAGTAAATTTAACCTCTAATTTCATCATTCTAGGCCTTTTAAAATTTTTTCAAATTTTTGCTATGTATATAAATAATTATTCTAAATTAATCATAACATATATGCACATCTTTGTTTTGTTACATAACATCAGAAATATTTTTCTGGCACTCAAACAACATTAAATTTTCATTTGGGAATAATATTTAGTATTCTATTGAGAAGGTAAACAATAATTTACTGAACTGCGTCCATATTATTGGATATTTATTTTTCAGTTTTAACTGATATCATGTGCAATGATACATTTATTAAAGCTAAGTTTAAAATTTTACATTTAGAGATTGGTTCAAGATGGCAGAGTAGAAGGACATGCACTCACTCCCTCTTGTGAGAGCACCAGAATCACAACTAACTGCTGAACAATTGTTGACAGGAAGATATTGGAACTCACCAAAAAAGATACCCCACATCCAAAGACAAAGGAGAAGCCACAATGAAATGGTAGGAGGGGCACAATCACAATAAAATCAAATCCCATAACCGCTGGGTAGGTGACTCACAAACTGGAGAACACCTATACCACAGAAGTCCACCCACTGGAGTGAAGGTTCCCAACCTGGGGGTCCGGCAATGGTAGAAGGAATTCCTAGAGGATCAGACTGAAGGCTAGTGGGATTTGATTGCAGGACTTTGACAGGACTGCGGGAAACAGAGACTCCACTCTTGGAGGGCACACACAAAGTAGTGTGCACATCGGGACACAGGGGAAGGAGCAGTGACCCCAAAGGAGACTGAACCAGACCTACCTGCTAGTGTTGGAGGGTCTCCTGCAGAGGCAGGGGTGGCTGTGTCTCACCATGAGGACAAGGACACTGGCAGCAGAAGCTCTGGGAAGTACTCCTTGGTGTGAGCTCCACCAGAGTCTGCCATTAGCCCCACCAAAGAGCTGGGTAGGCTCCAGTGTTGGGTCGCCTCAGGACAAACAACCAACAGGGAGGGAACCCAGCCCCACCCATCAGCAGACAAGAGGATTAAAGCTTTACTGAACTCTGCCCAACAGAGCAACACCCAGCTCTACCCACCACCAGTCCCTCCCATCAGGAAACTTGCACAAGCCTCTTAGATAGCCTCATCCACCAGAGGGCAGACAGCAGAAGCAAAAAGAACTACAATCCTGCAGCCTGTGGAAGAAAAACCACATTCACAGAGAGATAGAAAGATGAAAAGGCAGAGGGCTATGTACCAGATGAAGGAACAAGATAAAACCCCAGAAAAACAACTAAATGAAGTGGAGATAGGAAACCTTCCAGAAAAGAAATCAGGATAATGATAGTGAAGAGATAGGAAACCTTCCAGAAAAGAAATCAGGATAATGATAGTGAAGATGATCCACGACCTCAGAAAAAGAATTCAGGCAAAGATCAAGAAGATGCAAGAAATGTTTAACAAAAACCTAGAAGAATTTAAGAACAAACACTTAGAAGAATTAAAGAACAAACAAAGAGAGATGAATAATACAATAACTGAAATGAAAAATACACTAGAAGGAATCAATAGCAGAATAACTGAGGCAGAATAACGTACAAGTGATCAGGAAGACAGAATGGTAGAATTCACTGTCACGGAACAGAATAAAGAAAAAAGAATGAAAAGAAATGAAGACAGCCTAAGAGACCTCTGGGACAACATTAAATGTACCAACATTCGCATTATCGGGGTCCCAGAAGGAGAAGAGAGAGAGAAAGGACCTGAGAAAATATTTGAAAAGATTATAGCCGAAAACTTCCCTAACATGGGAAAGGAAATAGCCACCCAAGTCCAGAAAGCACAGAGAGTCCCAGGCATGATAAACCCAAGGAGAAACACACTGAGACACACAGAAATCAAACTGACAAAAATTAAAGACAAGGAAAAATTATTGAAAGCAGCAAAGGAAAAAGGACAAATAACATAAAAGGGAACTCCCATAAGGTTAACAGCTGATTTCTCGGCAGAAACTCTACAAGCCAGAACGGAGTGGCATGATATATTTAAAGTGATGAAAGGGAAGAACCTACAACCAAGATTACTCTACCCGGCAAGGATCTCATTCAGATTCGATGGAGAAATCAAAAGCTTTACAGACAAGCAAAAGCTAAGAGACTTCAGTACCACCAAACCAGCTTTACAACAAATGCTAAAAGAACTTCTCTAGGCAGGAAACACAAGAGAAGGAAAGACCTACAATAACAAACACAAAACAATTAAGAAAATGGTAATAGGAACATACATATCAATAATTTGCTTAAACGTGAATAGACTAAATGCTCCAACCAAAAGACACAGGTTCGCTGAATGGATACAAAAACAAGACCCATATATATGCTGTCTACAAGAGACCCACTTCAGACCTAGGGACACATACAGACTGAAAATGAAGGGATAGAAGAAGATACTCCATGCAAATGGAAATCAAAAGAAAGCTGGAGTAGCAATACTCATATCAGATAAAATAGACTTTAAAACAAAGAATGTTACAACAGACAAGGAAGGACACTACATAATGATCAAGGGATCAATCCAAGAAGAAGATATAACAATTATAAATATATATGCACCCAACATAGGAGCAACTCAATACCTAAGGCAACTGCTAACAGCTATAAAAGAGGAGATTGACAGTAACACAATCATAGTGGGGAACTTTGACACCTCACTTACACCAGTGGAGAGATCATCCAAACAGAAAAGTAATAAGGAATAACAAGCTGCAAATGACACAATAGACCAGACAGATTTAATTGATATTTATAGGACATTCCATTCGAAAACAGAAGACTACACTTTCTTCTCAAGTGCACGTGGAACATTCTCCAGGACAGATCACATCTTGGGTCACAAATCAAGTCTCAGTAAATTTAAGAAAATTGAAATCATATCAAGCATCTTTTCTGACCACAACGCTATGAGATTAGAAATCAATTACAGGGAAAAGAACATAAAAAACACAAGCACATGGAGGCTAAACAATACGTTACTAAGTAACCAACAGATCACTGAAAAAAATCAATGAGGAAATCCAAAAATACCTAGAGACAAATGACAACAAAAACACAATGATCCAAAACCTATGGGATGCAGCAAAACCTGTTCTAAGGGGCAGTTTATAGCAATACAAGTCTACCTCAAGAAACAAGAAAAATCTCAAATAAACAATCTAACCTTATACCTAAAGGAACAAGAGAAAGAAGAACAAACAAAACCCAAAGTTAGAAGAAGGAAAGAAATCATAAAGATCAGGCAGAAATAAATGAAATAGAAACAAAGAAAACAATAGCAAAGATCAATAAAACTAAAAGCTGGTTCTTTGAGAAGATAAACAAAATTGATAAACCATTAGCCAGACTCACCAAGGAAAAGAGGGAGAGGACTCAAATCAATAAACTTAGAAATGAAAAAGGAGAAGTTACAACAGACACCGCAGAAATACAAAGCATCCTAAGAAACTACTGCAAGCAACTCCATGCCAACAAAATGGTCAACCTAGAAGACATGGACAAATTCTTAGAAAGGTAAAACCTTCCAAGACTGAACCAGGAGGAAATAGAAAATATGAACAGACCAATAACAAGCAGTGAAATTGAAACTGTGATTGAAAATCTTCCAACAAACAGAAGTCCAGGACCACATGGCTGTACAGGTGAATTCTATCAAACATTTATAGATATTTATAGCTAACACCCATCCTTCTCAAACTCATCCAAAAAATTGCAGAGGAAGAAACACTCCCAAACTCATTCTATGAGGCCACCATCACCCTGATACCAAAACCAGACAAAGATGCTATAAAAAAAGAAAAATACAGACCAATTTCACTGATGAATATAGATGTAAAAAACCTCAGCAAAATACTAGCAAACAGAATCCAACAACACATTAAAAGGATCATACACCATGATCAAGTGGGATTTATCCCAGGGATGCAAGGATTCTTCAATATACACAAATCAATCAATGTGATACACCATATTAACAAATTGAAGAATAAAAACCATATGATCATCTCAATAGATGCAGAAAAAGCTTTTGACAAAATTCAACACCCATTTATGATAAAAATTCTCCAGAAAGTGGGCATAGAGGGAACCTACCTCAACATAATAAAGGCCATATATGACAAACCCACAGCAAACATCATTCTCAATGGTGAAAACCTGAAAGTATTTCCTCTAAGATCAGGAACAAGACAAGGATGTCCACTGTCACCGCTATTATTCAACACAGTTTTGGAAGTCCTAGGCATGGCAATCAGAGAAGAAAAAGAAATAAATGGAATACAAATTGGAAAAGAAGAAGTAAAACTGTCACTGTTTGCAGATGACATGATACTATACATAGAGGATCCTAAAGGTGCCACCAGAAAACTACTAGAGCTAATCAATGAATTTGGTAAATTTGCAGGATACAAAATTAAGGCACAGAAATCTCTTGCATCCCTATACACTAATGATGAAAAATCTGAAAGAGCAATTAAGGAAACACTCCCATTTACCATTGCAAGAAAAAGAATAAAATACTTAGGAATAAACCTACCTAGGGAGACAAAAGAGCTGTATGCAGAAAACTATAAGACACTGATGAAAGAAATTAAAGATGATACCAACAGATGGAGAGATATACCATGTTCTTGGATTGGAAGAATCAATATTGTGAAAATGACTATACTACCCAAAGCCATCTACAGATTCAATGCAATCCCTATCAAATTACCAATGGCATTTTTTATGGAACTAGAACAAAAGATCTTAAAATTTATATGGATACACAAAAGACCCCGAATAGCCAAAGCAGTCTTGAGGGTGAAAAACTGGAGCTGGAGGAATCAGGCTCCCTGGATTCAGACTATACTACAAAGCTACAGTAATCAAGACAATATGGTACTGGCACAAAAACAGAAATATAGCTCAATGGAACAGGATAGAAAGCCCAGAGATAAACCCACACACCTATGGTCAATTAATCTATGACAAAGGAGGCAAGGATATACAATGGAGAAAAGACAGTCTCTTCAATAAGTTGTGCTGGGAAAACTGGACAGCTACATGCAAAAGAATGAAATTAGAACACTCCCTAACACCATACACAAAAATAAACTCAAAAAGGTTTAGAGACCTAAATGTAAGAGTGGACACTATAAAACTCAGAGAGGAAAACGTAGGAAGAACACTCTTTGACATAAATCACAGCAAGATCTTTTTTGATCCACCTCCTAGAGTAATGGAAATAAAAACAAAAATAAACAAATGGGACCTAATGAAACTTCAAAGCTTTTGCAAAACAAAGGAAACTACAGACAAGACGAAAAGACGACCCTCAGAATGGGAGAAAATATTTGCGAATGAATCAATGGACAAAGGATTAATCTCCAAAATATATAAACAGCTCATGCAGCTCAATATTAAAAAAAAAAAAACCCAATCCAAAAATGGGCAGAAGATCTAAATAGACATTTCTCCAAAGAAGACATGCAGATGGCCAAGAAGCACATGAAAAGCTGCTCAACATCACTAATTATTAGAGAAATGCAAATCAAAACTACAATGAGGTATCACCTCACACCGGTTAGAATGGGCATCATCAGAAAATCTACAAACAACAAATGCTGGAGAGGGTGCAGAGAGAAGGGAACCCTCTTGCACTGTTGGTGGGAATGTAAATTGATACAGCCACTATGGAGAACAGTATGGAGGTTCCTTAAAAAACTAAAAATGGAATTACCATATGACCCAGCAATCCCACTACTGGGCATATACCCAGAGAAAACCATAATTCAAAAAGACACATGCACCCCAATGTTCATTGCAGCACTATTTACAATAACCAGGTCATGAAAGCAACCTAAATGCCCATTGACAGATGAATGGATAAAGAAGATATGGTACATATATACAATGGAATATTACTCAGCCATAAAAAGGAATGAAATTGGGTCATTTGTGGAGACGTGGATGGATCTAGAGACTGTCATACAGAGTGAAGTAAGTCAGAAAGAGAAAAAAAATATCGTATATGAACGCATATATGTGAAATCTAGAAAAATGGTACAGATCAACTGGTTTGCAGGGCAGAAATAGAGGCACAGATGTAGAGAACAAACGTATGTACCTCAAGGGTGGAAAGTGATGGAGGGTGCTGTGATGAACTGGGAGATTGGGATTGCCATATATACACTAATATGTATAAAATGGATAACTAATAAGAACCTGCTGTATAAAAAAATAAAAATAAAATTCAAAAAAAGTTTTACATTTATGCCTGTTAAATTTAACTTCATTAGTTTTTGCCAATTACTACAACATATCAACAGATTTTTGAATTTTGACTTTCCTAAGGTACTGTGTGATTCATGGTTTTGATGTCATTAACTAAGGCATTGGAAATGACAGACCCAAGGACAAAAGCTTGAAGAGGTTTATGTGCCAAAAGGTATGCACTGGAATGTTCAAAATAGCATCATCCATGATATTTTCAAGCTGGTAACAGTCCAAATGTCCATTGGTTGTACAATGGACAAATTAGTTATGGTACACTTACAGATGGCATACTATACAGGAACAAACATGAATGAACTGCACTAGAGTGATTACTTGAATAAATCTTGCAAACACGGTGTTAAGTAGCCAGACACAAAAGAATACATACTCTATGTTTATAAAGTTAAAAACAGACAAAGCCGGGTTTGAGCCCTGGTCTGGGACGATCCCACGTGCCGCGGAGCAACTAAGCCCGTGAGCCACAACTACTGAAGCCTGCATGCCTAGAGACCATGCTCTGCAACAGGAGAAGCCACCGCAATGAGAAGCCCACGCACCGCAATGAAGAGTAGCCCACCCCCGCTCACCGCAACTAAGCAAGAGCAGTGGTAGGAAAACCAGGGGAGGAAGAAACTTTTCAGAGGAGAGAATGGCCAACAGGATCAAATGCCAGAGACAGAAAAGGGTAGATAGGGACCAAGAGGTCTCCATCGGGTGTAATAACTTGGTCAAAAATGACTTTGGTGAGAGTAGAATCAGTGGCATCCCCAGATCTGAGATGGGCTGTCTACAAGGTTTATCATCTAGGAAGATGGCAGAGTTTGGAGAAGAGAGGAAAAAATTAAATTAAGCTGGATGTCAAAGTATTCAGTGAAGGAAACATTCTATGAAGTGGTTGAGAGAGTCCTTTTATCATGAAGGTAGTTCTGCTTGAAACTGAAGAACAGACAACAGCTCTCTCCACTTGGCTGCCTAAGCTTTACCTCTTGCAGTCTGAATGGTTGTCTTTGTACCCAATTATCCCTGTGTCCTCGGGCAGTAGAGTACTCTCATCTCCCACTCTGTCTGACAACTTTCCCTGCCCCTTGTTTTGTCCAATAACTCTACATTCTGGCTATTCACAAGCTTTTCCTAAACTAAACATTTTCCTCCTCCAGCCCCAAACTTCAGATTCCTCTCGGACTTTCTGTTATATTCTAAAGCCAAATCCAGTTTCTCTCTCCTGGGGGAGATTAAGGTATTTTTTTTAAGGTATGTTTTATTGACTTATGAACATATCAACTACACAGCAGAAGTCTGAAGAGAGAGAAGCTGTCCCAGACTCATGGGAAAGTTGGGATTCTTGATTGGTCATTGAGGTCCTGACTCCAGACGTGCACTGTGTGCCCATAACCACCATGCTCAGAGGCTCCCGTGTTCATGGGACTTATCCTGTCACGTGAATAAAACGTGAATGGGTGGGTGCACAGAAGGAATGGGGATCAATGTTTTAGTCCTTTCCCCTAAGGCTCTGATTTTATCCTCCACCTTCTGAGCAAAAGAAGAACAATCCCCAAAACCACTTCTCACTTCCTCTTTTACTTGGTTACTGCGTTCTCTTTCCACTCCTCCTTTTGGGGTTCACTCCAGTAGATGGTACAAACTAGAATGAGAATTCAGTGAATCAGAGTGTGGGAAAAGCCTAGGACAATGTCTAACATGCCCCACGTGTTGGTTTCCTTTCTCCTGAAGTGGAAAATCTGGCCTTAGGTTCTGTCCAATCAGTTCCCATGGGCGTATCTTTCTAACTTTGGGGCTCATTCCAATAAATGTTTGACTTAATTAAAGAAGCATTTATAACCTGTCTATGAAACAGAAACAGAATCACGGACATGGACAATAGACTGGTGGTTGACAAGGGGGGAGGGAGGTGGGAGAGGGATGGAGTGGGAGTTTGGGGTTAGCAGATGCCAACTATTATATACAGAATAGATAAAACAACAAGGTCCTACTGTAGAGCACAGGGAACTATATTAATATCCTGTGATAAACCATAATGGAAAAGAAGATGAAAAAGAACATAGGTATAACTGAGTCACTTTGCTATACAGCAGTAATTAACACATTGTAAATTTTTTTTAAAAAGCAGCATTTATAAAGCACCTATTGTGTATACACAGCAACATGGGAAATATACAGAAGCAAGTATACTAGGCTGAATAATGTCCCCCAAAGATAACAGGAACCGCTAATATTACCTTATTTGGAAAAAGGGTCTTGGCAGATGTGGTTAAATTAAAGATCTTGAGAGGAGGAAATTATCTGCACTATCCGGGTGGATCCTAAATGCAATTACATGTATCTTTATATTAATACCTGTACATGCTTACACAGGGAGGATGAAGAAGGTTAGACACATACACACAGAGGATAAGGCAATGTGAAGATGTAGCAGAGAGATTTGAAGATACTGGTCTTGAAAACTGGATGATGCAACCGCAAGCCAAGGAACGCTGCCAACCACTGGAAGCTGGAAGAGGCAAGGAACAGATTCTTCCTGAGAGCCTGTGGAGGAAACACGGCCCTGCAAACACCTTGATTTTGGTCCAGTGCTACTTATTTCAGACTTCTGGCTCCAGAACTGTGAGAGAATAAATTTCTATTGCTTTAAGTCACCAAGTGTGTAATACTGTGTTACAGCAGCCACAGGAACTAATACATCTAATAACAGATTGGTAACAGCCCAACGATCTGGAACAGAGACAAGAATGGGGTGTGCTGATTTAAACACACACACAAATAAAACCAACAATACAGGGTGACAGGGTGAAATCTAATGTTGAAATGCATTAGTATCTTATGGTGTCGATGGCTTAGTTCCCGTGGAATCGCTGGTGGTTTTTCAATGCCTCTAACTCAGCACTAAAAGCTTACCTCACACATGACATCACTTGTAGTGACAAGAGCCAGCACAGGGCCAAGCAGAACTTCAAGCTTAACAAAGACAAGAGTTGTGTTGGGGCTCTGGGAAGGAAACCATTCTCAGAAATATTGCTGGGACTGGAACTCTTGTCAGGAGTGAACAGAAAAGGAGTAAAACTGACTTTTTGTTTGAAGTGCCCAGCTGGATAATGTGCAGGTTCAACGGCCTAGGGTAGAGCTGGAGGTTACCCAGCAACAGAGAGGCAAGTGGGCTCCGGTGGGGGTGACCTGGAGACTGAGGAATCCCACTGAATGCTGGCAGGTCGTAGCTCCCTAGTTAGCATCAGGGCCCTGAGGATAGTGATAATTTATTGCATCTTTAAAAGGTAAATATTATTTAATTGTAGAAAGGAAAGACTTGATTGAATTTCATTGGCACTATCAATAAGAACATGAGAAATGTTACCCTAGGTGATGAGAATGAATAAATCCTCTCAGCATCACCGACCAAGATGACCAACAGAGGTACCCATGGAGGTTTGTGGGTGGACACTCTCAAAAGGTTGGGGATACGTACTTCTCCCCCCTGACGCCTCTACCTCCCCTAAAGTATAATCCATTGTTAATACCATTAGCATCCATTCATCTTGTGATCCTTTGATTTGAGGATTTAGGACAAGGACTCTGGCTATTGAATTTTCCGCTTAGATGTTGGAAAAGGCAAAGTTCCATTCAGAACTCAGGAATGGTCCGTGGTACCTTCATAACGTACTTCAAGCAGTCCCAGATTGAGGTCCCTCTTAGCACAAGCCTTGTCTCCATGACAGCTTATTTCCTGTTGCCCTCTGCTATTGAGAGCAATGTGAGCTGTTCCAGTGACCAGTATATTATACCACCTCTGCTTGTGATTGCGTAGCCTGAATTAACCTTCCTGTGATTTAGAACCTGATGGGTCTGAATTTCATTATAGATATGACTTCCGCGCTCTTCTTCTCTGCTGCTTCACAGGCATTCACTTGGAGGGATGCTGTAATTACTATGTAGATTGCTTTCCTATCATTTGATTGAAACTTCAGGAAGAAGGAAGGTCATTATTGTAACTTCTTCAATTTCTCATTTTAGGAAATCTGGAAGCAGAGCCAGGTATAATTCAGAATAATTCAGCCCACTGAGCCACTCTCCTTGGAAAGCATAAATAGAGCACAGAAGTTAGTTCTGAAATGGATTGTAACCACGAGTCCGAGAAATTCTCAAAAGACCCATTTCTTGGAAATAAATTTGCCAAATAGAGCAGGATCCACAGCTGCTCTTTAAGGTCTGTATTCCCCAGGGACTGTGCTCACAACCCCACCTGCTTTGTCATCCAGCCAGGGGTGGCAAGTAGAGGGAGGCCTTTCTCTATCTCATGGCTGGTGTGATGGTGGGCACTGCGGAGGCGAGTTCATGGGTCACCCTGTGGTTCTCTTTAGAAAGACAGCTGCAGTTTGTGTCAGACCCACGAGGAGGAAAACATGCATTTCCAATGCACTGCCCATGTCCTTCTGTCCCCAAAGCCCACTCAGCGTCAGCCACTAACAGTAAGTCAAGTCTGTAGAAGGCAAGAGATTTGTCAGGCCAAATTCTCCACTGCAGCTTTTGGTCACAATACACTGAAGTGGGCATGGCACTGTGATTTCACTTCATTCTCCTCACCCAAGCAATATACCAAGGATGATATTAAGGACATTTACTGAAATATCAAGATAGAAAGAGATCAGAAAGAATTTAAATATCCAATAACAAAAACTGGTTAAATAGAGTGCATCTACGTAATGGGATACCATATAGCCAGTAAAAAAGAAAGAAGTTGGTTAACATACACTGATATTAAGTTACTTCAAAATACATTAAGTGGGGTTTCCCTGGTGGTGCAGTGGTTGAGAGTCCGCCTGCCGATGCAGGGGACACGGGTTTGTGCCCCCGTCCGGGAAGATCCCACATGCCGCGGAGCAGCTGGGCCCGTGAGCCATGGCCGCTGAGCCTGCGCGTCCGGAACCTGTACTCCGCAACGGGAGAGGCCACAGCAGTGAGAGGCCCGTGTACCGCAAAAAAAAAAAAAATACATTAAGTGAAAAGAGCAGGGTGCAGAAAGTATGTATAACAGGAATATTTTATGTAAATACTATACATCCGAGTACATTCATACAATTTTTTCTAGAATGTTCAAGAAAGTGTCAACACTGGTTTCTTTTGGTGAGATAGAGATTTTTACTTTTCTTTCTTTCTTTCTTTATTTTTTTTTGCGGTACGCGGGCCTCTCACTGTTGTGGCCTCTCCCGTTGCGGAGCACAGGCTCCGGACGCGCAGGCTCAGCAGCCATGGCTCACGGGCCCAGCTGCTCCGCGGCATGTGGGATCTTCCCGGACCGGGGCACGAACCCGTGTCCCATGCATCGGCAGGCAGACTCTGAACCACTGCGACACCAGGGAAGCCCTCTTTATATTTTTTAATACTAAGTGAATGTTGCTCTTAACTTTGTAACATTTTCCCCAAGTTTTCTTGGCCATCCTTCAGAGGATCTTCCCAGACTCTTCCTCTTGACTCCAGGGTGATCTTCTAGGGTTGTACATAAGCACCCAGCCCAGGGGACAAGTAGGGGCTGAAATTCAGCCTGAGGCGTCCTTGCCTGGCTGTGAATCCCGGCACCAGGTTGCGTATACACAGAGGCCCATCTTTTCCTAAGTCCCAACATGCTACCATACGGGCTGGTGGCAGCTCTGCACAGCTCTTCATTTTACCTTTCGCTGCTGGCAACTCTTTATTTGTAACATAGTTTGACTTGGTTATTGCTCCTAACCTGTCCCCCTCAACTTCAGCCCCTCCTTCACATCCTAGTCTCCTACCCCCTAGTCTAGGGCTCAGTCCAACTCCAGGCCCACCCACTGCTATGCCCAGCCCTGAACTCAAGCAGCATTCAGGGCTATAAAACTAGCTATGTACACAGAACTTTCTAGGGAGAAAGTTACCTCAAGCACAGGTGTGCCCAGGCACAGTGAGAATTGGGGGTCTGGAGCTCAGGTGGGACCGTGTGTGGCAGGCAGGTGTATGCATGTGAGGACAGCAGAAGAGCTTGGGAGTGGCAGAAACATGGCTGGGGCCATCTGCGGGCTTCGAGCAGCTTGGTTGGGTGGCCTCTTGACTCACCTGAAATAAAGTCAGGCGAACATATTCATGTTGCCCCAACTTCTGCATGTGACTGTGCCAACATTTATCACTCACAGAGAGTCAGCTCTTACCCACACCAATGGCAGTGAGCATTGGCACTAACCATTCAAAATGGCAGATGATCTCACAAAATTAGGGCTTTGGAGAGCTCTCCTTGGAATGTAATTGGTGATTCTTTTTAATGTAGATTTTATTCCAGCATAGATTTGCTTGAATTACAATTAACTTGTGTTCTCTGTTTCATATCTACTGAATATAGTAGGACTGAAGGAAGATAGAGCAAAACTACCAGAGATTAAATAAATTAACCAGAGATTAAAGATTTGTTTTGGATGATCGGCATGGAAGGGCTGAGTTCACTCTATTTAAAAACACAGTTAGGTTTCTCTCTCTGTTATAACATAGCAGCCTCTCTGCAAAACTAAATATTCAACCCAAGGCCAAAGAAGCATTTCTTCAAAATGTTTTCTTATCTTTTCTTTTTTTTTTTTTCCGGTACGCGGGCCTCTCACTGTTGTGGCCTCTCCCTTTGCGGAGCACAGGCTCCGGACGCGCAGGCTCAGTGGCCATGGCTCACGGGCCCAGCCGCTCCGCGGCATGTGGGATCCTCCCGGACCAGGGCACAAACCCGTGTCCCCTTCATCGGCAGGCGGACTCTCAACCACTGCGCCACCAGGGAAGCCCTGTTTTCTTTAATAAAATTCTTTTGTGTGTGTGGTATTAGCAAATTTGATTTAGAAAGCATCCAAAACCTTCTCTTATTTTAGTAGTAGTCACTTGAATCTCTAATAAGTCAGCTTCAATCCACTTTCTCTGGTCTAATCTTCAGAGGGAAGCATCGCTAGCTTATGAACTTTTAGGATGTTGGCACTAGATACCACTAAGTAAGGCTTGCTGCATTGTCATAACTACAAACATAAACGGAACTTCACATTTTGCCTGTAGATTTTCAGGCTTAAGGTATCAGGAGAATGGGGTTTTCCAATACATTGATTACGTGCTGTGTGTGTGTGTGTACTCATCTTTTGTGATAGTTATACCTGATAGAGAATATGGGCACATTTTATCAGGTAACATATCCACAGACCAATACTGTTCCTTACACGACAGAATTAAATTCACATATTAATGAATGGGACTGTCGATATGACCCGTCCTCTAAAAAGTATAAAATAGATCATTGCTTTCTACAATTATCAGAGTACTGAGAAGCAGTAAGTTTTCCTTCTTTCTCTTTCATATTTTCATGGGGTCTCTACTGCTCCACACCCAGCAGTCTATTTACTACAAGTGACCCCAGAGTTTATAACTCGGGAAGGGGTAAGCAGTGTCAGCCTAGCCCATATACAGGCTCGTGACTCAAATACAAGCAGCTTGGGGCTCACCAGATGAGTTTGTCAGGAGAGAAATGTCAATTTGAGCAGATGTGTTTTCTGTTTTTATAATACAGCTTAGAGAAATGGAATGGTTGTCATAGTGTAGGAGTTTTAGCGAGAGTTTTAAATTCAATAGAGAAGGAACCAAGAGGCACATAAACAAGAAAGGAATGAGAAAGGCATTGCAGAATTTAGCAAGAAACTGATGCTTCCCCCTCATCCTTTACTGAAAAGATTTTTAAGAAGCAGTGATAATAGCTCCAATTGCTACCAGCAAATGCCATGCAGAGGCAACCAGAGTTGTTTTTTTGATTAGAGGAGCCTGGCTTGTAACCAGCTTACTGTTTCATGCTTGAGAGTAAGAATGGCCAAGTCATGTTTGTCTGGGTTTACAGGCAGAATTGGCCACTTACTGGCTAGGTGACCTTGGACAAGAGGTCCATTTCCTTACCTATAAAACGGGGTTAATAATAGCACCTATCTAATAAGGTGTCTAAGAGGATTATGGCTAATAATACATGTAAAGGGTTTTGCATAGCACCTAAACACATAGAAAGTGCTCAACAGAAATTTACTCATCAATATTCGTAAGTATTTGAAGACAGTATGTTCTCTTAAGTAGGCTAATCCACCCTGAATCTTTTTCAACAAATGCTCTCTTCGTAGGATATATACAAGTAAATGTCAATCAAGCCCAGGTGAAATGATCATAAATTCCAAATTAGTGGTGGCTTACATAAATGTGGTGTCGCTGTTTTCCATTATCTGTGTTAATACTTCCCTCCATTTGTATAGCTAATTGAGAGCTGAATGTAGTCTCCATAAAATGTTAGCGCTGTAATGCCCAAGTGGAACTTATTTAAGGAACAATTATGGCTAGAAAATGGTCTGTAAAAATAGCTCCCGTCCTTGCATCACATTGCTTGTTCCCAGCGGTGCCTTCAAGCCTTTCTGACAAACAGGCCTGCCCTCCTGCAGACCCAGGAGTTTATTCTGCTTCACACGCCCCAACAAAACTGTCAGCTG
Source organism: Monodon monoceros (assembly GCF_005190385.1). NCBI lineage: Eukaryota > Metazoa > Chordata > Mammalia > Artiodactyla > Monodontidae > Monodon > Monodon monoceros. The sequence goes on along the minus strand of NW_021703774.1, from coordinate 78,239,031 downwards.
AGGTCTAATTGCAGAACCTTCATTACCAGGGATGATTGATACTATAAAAAGAACCCAGCTGAATTTTTCACATCCTGCTGGGTGAGCACAAGGGCGGCTCTCCTGTTCCTGTGCCCCGCCCCCCCACCCGACCCCCACCAGCAGTTATCCTTGGTACCTGTGTGGTCTGGTCTCTGCAGGAAGCTCCTAGCAGTTGACAGATGTTACCTCCCTTCTGCTCGGATCCTCCCTCCGCAGTAGGCGGGCTGATGACCATGATAGATAGGGCTGGCCTTCCTTCACAGCTGCAGACAGGATCTTCATTTCTTAACCTCCCCACTTAAGTATCTTGCTTAAGGTCACCCGGAAGTGTGAGACCAGAGGAAGATGAGACATTTCTCCTGTCCCCGTAGGCCTTTGTGACAATGTATGGGTGACTCTATCTGTAAATCAGCCTTTTCCAGTTACATTCTTTCTGTTAGTCCATCAACAAGCATGTGTAAACCTCCTACTCAGTGTTCAGTACTGAGTTAATGACAGTGAAGGGAGATATTCAGAAGCAAGAGGACACTAAGGAATTTAAAACCTAGTTGGAAGGCAGAATTAGGCAGGACTGCTCCCGCTTCTATAGCTAATAACTTTAAGAAGAGAGTGATTTATGCAAATTTTATATGAAGCTTACGAAAAACCATTTTTCCATCTGTGTGTGTGTTTGTGTGTGTGTGTCTGAGAGAGAGAGAGAGTGGGAGGGAGAGAGAGGACAGAGCACATCTATCTGTATATCTCGAAACAGAAAGACAGAAAAAGAAACGTCTGGAAAGATGTTCACCAAATAAGTTAGGTTGCATCTCTAAGACCTGCGTAGCAAAATGCCTGAGAGCGTAGTCTCTGAAGACACAAGGTACATTTACATCCCAATTCTGCCACTGAGTGTGTTACCTTGTCCGTGTTATATTTAGCCACTCTGAGTTTCAGTTTTCTTAAAGCGGGATAGTAATTGTTGTATCTCATAGGGTTCTCATCAGGATTAACTAGAACATTGTGTAGTGCCAGGCACCTGGCATTTAAATATAAGTGCTCAATAAATGTAACTGTTTACAGTGATAAGCTATTGAAAGAGAAGAGGATGGGAGGGGAAGCCTCAGAAAAGGCAAGACTTGAACGGGTCTCTGGAGAACAATAAAGATTTGGCTAGCTAGAAGGGAAGGCTGGCAGTGGGGAGGCGGGTGTTTTCAGGGTTAGGGAAACATTCTGAGCAAAGGCAGAGGCAGGAAGGAGCCTTATTTGTTCTCCAAGAAAGAGAAGGCTTGTGGGAAGTGAGAAACAAGGTTGCATAAGAAGGGGACCCGAGGGCCTCAGGGATTTTGGGTGTTGTCCAATAGGGAAAATAAAGCTCTTGAATGTATTCGAGCCACAAAGAATCTCATCAGTTTAGTGTCAGAAAATCACCCTGTCATTGAGATGAAAAAGTGAAGTTAGAAGAGGAATAGAGGCAAGATGGTGTGATTTTTAATTTTCCTTACTCCCCCCAACAAAAATAGGGATGACCCCTAAGATAGCAAAATAGACAAGAAGAAAGCTACCAGACTGGAAGGCAGCAGAGGGAAGACAGTTCTAAGAGCCAGAAAGCCTAGAGATTACTATTAAGTACTCACCTTCACAAGGAGGGGATTTCATAAAGGTGTAAGTTTGACAGACCCAGCTGAGATTGTAAGGGGGGCTTTCAGTCTCCAAACGGTGGTATAGTTGGCATGTGGCCAACACCCCTTGAGAGGAAGGGTCAAAGTGAAGAACACTTTTCTACAAGATTTCAAAAGAGAAGTGCTCTGAATGGATCATTGCCCGCCCCAACATTACTGAGAGACAGGAAAATAAAATGTCAGGCCAGCAGAGGGTTGGTGCATTAATGTTATGTGAGTCTAGAAGCCTCGTGTGAGAAGGAGGGAATGGATGGCCATGGGAGCAAAGGTTAGACCAAGGTGTCCCTTCCTCCTGCCTTCCTGTCAAGTAAGTAAAACTCTTGATAAAAACAAAGAAACAAATAAACAAACAGAAACAGTGCCAAGGACAGAAGTATGGGGACTCAGACTATGCGGACAAGATCGTCTTATGAGGAGGCAGCAATGGGAGATGGTCAAACCCAGACTCCGATCTATTGATTCTCTTCCCTGGGGGGCCATCTCTGTCCTCCTTTAAATCAGCAGGAATGACACAAATAAGAGGCTGAGTTGAGGCTTCTCTTCACTAAGGGCACATAAACAGCCAAATAGCTGACACCTAGAAGGCAAAATGAAATTGCAGAGAAAAGTACCCTGATAGCTGAGGAATGCAGCCATTAATAAAAGAAAGATAATAAACTGAATTATTCATACTAGATGATAGGCAGATTTTAAAAATTGAAATAGGTATAATATATACAATCAAAGAGGGACAAATAGTATATTAACATGAATATAACAATTTTTTAAAAGATCAAGTAAAAATACTAGGTAGGAAAAATATAACAGTTTAATTAAGGAATTCAAAGAGACAAAAAACAGAATGGATACAAACAAATTTGAACCAGTGAACAAAAGATCAGGTTGAGGAACTATCTCACAAGGCATCAAGAAGAAATAAAGTGAGGAAAAATAAACTAGAAAAGGTAAGAATAATGAAAGCAAAAAGTAGGGATTTTAACAGGAGTTCCTGAAGGAAAGAAAAAAGTAAACAGAGGGAGATGTGGTAGACTGTAGCACTATGCGTTCCCCAATGAACCATACCTCTCACAATGTAGAGTTAGGCCCCCCTCTCACACTGATGCTGAACTTGATCATGGGCTTTACTTTGACCAATGGGATATCAATAAAGCAAGTAGAGATGTAAGTACCTATGCTGGGTGTGATCACGTGAATTACCCTGATTACTCTGACAAATGTAACATCAGTAAACTTGAAGCAAGCAGAGACTTAAGAAGCAGTTGTGTACACTGTCCTGACCATGTGAGGCAGCCTAGTCTAGCCTCCTTGAGGATGAAAGACCCCATGATGAGACATGCCTAGTCATCCCAGCTGTCCAGAGCAGCCTAGTTCCCTGGATTGCCTTCAGCTGAAAGCAGACACAGGAGTTCGCCCCGTGAAACCAATAGAACCTCCCAGACGACTCAGAACCTTAAGAAATCATTGTTGTTCTTTTAAGCCACTACGTTTTGGGGTAATTTATTATGCATGCAGCAATAGATAATTCATACAGGAGGTATAGCTAAATAATGACCAAAAATTCCCAGGGTAAAAGATTTTAGACTGAAATAAAAAATATTTGAGACTGAAAGGTTGATACAGTGCAAAAAGATAAGAAAAAAAATTACCTAATATTTATAGTGGAATGTAATAACTTCACATTCCAAAAGGCAATTCTAAGAGCATGTAGAAAGAGAATATATATCTTACAAAACAGCATGAATTCACTTGACATTAGATATCTAAATTGTGACCCTGAAATCAAGAAGTCAATGGAGTATTCTTTCCAAGGAGAAAAAAAGGACTTCTAACATAGAATTAAACTATCCCATTTAAACATGAGGATTCAATAAAGATATTCTTAGGTAAACAAGGCTCCAGGAACTTTAACACACAAGACACACTCCTAAAAATATTCCTGGACCAAAAACTAATGAATTAAGTTAACAACTCAAAAAGTTAAATATAATAAATAAAAACAAATATATTTAAACAAATATATATAATATATAAATATATATAATGAAGAAAAAAATCTTTTATTTGAAAAGATTTATAAGGTAGACAAACTTCTGGCAAGAGTAATGAGAAAAAAAAGTGAGATGATAAAATAAATAAAACAGAATAATAAGGAAAAAATACCTAAAGACACATCAAGGATCTTAAACATAATCAGAGTGTCATGAAGATCTATATGCTAATAAATTTGACAACATAGATGAAATGGCAGTTGGGGGACGCCTCAGGCAAAATTATTGAGGCAAGAAGAAATAGAAAATTGGGGGCAGCGGCAGAATAGGCCGGGGCAAGTCGCACTCGCTGCCTTCTACCCTGAAGAGAGACGCGGGGGGAGGCGGGTGTGGAGAGCGGCTCTGCGCTCTCCGCATCGCTCCACTCGCGCCCCAGTGTAATGAGGGTCACCCCCTCCCCCCAGCCGGCCCGGGATGGGGTGCGGGGCACGGTTGATGCTGGCCCAGGATGGATCAGACCTGTGAACTACCTAGAAGAAATTGTCTGCTGCCCTTTTCCAATCCAGTGAATTTAGATGCCTCTGAAGACAAGGACAGCCCTTTCGGTAATGGTGAATCCAATTATTCTGAGCCACTTAATAGATGTACTATGCAGTTACGTACTGCCAGTGAAAAATCCCCAAATGCTTATGGACAAGATTCTCCATCTTGTTACATTCCACTGCGGAGACTACGGGATTTGGCCTCCGTGATCAATGCAGAGTATTTAAATGGGTCTGCTGATGGATCAGAATCCTTTCAGACCCTGAAAAAAGTGATTCAAGAGCTCAGTCGCCAATTGTTTGCACTTCCCTGAGTCCTGGTGGTCCAACAGCACTTGCTATGAAACAGGAACCCTCTTGTAATAACTCCTCTGAACTCCAGGTAAAAGTAACAAAGACTATCAAGAATGGCTTTCTGCGCTTTGAGAATTTTACTTGTCTGCATGATGCACATGTAGATTCTGAAATGGACCCAGAACAGCCAGGCACAGAGGATGAGAGTATAGAGGAGATCTTTGAGGAAACTCAGACCAATGCCACCTGCAATTATGAGCCTAAATCAGAGAATGGTGTAGACGTGGCCAGGGGAAATGAACAAGACAGCACACCAGGCAGTAGACACGGTGCAGTCAAATCACCATTCTTGCCATTAGCTCCTCAAACTGAAACACAGAAAAGTAAGCAAAGAAATGAAGTGGACGGCAGCAATGAAAAAGCAGCCCTTCTCCCAGCCCCCCTTTCACTAGGAGATACAACCATAGAAGATGGTTGAGATACCATAGAGATACCATAGAAGAGCAATTAAACTCAATAAATTTATCTTTTCGGGATGATCCAGACTCCAGTACCAGTACATTAGGAAACATGCTAGAATTACCTGGAACTTCATCATCATCTACTTCACAGGAATTGCCATTTGTAAAAGCAGTTTTTGGTACAACTTAAATATATACATAAATGTATATATACAGGCAACTTAAAGGGAAGCTATAAAAACCAATTATAACTAATTGGTTTTTGGTTGTTTATCAGTTCACAGATGAAAGCCTACTGCTAATGATAAGCTCTTTGGGGAAATTTTACTTTGATTTAAAAAATTTTCCTCTATTGTATGAGTTTGGTTCTTTTTTGATTCTTCCCAGTTAACTCTCCATTGAGGACTGGCTAAGAGTTAAACTTTTAAGGGCATTTGATTGAGTTCAGATTTAAATGTTCAAGATGGAGGTATACATTTGTTTAGCTTTTTCTTTTTTAAGTGGGCTCGGCTTTGGTTTGCCGGTATTACGGGTACAGGTGAACCAGTTAATTACTTGGAGTCCTGTTTCTGCGTAAGGCATGGCTTATATTTTTAGTTGATGGGGTGACTTTTTGCTGCAGGTTGAAATGCATTTTGGGTAAACATTCAGAGTAGCTAAGATGAGAAGGCCTTCTTGGACATCAGTCAGAATTTAAATTAGGCTAATTTTCCTGAACTACCTATTGTACAGAATCCTATGCTTCAGGTAACTGCCACCATCAGAGTAGGCTCTTGAACCTTTCCTAGTTTTAAATTTTGAAGTGTATATAAATGTGTGGTATGGGTGTATGTGTATAGAAATGGAAAAAGATGTAATTTGAGTTACTCAATAGTGCTACATACTACTGTTAGATTGTGGTAAATGATAAAGTTTTTTAAAAGTTTGATCTTATGCAGAATTTTTTGACTATTCCTAGTTGGCTAAATGATCAGTTAACTTTTCTTAGCCTCAGGTTAATCACCTTTAAAATCTGATTGTTTTAACTTGATTGTTACAAGATTCCTTTCAGCTTTAAATATTTGATTCTGATTTTGTTTCTGTCCAGACACATTGTCATGGTCACCTGTAATGTCACGAAAGAGGATACCATTTCCTCCCAACATACCTCTGAAATATTATGTAAAGATTTAATCAGAGAAAATTTTATGGTGTGTGTTGATAGTTTTGAGTGCATTAAACATTCATTTTACTGTAAAAAAGGAAAAGAAGAAATAGAAAATTGGAATCAAACACTATAAATTAAAAGTCGTCAAAAGCTCTCTACCTAAACACACACATACACACACACACACACACACACACACACACACACACAAGTAAATTTTACCAAACTTTCAAGGAATGAATAGTCACTATCATCAAAGATGTTCCAGAAAAATTTTAAAGGTTAAAAACTCCCTAACTCATTTTATGAAGCATATAGGAACCAGGTTCCAAAACTGGATAAGAAATACAACAAAGCATCTTCTATACCAGTAAGATCCAGCTGAAAAAATAATATAAGATACTATTTACAATAGCCAAAAAGCAATAAGGGAATCTAAGAATTAACCTAAGAAAAAAGAACTTCACCAAGAAAAAATTTAAACTCTATTAAATAACAAATGAATTTGCATAAATGAAAAGATATGCCATGTTCATGGATGGGAAAATGCAAAATTATAAAGAAGTAATTCTCCCCCAAAACTATGTATCTAATATAATCTCAGTAGTACTTTCAAAATATTTTAAGATACTAAATGTTATATAGAATAAAGGTCTATAAGTAGTAAAGCAATTTTGAAAATAATGAATAAATGGCAAGAGGAAAGCATGAGAGGAGAGAAGTAGGAGAGGCCTCACTATATCAGATATTAAGTTTATAATATAAAGCTGTAACAACACTATCAACAGATGAATGGATAAAGATGATGTTGTATATATACATACAATGGAATATTAGCCATAAAAAAGAATGAAATAATGCCATTTGCAGCAACATGGATGGCCCTAGAGATTATCATACTAAGTGAAGTAGTCAGACAAAGACAAATATGATATGATATCACTTATATGTGGAATCTAAAAAAATGATACAAATGAACTTATTTACCCAACAGAAGCAGACTCACAGACATAGAAAACAAACTTAAGGTTACCAAAGAGGGAAGCAGGGGAGGGATAAATTGGGAGTTTGGGATTAACAGATACACACTACTATATATAAAATAGATAAGCAACAAGGACCTGCTGTATGGCACAGGGAACTATATTCAATATATTGTAACAACCCATAATGGAAAAGGATCTGAAAAAGAATAGATATATATGTGTGTGTGTGTGTGTGTGTGTGTGTATATATATATATATATATATATATATATATATATATATATATATTTAGTTATATATATAACTGAATCACTTTGCTGTATACCTGAAACTATCACAACATTGTAAATCAACTATACATCAATAAAAATAATAAAAAATAAAGCTGTAACAATAAATATATTGATACACTGAAAAACAAAACTCAGTGAAGGTAGACTGGAAACAGTGGGATCAGTTACAATCTTGGATGATTACAAAAGTGCAGGCAAAGAATGATGAGGCTTGGCATTATCCTGGTGGAAGAGCAGTGGGAACAGCACAGCAGGGGTGGCTATGAGGTATATGTCATAAAAATGTCAGGAGGGATTTCTGACTGGATGGATATGGGGGTTAAGGAAAAGAGAAGATCGGGTTGTGTGACAGGAGTTGAGCCTGGCTAGATAGACCAGGCATAGACTGTGTAGATCCTTTATAGGAAGTTAATCTCAGAAAGGTTAAGTTTAGGGGCAGCAGAGAGAATGATGAACCAGAATAGAGGGAGAACAGTTAGGCTAACTGGAGAAACACCCATTAAACTGTTTCAACAGTCAGGTTGAAGGACTGAACTAAGACAGTGGGAATTGGGAGGGGTAGGGGGAATTCGAGACAGGAGATATTTAAAATGTTGAATCTGAGTGACTTGGTAGATTAGCTGAAAGTGGATGGTGAGGGAAGGGGGTGGTTCAAGGAAACTGAGTTGTCTAGCTTTGTTAGGAGGTAAGTGGCAGCAGCATTAACCAAGATAGGAAATTCGAGGCGCACTGTTTTTGCTAGAAATTAATCTAATTTTGAACATGTAAGTATGGATGCTTCCAATTACACAGGTCCAGTGGGTAATTAGAAATGTAGGTTAGGGCTAAGGACATAGAATTGAGAACCACCAGAGTTTGGGAATGTAACTGAAGCCATGGATATGCCTAAGATTTCACAGAAAATCAATATAGAAGGTAAATGTCAGGTGGTCGAGTTCTCCAGGAGTCTGTGGTCTAAAGGCAGAAATTAGTTCTGCCTTTCAGAGGTGCAGGGAATGCTGGGAAAAGTGAGAGTCACATTTGGCGACTGTCAGATAACATCTGCTCTCTGTGGTGTGTTTTCCTCACTGACTGACAATCAGACACAAAAAATATATGCAACACATCAAACAGACAAATCCACTCTGCATGGATCTGCCTAAATATTTAGACACAGCCAGGAAGTGACAGAAATTATTAAGAAATTGAACTTCCAATCACTAAAGGTGATCAGTGAAAGAGAAAACATCTCTCGTTCCATCTCGACTGATGATCTCATTCATCATCGGACCAGTGGTTGATTTGTCACATCGAGAATGGGGAAAGGACAGTTCAACAAATGTGGAAGGTTCTCTATTTAACTGATTGTTTATACCTCATCCCTTAATTCTCCTTTGGTGAATTTTCTTCTTATGACGTCCCAACACGAAAGGGTAGACTGAGGAAGTGAGCAAAGGGCAGGGCATAGGTAGGGTTAAAAGGATACTAAATTTGGCATCAGAAGATTGAGCTCAAGTTCCAGCTCCGCTGGTTCCTACGTGTGAGACCCAGGCTCCCCGAGCCTGTTCTTATCTACGACGTAAGAATATTAATTCTTGACATACCTACCTCACAGGGCACATGAGAGTCAAGAGCTAATGGATGACAATTTTCGAATTGCATTCTTCTGGGTTCCAGGCTTCCTCAGTGGTCCCTCAGAAGCCACAACTCCAGGGCGGAGGGAGGGGAGGAATTATCCACATGGGCAGGGCTCTGATGTCTTCTGGTCTGGCTACACCACAGCAGCTCCACTTTTATCTGCTTTATATCATGAGGTGCCAAAGGAGATTTTGTTTGAGACTATGTATCTACTGCTAAAAACATCCTTGAAACTCACTCATACATATGAAAGGTCCACACATAAACATGAACTATTATCATTAGAGTGGAAATTCACTGCCCTGGATAAATGTTGGATGAAAAAGAACATGTATCTGAAATTAGCTTTTTGGATTATCTGTGCTCTGCAATTCTGGTATCCTCTCTTGAACTTCATTATCAGATAATTAAGAGTTCCCTGTGTGTGAATTTTTATTATAATAATTATAACTTGGCTCCTAGTACTACCCTGAATTACATCTCCTATAACAACCCTGACTTATTTATCTTGATTACATCTGTGGATGGGGTGCTGAGCAGCTGGGCGAGGACTGTTACCATCTTCCATTTTCCTGGTTTAATCACGATTCCCCTTCCTGCAGCCCAGGAACTGTTAGGAAGAGGCAGGGTCCCAACCTTTCCCCACTGCAGAGACACCATTCATGAGAGCAAACTGCCCCCCTCTGCCCAGAGTTCCTGCGAGAGAACTCAATTTCCCTCCAGGTTTCGGCACATTATTGCACACCATTATACAAGGCACTATCACAAGGGAGGGTACCAAGGTTGAGAAGCGGAGCTTAGGTTTTCTGCAGGCAGATCATTAATGACTTCCCTCTGGTGTGTCTTAATAGGACTCCCAGGAGCTCAGGCTCTGAATGGTCTGTAGTGCTGATCTGCTGAGGAAAGGGAAATGGGTTAACAAAGGAAAAATTTCAGAGCTGCTCTAGTTTTCAAAAGAGCGGCATAAATCCTGATCGGGTTAGTGACCATGGAAGCCGGAGGTAGTTAATTATTATTCATGGGTAAGAATATCAAGTTACCCATAAGTCCCTCCTTTTCAGCAATAACATCCAAGAAACGCCAGTCAGAAATAAAGGGAACATTTAATTTAAGAAAGCTCTTAAATTCTTAATTATCTTAGCCTCTGAAGACGGCAGGCCTTTCAATCAACATCTCTCGAGGCAGTAGCTTTTGTAGTCAACTTTTTAAAAAATCTGCTTCCACCTCCTCAGGGATGTGTCACACAGCAGCTTGTTCTCTTCAAGTGTTGCTTTCTCTAATGCCACCCGGACATCCAGCCAGGACACCAGGAGGAAGCATTGCAGGTTTTTTTCCATTTCTTCTCAACCAGAGAAAAGGGAGGATTGGAATAGTGTTTCCTAAAGTCATATTCAAGGCCTAGGTGGCCTCTGTCACAGTAGGAAAATGACAAAGTTTTGGGTCTCTAAATGGGAAGCAAGGAGATCTTATGGAGGCTGAAGGGAAATTCCAGAATCCTTCACTGGCCCCAAGCTGGAGTAGGAAAGAGACACAGAGCCCTGTTGGCCCCTAGAAGAGCCATAGGATCCCAGCTCCCATCAGCTTGTTTCATAGAGGTGAGAACAATGATAACTAAAGGGTAGGGAGCAAAGAATATGGTCTACATGTCGGAATTCACTTGGGAACTTCCAGAACCTTACCAGGAACCGCTGATTTCTTCCTCAGATAACAGAAGAACACAGGAATTGCCATATGAGCCCCAAACATGATCCACCCAGCCTAGAAGTTGCTTTATCATGAAAACTCCAGAGGTATATTAGGGGAAGACATGCTGGCCCCAAAGCCTCAAATCCCAAATGTTTTCAGTGTCCAGCATGAGCATCTCTAAGAGCAAAGTCTCCATAATTCAGAAGAGCTCTTCTGCAGTGTGGGCCGAGGAGAAGAAAAGGAAGCGGGGAAGAAAACCAGTCTTTGGGGAAAATCTATTTTGTACAAGGCTCTCTGATAGGTGTCTTTACACTGAGCACCTTTAAGGCTCCCAATAACCTTATGAATTAGGTATTACTAATCCCAATGTTTTAAATGAGGAAACTGAGAATTGGAAAGGTCAGGCGCTGTGTCCAAGGTCACATCAGTAATACAGGGTAGAACGGAGTTTCTCTCTCTCATCCATTTCATTCAATTAACTAACTGCTAAATCCTATTGGTTCTGCTGCTTAACTGAGTCTCAGATCAGTCTCTGGTCTGACTGACCGGTCTTATTACTATGAGTCTAGTTCAGTCTGGACCATTGCAATGACCACTTAACTGGTCTCCCTACTTGTCTCAATACCCCTGTCCCCACCTCTGCCTGTCCCCCTGTCCCCACCTCTAGGCTCCCACGTCACCCTCCACTAGCCATACTTTCCCTTCTAAAATACAGAGCTGATCCTATTACTCTATGCTTAGAAACCTTCCATGACTCTGACATCTACATGATAAAGACCAAACTCCTTTGTGTGACTTACGAGGCCCTCCATGGCCCAATCCTGCAAGCTCCTCCAGTCTCTTCTCTGGCCACACCTATTCTAACCTTAGACTCCACATATGTTAAATTCTCTTGCAATTCTCCAACATGCTGTTTCATGTCATGGTACGTGTCCCTGAACTAGGATACCCTTACCACCTACCCTAGACTGTCTTGGTAAAGTATATTTTCTCCTTTAAGTGCCAATTCGGAACATCACCTCCTTTGTGAAGCCCTGATACTCACAGGCTTAGATGCTCTTCCTCCAGGGCAGTAATTTATAAACAGGTCCTTTACAACAGTGATGACATTATATCATAATTGGCTTTTTAAGTATATGTCTGTATCCTCACTAGACTGAGCTTTTTGTGGACAGGGATTGTGTCTCTTCATCCATTTATCTCTTGTATTTAACAGTGTCTTGCCCCGAGTAGGCACTAAATAAGAACTTGTCAAATAAAATGAATTGATTGATTAATGAGGGGAATTTTTAAAAACTCAGAGTGAAAAAAATGAATAGATGAAATTAAAAAAAACAGGTTATCTGACTCAAAGCTGCACTATAAAGGGATTTTGAATCCTTACTAAAATGTTAGATTTCTTTTGTAAACACAGAAGGAACAAGAAAAATAACTATAGAATAAACTTGATATGTAAAATTTGAATTTAAAATAGACAAGGTAATATTATTATTCATTTCAATTTGCAAAGAGTATACACAGAACTGTGATAAATTATATCATGTAATATTTCATAGTTTTCAAAGGATATTTATATAGTCTGCTTCATTTGAACTTAATGGCAACCCATGGGGTAAAACAGAGGAGGTATTTACTAGCACCATTTTTCATGTGAGGAAACTAAGGATCAAAGAAGAACTAAGGACACACCCAAAGTCATACAGAGGCAGGGAGAGAACAGAACCCAAGAATTCTGAATGCAAGTTTAGAATTCCTCCCTCCCTACGGGTGACCTCTGATAGCAGGCTTCGATCATTTGACTGACAGTGAAAATGTACTATGATTTTCTAGTTTCCTGTTCTGACAGACTTCTTTAATCCCTTTCAGACAATACGCAGTTGGGTCCCATGCCCCCTCAAGACCCAAGGCAGGTAAATTCCTTCAGGGTCAAGATTCTACTCCCTTAATCTTCCTAGCAAACAATTGGCACTGTGATTGATTCGGTGGTCTCGTTGTCTCAAGCTTTAGAGTCACCTTTCTGAAGACTGTGGCCAGAGAGGGTATAGGCAGGGCAAGGACAGAGCAAGGGTGGGAACAGAGAGCAGAGATGTAGTGCAGGGATATAGAAGGAGGCAGACAGACCTAGGGCGTACAAATTCTGCCTCTACCTACTCACTTTTCCACATAGATGTCCAGTTATTCCAGCATCATCCAGCGAGAACACTTTTCTTTCCTCATTGGACTATTAATAGTGCCTTTGACTGTATAAATGGTCTATTCTTGGGTACTCTAGTTGGTTCTATTGATTTATTTTTCTTTCCTAATAGTACTCTGTCTTGATAGTATAACTTTACTGTAAGTATTGAAGCCAGTGTAAGTCCTTAAACGTTGTTCTTTTTTTTTCTGCAATTCTTTGGGCAATCTTTGTATATAGATGTGAGAGTTTGAGAATTTCTACAAAAAATCTTGGTGGTATTATGATTGGAATTGCTCTGAATTGATAGATCAATATGGGGAGAATTGACACCTTAACAATATTGAGTCTTCCAATCTTTAAACATGGTACAGCTATCGATTTTTTTAGGTCCTTTAAAATTTCTCTTTTGTAGTTTCCAGTGCAGAAATCTGACACATCTTTTGTTAAATTTACTCCTAAGTATTATATGTTTTTGCTCTTATCGAAAATGGAGTTAGAGGTTTTTAATTTTTTTCATTTTTCAGTTCTACCTACTGAGAGCAAATGTGAATTTACCTTGGGGTTAATAAAGCTTAAGCCTCAGAGTTCTCCCTTGCGAAGATCCTTTGCAAGATCTTTGGAAGTACCCTAGCAGTTTTATAATCATAATTTTGTATTGTTTTTCTTAAATAGGGCCCTTTCTTAAATTGTAAAAAATTCAGACCACACAAACTTAGATTCGTCCCTTGTATGACGGTAATGTCCTTGACTTCTCTTAGAGCCTCAGTCCTCTTATCTGTAACGTTGGGATAATGATACCTAACTCCTAGGATTATATTTCTTTATTGTGGTAAATGACATATAACACAATTTACAATTTAAACCACTTTAAAGTGTACAGTCCAGTGGCATTTAAGTACACAATGTTGTACAACCATTACCACTATCTGTTTCCAAGAATTTTTCATTACCCCAAAAGGAAACTCTGTATCCATTAAGCAATCACTCCCCATTCTTCCCTCCTCCTAGCCTCTGGCAACCACCAATCAGTTTTCCGTCTCTGTGGGTTTGCCTGGCTTCTTTCACTTAACATAATGTTTTCAAGGTTTCTCCATGTTGTAGCACGTATCAGTATTTTGTTCCTTTTTATGGCTGAGTGATATTCCATTGCAACATACCACATTTTGTTTCACTGTCCATCTGTTTATATACATTTGGGTTGTTTCCGCCTTTTGGCTACTATGAATAGTGTTGCTATGAACATTGGTGTATAAATTTTTGTTTAAGTACCTGTTCCCAATTTTGGGGGTATATACCCAGGAGTGGAATTGCTGGGTCATATGGTAATTCCGAGTTTAACTTGTTGAGGAAACACCAAACTGCTTTCCCTTGTAGGGTTGTTTTCAGGATCAAATTAACCAACACATTTGTACAGCTTTTAGTATAGTGCCTGGCACATAGGGCTCAATAAATCACTGCTGAAAGATAAAATTCAAATTGTTCACAAGTTATCGGCAATAGAGTACATCTGCTGTAAAATATGTTATGTGTTGGAGGGAACAATTAGTCGCTGCTCTTCATCTTTTTGTGTGGAGGGGCTGCCATTAGAATAACATTCCAAGCCTTTGTTCCATCCCTTTTCTTACCCCTTCCAGGAAAAGAGGAGTGACTCTCTATCTGGCAGACCAAACAGGGCGTGCTAATGTCAGCCCATTTCACTCTTCCCTAAGGATCTACATGCTTGTAGGGAGCAGGTACTCAGTCTCCCGTACTCTGCCATAAGTTTTAAGGGGCAGGCCCCTGTAACAGAGGTCTGAGGCTGTTCAATTCTAAGGCTGCCATAGCAGGGTGGTGGGTAAACTTAATCTGGGTCATAGTACCAGCAAGCACACTTGCTAACAGACCTAAGCACCTTCTCCAAACACCTTCCTCATGTGTAATAAAGATTTTATTGTTGACTACTCAATCATAAAAAAGAATGAAATAATGCCATTTGCAGCAACAGGATGAACCTAGAGATTATCACACTAAGTGAAGTAAGTCAGACAGAGAAAGACAAATATGATACCACTTATCTGTGGAATCTAAAAACAATGATACAAATGAACTTATTTACAAAACAGAAATAGACTCACAGATATAGTAAACAAACTTGTGGTTATCAAAGGGGGAAGGGGGGGAGGAGGGATAAATTAGGAGTTTGGGATTAGCAGATACAAACTACGATCTATAAAATAGATAAACAACAAGGGCCTACTATATAGCACAGGTAACTATATTCAATATCCTGTAATAAACCATAATGGAAAAGAATATGAAAAAGAATGTATATGTATAGCTGAATTACTTTGCTGTGCACCAGAAACCAACACAACATTGTGAATCAACTATACTTCAATGAAATAAAGAAAGATTTAATTTTTGATTTACATTTGCCTGACCCCCGTGTGTCTCACACAATTGGTTCTGACAGTGGAAAGGATAAGGATATTACATACTGCTCCCCCTGCCAAAAAAAACCTGAACATATCCAGAAAAATTAACAAGCCTATTTCTAATTCCCATGTTCTTCTACCTCAAATATAAGTAGGTTAAAAGACAAACTTTAAATTGAGATCAAATATAATGAGTGATTATTTGTGTTTTCTAGAGAGTTTTTTATTCTTTGATCTTGGAAAATTTGGAATTAAAATAGAAAGGCTTTGGACTATTGTGTGGTATTGTTATAGTAAACCTTGAGATAGAAAATGCTTTGCTTGCAATTCTTCATTGTGGAGAGACTTCATTTCAGAATCCCCATATTCTTAAATTAACAACCTTGAGATGATATTTGTTTTCATTTTTGCACTTAATAGGGCATAACATCACATTCATTCTTTTTTCTCCTGGGGTGAGTGTAGAACTGATAAGCAGTGAATGTTTTCTTTTTAATTCAATTCAATAAACATTTATTGAGCACCTGCTATGTGCCAGACACTGTGCCAGGCATTCTGAGGGAGGCCAAGATGAGTAACCTTCAGTTTCATATGCAAGGAGCTTTTAGTCTGGTGGCAGATGAAGGAAGATACTTACATAATCAAACACATGGTAAAATTTAGCTGATCTGGCTTTAATTGGGTTTCAGCCATTTGGTTTAGATGATTAAAATCAAATATGTGTCACCAAAGGAAATTGGATTCAAAATTCTTATTTTATTACCTATTCCCATGTTGGTTATCCTCCCTTCTGTCAGGCTAAATTCCTCTCTCCCTTTGGAAAATGACGTGTTTCCTATAGCTGCAAACATATCATGAACCATTCAACAAACAGTTTATTTTATCATTATGAACCATCCTTCAAGTAGCTTAATTGTTTAGTTTTTGCTGCTATTTCTCAAGTAGGTAGCAGGAAACATCAGGCTGATGAATGAACAAACTAATGAATAAATAGAATCCTGAACTAAGGCTCAAAAACCATGAATTTTAATTTCATCTCAGCTGTATCCCATACAAAATTCCTTTCTCCAAAGCCACTTCCCAGCTCACACTGTCTAAGTTCACACGACACGTAGATTTAAAGGAGTAGAAAACAAAGTTATCCAGGGCGTCTATATCTAGGCAAACCTAGGTATGAACATATCCTGAAGGACAAATATAGGTACAGTCAAGGCCCAAATGAGAAGCAGCTGTAGCTAAATGATTTAGGATGGGGCTTTGAAGGCAGACTGCTCAGGCTTGAACCTTGGCTCTTTTACCTATTAGCTGTGTGATCTTGGGAAGGTAAGGTGACTTGATTTTTTCATCTGTAAAATAAGGGTAATCACAGTGTCTGCTTAATAGATTTGCTGTGGGGAATAAAAGTGAGTTAATATTTGTATGCATGTGGACTGGGCCCTGGCACATGCTAAGGACCCAGGCATATCAGCTTAAACACAGTCATGTGTGGAGGGATGAAAACACAGTCACAGAAGGAGGGATGAAAACAGAGCCCCCAAAGGACATGAAGAGGGCAGAATGAAGTGGAATGAAGTGAAACAAAAGAATGGGCAGAATGAAGGGAAAGTTATAAGACGGAAAATAATATGAGGCAAATGCACAGCTCAGAGTGAGGTGATGATCCCATTGCAGAGTGGAGAAAGAAAGGAATGATGCCCTCCTGCTTCCTGTTCTATGTGATCTTGTGCAACTCACCTGACTTCCCTGCACCTCACACTTTTTCTCTGCGAAACAGATGGGAGGAAGTAGAGTATAGTGGTTAAATACCAGCATCACCACTGACCAGCTGTGTGACCTTGGGCAAGCCACTTAACCTCTCTGGGCCTTAGTTTCAACTGTTCCATGGGGATACTAATAGTTCTTACCTTGTAGGTACTATGGGATCGGGAAGTGTGTATTTAACTTGAGGTCTCAGGATATGTTTGTATATAAAGGCATTTTATAAACTTTGAAGGAACCCACCCCAATAAATACTAGGAATTATTATGGCCTTCAAATTTATTTACCATTTTTCATTTTGAGAGCACTATGGCCTAAATATTTTCTTTCTCTCATCATCCAACTGATTTTTGAAACTAATTGAGAATCTCAGTCAGTTAGAGAGATTTCATAGCTTCTATCTCTCCTGTCTGTGGACTGATTTCCTAGCTAATTCTCTCCCTCTGGATAGCTATAAAAGCAAGAAGTACTGCCAGGACAGCTCTTATCAAAATATTTTAGCACTTCTGCATCTGGTCCTGGCCATAAAATAGAAGTGAAGAAACACTTATGTAAAGCTTTCAGAGCTGTGAAGGAAAAAGAGAGCTCTTATTTTATTGGCTCTGGTTTGTATATCTCCAGGACAGGAAGGAAAAAAATAACTTAAAGATTTAAAGCAAAAAGGCATTCAGTGAAAGAAACTTAAAGATATGACATGAGCACCAGCAACTAAGATAAACAAGAGAGGAAAAAAGAGTGAATGTTGTTGAGTGAATTATCTTTCCCCTGGGCTCTGTTCAGCTTTGTGTACCAAGTAAACTAATGAGCTGGGCCTGTGGGAGAACTCAACGATCCATATGCTAACAAATCAGCTTTCCACACAATCCTTCCCACCCTTGCCCAACTGCTGCGCTGGCGGCTCACATCCATACCAGCCAGTCTCCCGGGCCCCAAACCTCTTCCTCCTATTTTCTTTTGCAGCTCAATTCTTTCTCTCCTAGCCCTTCTCATGATCAAATAGGAAGTGGGTAAGACAGCATTCATTTAATATTTTTGGAGCATCTACCATGTTCCAGACACTGAGCCAGGATCCGGGGTATGAAGATGAATAAGACAAAGCCCTGCACTCAAAGAGTTCCGTGAGTGATGGGAGAGACAAGTGCAATGCCCGTTGCAAGAACTAGCCCGGGGAGGGGGGGGATGTCCTGGGGGCACAGTTGGGATGTTATCACTCTCTCTGAAGGCCTTGGAAAGACAAAAGCTTTCACTTGACATTTCTCATAACAATTGTCTTAGATAGTCCTCATATCCATTATGGGGAGGTACTGTTTTTATCACTTTATACATTAGAGAACCAAGGCTCAATGTAATTAGGTAACTTGCTCAAGGTCACAAGTGACTGAATCTAAACATGACAGCAAGGCCTCTGTTCTTTCCAGTAACCTTATGTTGTTGGCATCAGACAGGATGATAATGCTGGTGAGACTCAGAGGAAAGGAGAACGGAAGGAAATCCTAGGTGAAATTGTGGGTAACACGTGGCAGAGAGGGAAGGCAATTGCACAAAACAGGGAAGAGTGAACAGGAGATTATATGAAGAAAGAGAGAGAAAAATGATGGTGTGCTGAAGCCTGCTCTTACCGACTCTCACATTCAGAAATTTTTCTAGCTGGGTTGCCATACCTTTGGTAGTTTAATCTCCCATAGTGGGAGGATCTGTAGAACAGAAATTGCCAAGTGTTACAAATCAGCTCTTTTTTTTCCCCAAAGAAAAAAAAGCACACCATTAGGAGGAAGCCATGAGAGAAAGAGTGAATGGTCATTGGAGAATTTACATGTACATGTCTTTGGCGGGGAAACTGAAGTCTCAAGTGATACACATCCCAACTGTTCACATACCTCTGTTTCTAGTGATAAAGAAGAGAAAGCATGGAGAGTGTGTGTAAATGTTAACAGACTTTGCTTTCCCCTCTTTAACACACTGCAACAGTCAGAATTATTTGGATTGTGACGGAAACCAAATTCAAACTACCTTGAGCAAAAAAGGGACATTTATTTGATGAGGCCCTCCAACCAGGAAGCCCAGGAAGGAGATGGCCTCTGGGATCCCTGAGAGTTAGGAAGTGTGTCAGTTGCCAGCTCTAGATCTTTTTCTCCCCCTCCATTTTCAGCTTTGTTCTGCATGTTCACCTAATTCTTTCCAATTACAGAGGGGGGTTCTATGCTGAGGAGGTGAGAGTAGGAGAAATCTAGAGTGGAAGAAGGAGGGACTGGTCACAGATATTGTCAAGCTGACATCACCCCTGCTTGGTGACCCCAGAGGATGGAGACAGTTTTTCCCATCCAGCATCCGACTCTGTTGGGAACAACTGTGATAGTCCTGGCTTAAGTCAGATACCCATGTCTGGGCCAGTCACTGTGGCCAGAGGAACGGGAGCCTGATTGGCTAGACCTAGGTAATGTGTGCATACCTGAGGCCAGAGAGAGTAAGGTTCTGTTTAGTAGACATACCTGGTTTGGGGTAGGTCATGTGGCTGCAGTTACCAGAAGAGATGGGAAAGGTTAGTTAAGTGGACCAAATAAAAATATGTCCCCTCTACCTGCTAATCTTATTTTCATAAACATTAGCATTTTGGATCTTTAGAGTACTTAAATGAGGCCCATATGCCACTTGGGGCAAGGACACAATCATTTGACTTCAGGATTATTTCTCTATCAAAGTTGATTTCCAGCTACACTTAGAACAAAACTCAAAATCTCGTATAAAATATGGCGACCTGCCTACATCTGCATCTCTAACCTTCTTAACCATCACCCCAGAGCCACCCCGATCTCTTCTTCATTTACGTCCCTCCAGTTACACGGGCTTTCTTCTGTTTCTAGAGAAAGTCAAGTTCATTCCCATCTCCCAGATTTCTAAGTGTTGTTCTTTCTGCCAAAAATGCTCATCCCCTATGGCTGGCCCTTTCTCAGACCTCATCTCAAATAGCACCTTTCAGAAGGACTTAACTATCATAGGTAAACTAGCTTTCCCCCCAACTCTAAACAATTTCTGCCTCTATTCTGTCTTATTTCACTTGCATCTATCACCACATCACAATTTCTTTTTCATTGATGATTTGTTTCCTTGTTAAGTGACTGTCTCTCTCTACTAGAACGTAAGCTTAATCAGAGCAGGAACCATGTTTGTCTTATTCACTGTTATGTCCCCCTGCCCTGGCACAGTTCTTCATACAGAATAGTGCTAAATAAATACCTGTGGAATGAGAAAATGAATGAAGTTGCATGTATTATGCTACTCTAACCAGCAGAATGAACTTAGGGCAAGAAAAGAGGTTCAGGCTTTGTGTGGTGTTAACTCAGTTTCCTTGATATAATCCCCTCCCATCCCCTGTCTTTTATCCTTATTTCTGCTCCACTTAAACTGCTCAATAGTAAAAGATGCTCACTTTCTGACCAAATCTAATGATGTCTCTTTGATTCATTTCATCTTGATCTTTCTGCTGCCTTTGGCACCATTGCCCAACGACTTACTTGATTTTTGTCTTTCTAATTTCAAGTTCCACAACTTGATGCTACTTTTCCTTCTACTCCTACATCTTGTGCCCTTCCTCGTCCCTCCTTTGCTGGATCCAAGTCTTCCCATTAATCCTGGACAGGCATCAAATCTCAGTCTGTTTTATTTGCATATTTATCATGTGAACACAGTTCGGTCCAAAAGAAACGTCCAGAAGCCAAAAGATTTACAGGAACCAAAGCTCAGTCAACCAAGTAAGAGCAGGAACCAGAATTCACCAGTGTTGTCGACATGAGCCTATAACAATTCTTCCAGGAACTTTAGTGTCGAAATCGTTTATATACTGACTAGAATAGATTTAGGAGCATTACTAGGAGAATATCAATCTAGTCACACAGTCTGATGTCAGAAGATATGACCTTAACACAAAGAAAAAAAAATCAGAGATGAGGACAAATATTTATGCCTAAAGTTCTACATCACAGTCTTATTGATAATAAGAAAACACTTGTAAGAAAAGCCAGTATTCAAAAAAAGGGGGAAAAAATAAAGATGTCTTTAAAATCAGATTTTTCAAAACATTTAATACATGGGAAAATAATCATGTTATATTACTGAGTGAAAATGGAGGACACAAAAAATTTAAATATGCATATACACATATATTTGGTATATGTATGTATACATCTATAGCTATAGATATAGATAGAGAAAACAAAGAAGGGTAGATTTATTTATGGGTGATTTTCAATTATGTTATTATATGTTTTTATACTTTTAAAATATTTTCTAAACTGTCTACAATAAGCAAGTATGATTTTATGATGCCATTAATTTTTAAAAGAACAAATGACTACTTTTCTGTAAATACCTTTATATATTTTTTGCATATATGATATATTTCACAATGTAATTTTTAAAAACTTGACTTTGGATCATTTGTGAGAACTGTTTCTTTCTTTTTTTTAGTTGTTTTTTTTTTTTTTGCGGTACGCGGGCCTCTCACTGCTGTGGCCTCTCCCGTTGCGGAGCACAGGCT
The DNA here is from genome assembly GCF_005190385.1 of Monodon monoceros. Lineage (NCBI taxonomy): Eukaryota > Metazoa > Chordata > Mammalia > Artiodactyla > Monodontidae > Monodon > Monodon monoceros. The sequence goes on along the minus strand of NW_021703774.1, from coordinate 78,217,456 downwards.
CCGGACGCTCAGGCTCAGCGGCCGTGGCTCACGGGCCCAGCCGCTCCGCGGCACGCGGGATCCTCCCGGACCGGGGCACGAACCCGCGTCCTTTTCATCGGCAGGCGGACTCTCAACCACTGTGCCACCAGGGAAGCCCCCTTTTTAAAGTTTTTTTAAAAAATGAAATATACATAAAGTTCTGCAGGACTATGCCCAACACACAAGTCAGGGGGTTGTCAGTCCTCATATAAACAGGGCAGAGTAGCTATAACTACACTAAGGCACATGCATCAGATGTCCAGGGTGTAAGGAGGAAGTGGCAGGAGGAAATACAGAATGAACTTCCTAAGTTTCTGTCAGTGAAGCTTGGTCTTGTTTAACTAATGAAGGAACTTGTTGGACAATAGTGGTTTCCTGAGTTTTGTAGGCAAGCTTCATGATGAGAAAACAACTGAAATTACAGATGATGGGATGGATATTTAAAAGCCGAAAAGAGCTGATACGTAGAGAACGAGATGCTGATTCATAAGTTGAAATGCATAATTTAATTATTAGAGATAATCAGTAAATCTATATCCATTAATGGAATAAAATACAAATTACATAGCACAACTCAGTGCTTACAAGCTATGAGGCTAATTCAAAACAATAAAGAACAGCTGCTTAGTTAATTGACCATTTCCATTTTTATTAATTGAAGAACTCTATGGAGATCATTTAAATTGAAAAGAACTGTATTTGGTGGATAATACATTTAACCATTCCAGATACTTTCTTCAGTGAAATATTTATTTTCATTCTGTTATCAGATTATTTTTATTGTTGGGACTTTTCATGTTAAAAGCCCGAGCAGTACACAGCACCTCTGGGCCTCATTTTCTCATCAGAAAAATAAGGGTGTTGTAACGCTGGTTCTGATACTTCATTCCATGGCAGTGGGGCTACAGGACTTCACAAAGGCTTTACCCCGTTTCATGGAAGTGGCTGCTACGTAAAAGTGTGATTATCATCTGTATCTTTGGAGTTCCAATTTTTCTTAATCAAGCAGCCTTAGTGATCTTATTGATAAGCAAATATTGTACACTTGAACTTATGAAATAAATTTACTCTGATGTTCTAAAATTGTTTTATTTATTGGGTAGAGTTCCACATAAGATTCTGTTGGGGAACAACATGGCTTTACTGTTTTAACAACAACAAAAATTTGAAAACTTATGAGCTAGAGGAGCTCAGAGCTGTGCTCAGCTTAGACTCTGAGATTATATACAAGCAGCATCCCAACCTTCTGATCTCAAAAAGTATCAGATCTAGGCCTTGCTCTAACCTGGCTCATCACCTTGAACTAATACCCTTGCAGGACCAGGGTCCATTCCCTACACTACTTTTCACTTTAGAAAAATCACTCAAACAATCTAATGGTCTCTTTGCACTTTTAAAACTGTCACACAAGGGAAGAAGTTCATGTTATATCATTAGATAAAAAAAGCAGGCTACAAAGAAATATTAATACTTCCTTCCCACTTAATATAAATATATAGCTGAATCTAGGTAGATAAATGCTAGATAAATATAGGTAATATTATTTTTTACAGATCTTGCAACGCAACATCACTATTCAAAGCACTTTGTGTATATTAACTCATGTTTTGCCCTCACTCTGAGGTGAATCATATTACTATTACTACCTTCATTTTATGGATGAGGAAACTGACATACAGCAACTAATTACATTACCTACCCAAGGTTATACAAACGCATAGAAAGAAATTTCTGAAAGTATTTGTTCTAAAAATTGTAAGACTGGGGGTAATGTTTGCACTTTTGCCTGTGTATAATTTCTAAAAAAGAATTTGTATTACTTATGTAACCAAAGGAGAGGATGTCAGAGTTCCCATGCCCATTTTTCCTGGAGAAGCTCTCATGTGGAGTCTGAGTGATGGAAGAGGAACCCCTGGGATCACAGACCCTGCTCTATTTGGGAATGGGGCAATGATCCATTAGGATCTGCAGACAGCCCTTTGTTCTGCGTAATACAGGATGGTAGCAATTTTTATTTAGTTGGCAGGAAGTGGTTACGCTAAAATGTCCTTGGAGAGAAAACTTGCTCGTACAGGATGGCTCCCTTTTACTAAGAGTGAGTCTTCAGCCTGCCCTACCAGGCTGTCAGCGTCAGCCCCAGATAAGACAGGCTTGCAGAAATTATGTCTTCATCTACTTGGCTGCACGAGAATCGGGGATCTGGCGCCAGCTTGCGCCAGAATTGTGTTGAACTGCTTATTTTTAAATTGTACTTATCTGCTTTAAGTCTCTGTGTTTAATTTCTCCAATGAGACCGTGAACTCTTGGACGCCAGTGATGCTCTGGGACCTTATTTTTCCCAGAATGCATTGAGCAAAGAAGGTGTTTGATGAATGGTAGTTGAATGAAACAGAAGCATATATATATATTTACATGTGTATGTAGATTTTGGCAATTTGGAATATTTATTTTCTGTGTTAAACTAATGGGCAGCACATTGGTAAGTAAATTCATCACTTCAAGGTAATACCCTTTTAAAAAAAGACCACTTGGAAATGAGTTCTCTGACTGGGTTATGCCAGGTCACACTGTGGTGCTGTCAGCTACCTTAGAGGACCCAACTGCAAAGGTGGACCCCTCTGACGCATGCTCAATCACCAAAAAACAGAAGGGTCTTCTCCTCTTCCCGCCCTCTTCTTCCCTTCCCCTTTCTGAGTAATTCAGTCCTAAAGCCATCATACAGGGCAAAACAATGTAGACATCAGATGGGTGGCCTACTGTTGGGTGTCAGAACTCAAGTAGGGTGAGAAGGTAGCTATTCAGGGAAAGGAGCAGCCAGCATACTGGGGAGTTGATCAAATAAATAAATAGATTAAAATTAATGAGGGCCAAGTTTCTCACTGTCATATAAGAGACTTAAAAATAAAGTAAAGGAGAAAGAGAATAAGCACTGTGGTGTTGAAGTGATATCAGAGGTATCAGCGTAAGCTCATAGATTTCAGTAAATATATATAGATATGGAAATCAATTCAAATGTGTATATTCATATACATATATGTGTGTGTATATACTTATATACATACCTATTCCTTACCTAAATATTTCTCTGACTTTTTTATATTTTCAATTCCACATTTGCTTTGTCTGGGATTTATTTTTGAGTACAGTGTGAGATGGAGTGCCACATTTTTTTTGACCACATAACCAGCCAATTTCATCAACACTATTTATTGAATAATTCATCTTTCCTCATTGATCTGAGACACTTCCATTTCTATATTTTATGTTGACTGTAAACATCTCAGAAAAGCAACACTGATCGTCTCATTAATGACGGAGGAATGCTGATACAGCTCTACTACTGACATCTTCTTGGGTATCAGTGGCCTATTTCCAACTGAGTGTCTAGAAGACATCCTTAAATTCAACACTTCCCAGACTAAACTGACCCTGTTTGTCCTCTTGTATTCCTGACGTTACCTAACTGCCTGGCAGACTCTCAACTATCTCTGACCGTGCACTCCCCTCTCACTTTTTGTCTCTTCCTCCTTTTCCTTTCCTCAGCAACTCTCAAGTTCAGATCATCAGCACTTCTCTCCTGAGCTATTACAACAGTTTCTAAATGTTTACCGCTTCTAAGTCATCCTTTGCACTGATTTCTGAATAACGAATACAAATAATGAACAAGTAAAACACAATATTAATAATAATGTGATCCTGTCCCTATAACATGGCAACTCAAAAACCTTCAGTTTTGTGCACTGTCTTAATTAAACACCACAGTGGAACACTCAAAGCTGCTGTGATTGACATACCAGACACTCTTTCTTCTACCTGACTTGCACTCTCATTACTCATACTAAACTCTGGTCCTGGAATATGCCAAACACTTATCCCATTTTGTGTTGTTTCTTTTTCTCCCCCAGCCTGGAAAATCAAATCTCTTTAAAAAAAATCTATTCTCTTTTCAGGTCCGGCTTAAACACAGCCCTCTTCTGTGAAGTATTTCCCTAATCCTCCAGTTGAAATTCACTACTTCCCACTTGCCTCCAAAGCACTTTGTTTATGCTTATGTGATACTGCACATTTCTTTATGCCTCATAGGTAAGTACTATACACCTTAGTTTTCAGATACAGATTGTAACCCCTGAAGGCAGGACCACATTTTTGTCACCTCTGACCTCTGCTTATAGCTAACAGTTTTAGCCCACTTCCTTTGGCAACTTGCTAATTGCACTACCTCCCTTCCTTCCTCCGTTCCTTCCCTCCTTCCTTCAATACTGATTTAATAAGTGTTAATTTCACACAAAGCACTATTCTAGCACTGGGGATACTGTGATTAACAAGACAAAGTTCTTGTCCTCATGGAACTTGCATTACACAAGGATTTGTATTTTATCCAACCATGACCCTATAACATAGGGGCTATTATTCTCCCCCTTTAAATTATTCCTCAAGAATGGCCACGTACTTGGCAAGTGGCAGAACTGAAATTCAAACACAGGTCTGTGTGGTACCACTTGCCACTAGCACCATAACTTGATGAAATATTTGGGAAACCAAAAAGGTACCTCAAGAGGATTAAATAAGATACCTCTTTAGGCACTGACCAGAGAGGAAAACAATTATGTGTCACTGTTGAAAAAGCCATGACCCCCTTTGCCATCTCTACATGCTCAGGAAGTAAAGAGAAACTGAATTTTACACCCAAATTGGATCCTTGTTCTGAGGGCCCACATCACTTTACTGCAGAAAATTGAACAGAAAGAAATTCCCATTTATCTAAATACATACTTGACACTTAAAATCTTCATAAGAACGCTTCAAGGTAGATAGTGTTGTCTTAATTTTTATAGGTGAGGAAATAGACCAAGGAGGGAGCATTTAAACAACGGTCCACAGTCACATAACTGTTTCTGGCGTTATGTTTTAAATAAAACTTTTATAAGTAAGTATATATATAGAGCTTGTATAAATTGAATCATATTTAAAATGTACATGGAAAAGTTTGCGATTTTAAGGACTTCTTTAAAAGGAACATTATTCAATAAATGGTAACTGGATTTACTGATTTGCCAAAATAAGTTCCAGATGGATCAAAGATATACATGTAAAACACGAAATCACAGACATCCTATAAGAACACATGGATGCATATTTTTGTGCTTCTAGAATGGGCAAGACTTTAGAAAATATAACACAAAACCCAGAAGTTGTAAAGGAAAGACTGATAAATTTGATTACATAAAAATTAGAGTTTTATATAGCAAACTTCATTCCCTTAAAAAGAAGGCAAAACGTAGACCTCATCAAAGAACTACATAGGGGTTTGGAGCCCAAACCTGCTACTAATACAGGACTGCATGGCCTGGCATGTCTTCTGTACATCAGTCTTGCTTGACAACCTCAAGTGATAGTAGACAGACAATAAAACAGGACTAGAGTCAGTATTCTACATCCTGAACTATTTGTTTCCTCCCAGTCGCAAGTTGCAACTAACTCACAATTTACTACTTGGGGGACCTTAATGTAGGAAAGTATATGATGTGCTGTCTGAGGCTTTGAAAATGGAAAGAATAAATGTGAAAGTGAAAGATGTGGCCTGTTTGACAGTCAAGGCTGATTTGATGGATCTGAGTGACCAGATCCCTAGAGCTCCTTGTCACTCCTTCCTGAAGATGGGTCTCAGTCATAGAAGAGGGAAGAAAAGCAAGAATGAAAAAGCAGGTGAAGTCTATTTGATTCCTGGTGGAACTGGATTTTCTGCACAAGGTACTACTTTGATATTGTTTAAAATTGAAGTATAGTTGATTTACAAAGTTGTATTAGTTTTAGGTGTACAGCAAAGTGGTTCAGTTATATATATGTATATGTACATATATATGTATATATTCTTTTTCAGATTCTTTTCCATTAAAGGTTATTACAAGATATCGAGTGTAGTTCCCTGTGCTATACTGTAGGTCCTTGTGGGTTATCTATTCTATATATAGTAGTGTGTATATGTTAATCCCAAACTCCCAATTTATCCCTCCGCCTCCTTCCCCTTTGGTAACCGTAAGTTTGTTTTCTGTGTCTGTGAGTCTATTTCTGTTTATAAGTTCATCTGTACCATTTTTTTAGATTCCACATAAGTGATAACATATGATATTTTTAAAAGATATCTTGTTGAAGGGAAGCTGTAACTGAATTTGTGACTTTCCTTAGGAAAATTATGGAATTTATTAATTTAGAAAACTTTAGGAACTCAGAGGTTTATAGGGGAGTTTCTGTGTGTTTGTGTCCATTTGTATCGGCAAAATGCATATCCTCTATTAAGCTGTTTCTTCAGCATGACAAACCTGAGCTTACTGGGGATGAGCAGTAGACTTTTTTGGTATAGCTATGCTTTTATTCTTCATCATCATTGAAGTTATTTTCTAATGAGACTTTTAGAATCATGCTGAAGCTTTATGATAGGAAGATAGCTGTTTAGGGAGGCCATTGACCCATCCCAGTCTAGTCACTTTTCTTTGTGACAAAACCTCAGTGTTTGTGGTGTGTGTGTGTGTGTGTGTGTGTAAGAGAGTTTGAAGAGCAGCACGATCAAAGAGCACAATAACACTTTGGGGCTCGGGCAGCTTTGTAATGGTATATCCTTCACTGGGTGTTACCCTGGGAAGCTGGCTGAGGGAATCTTCTCCTTCCCACTTCAGAAAAGATTACTGAGCTGTCACAGAACCCTGAGAATGAGACACAAGACGAGGAGGAGACCAGAGTAAGGTGGATCATCACACCTGGAACCTTGAATAAGAAGGCAAGGGAGAGAGATTCTCTCTCTCCAAGCACGCATTATCAAGGTGGGCAGAGTCTGAGCACCAGCTTCATTAGTAAGCCAGAGAGCATGTGTACAAACACTCACAGGAATTAATGGAAACTGCTAAAGAATGAAAACCAGGGAAGACTGGACTTAGGGCAAATCAGCTAGGAGAGAGGCTGAGGGCAGGAAGAGTGTGCTCTGAGTCACTGCAGTTTGGGTATAAATGTCCATGAAGCCTCACAGGTTGACGAAGTCTGCATATTGTTACATTTTAGGGTTCCTTCCAGGGTTTTATGAATCCTAATGCTGTACACGCATATAACAAGGACTAATTGTTCCTTCTAAGACCTAGAGTGAATTGGGATTTGGAAATGGCAGCGATACTGCAGGAGGCCTAAATAGGTGTGGGTCTCAGTTTGTTTGTGAGTGCCAGTGAGTAGTGAGGAAGTTGAAATTACAAACACCTGACAGTCTTCTTGAAAGACCCTGGAAAAGCATAAAGTGCTTGGCAAGTTTTTCGGAAAGGAAGAGAAAGAAAATGCAGCCTTGCTAGAGCTTAATTATTTTGCATCCCTTAGAGAGATAAGTATTAGAAAGTAGTCTTTTAGCCCTGTCCTCTCTACCTTGAATACTGAGTTTCTGTAGAGACTGAATTTCTTCCTGGATCAAGACAGGCAGTAAATGTCAGATATGACCAGAGTCCTCGGATAAAAGATCACCCAATGGATTTAAAACCTAAGCAGGTTACCTGCTGCCATACGCACATATAAGCTCATGTTCTGGGACAGACAGGGGTAGAATCCATGGGAGGTGGGGGTGGGTGGAGGCAAAATGATGTGGTGTGTTCCTCAAGAGTATTACTACGGCATTGGGGGAAAAAAACATTACACTGCGGCTAGGGAAAACCACTTAGACACTGCAAAAATGGCAGGTGTCAGAAGTGAAATAGTAACAGCACCAAACACAGCTATGACAATAGCTCACATTTACTACTTACTTACTAAGTGTCAGGCATTGTGCGAAGCACTTTACAAGCATTACCTCATTTAGGAAATTGAGGAACGTTAACGGAGAGCGTTAGAAGCTTGACATTTGAGGTTATAGATATCCTAAGTCATGTGCTATTTCAGTAAGACTACCTGATGTTTGAGAAGTCTTGAGCAGGTATTTGGAAGTGTTATCAACTGTAGAGTTACACAGGCAAAATTGCTAAATCATTAGTGAGCCAGAAAAGACCAAAAAAGCTTACTTATTAAAATTGGAGACCCTATGATGGTAATGAAGAAGGTATAGATCAAGCTCTGTGTGAACAAGTAATTATTGGGGCTGCCTTGAGCAGAATATGTCAATCAAAACTCTGACTGGCAGTCTAAGAACAGGTTCCTAATTCCCTCCAGCTGCCAAGACTAAGGACAGGAAGCAAGGGGTCACCCAAACCAACTGGGACAGCCACTGAACTACCAGGAAGGTGAAGTCCTGACTAGATCTAGGGCTTCTGAGAAGACCTATAGGAGGCCTCTTGCCAGTCACAAGGCTCAGTCTTCCAAGAAATAACGTGGGGAGCAGTGCTCAGAAAACTGCAAAACAAAAGTGCCCTTTAGGGTGTCCCTGGTGGTGCGGTGGTTGAGAATCTGCCTGCCAATGCAGGGGACACGGGTTCGAGCCCTGGTCTGGGAAGATCCCACATGTCGCGGAGCAACTAAGCCCGTGCACCACAGCTACTGAGCCTGCGTGCCTGGAGCCTGTGCTCCACAACAAGAGAAGGCCGCGACAGTGAGAGGCCCGTGCACTGCGATGAAGAGTGGCCCCCACTCGCCGCAACTAGATAAAGCCCTCGCACAGAAACGAAGACCCAACACAGCCAAAAATAAATAAATTAATTAATTAAAAAAAAAAGTGCCCTTTAATGGGTTATTGGTGTAGGGAACGACGCTACACGCAAGAACACTGACCAGGTAGAAAACCCATCTTTAGTATTCACAAGGTAAAAGCATCACAGAGAGTCAGACCCAGCAAAGTGGCTAAGATATGAATTGGTCCTACCCCTCACAATAGCAGTCACTAGGCGTGCAGAGATTCAAGGGTATCAGAGTGGATGCAAAAGGAACAAGGGGGATTTGATGTCAAGTGGTGTGGAACAGCGGATCACAAGCAGTTATGACCTCTCAATCACTCCACGACCTATACCCGACTCGCCTCCTTTTACGAGAATTGGGTGGATTAGGATTATGTGGTTTTAGCATAAAGGTTTGACTTTACCCTCTTTGGAACTGTGAGTGCAAGGCTTGAATTTTTCTGAAGGAAAGGAAGAGGTAGGTGTGGGTGGCAGTGTCTCTGTGCCTAAAAGAAGGTGGGACAAGGAACATCCGCATGGACTCAAACCTGCTCCGGTTTGTTCAGAGGGCTTGCTCCACACTGGGCAGCAGGCTGGAACAGAGATCCAGAAGTTTTCCCCAACCCCTGCAGACTGAAGCCTACCGAGACAGACTCAGGAGGAGCGAAAGGCCTCTGCTCTTGAGGATGTTTCAACTGGTTCCCCAAGAATAAATTGAGAAATCTTAGAGAGTTTCGCTGCTGGGTGAAAAGTGAGGTTGAGGAGAATGTTACCCCATAAGAACAAAATTTTTCTTTCTATAAATGGGACTGAGTGGTCTTCAGGGAAAACAGCATAAAAGAGAGCAGCATGAACCTTTTCCCTTTAGAGAAAAGTTTGCAAAGATTGCATTACTTGGGATTAGTGAGATCATCTTGAAGAATTCTAAAGAAATGTCAAAGTCTTGAAGTCCTATGGCCTATATTCTTCCTCATGGCAGAAGAGGGAAGATGGGGTTAAAAAAAAAACCTATAGATTGTAGCAGACCACTGTCCAGAATACTTGCCCTAGACTGCCTACTGGAACATCAGTGATTTTCAGTGTCTATTTGAAGAGAAGCTTGTCAAAACCCTATGACTGAAGGGACCTAAAAGAGACCATGACATAATCGGTGTATAATTTCAATTGGAGAAATTCGGAAGTAGAATGACTTGCATCTAGACCTGGATGTTATTAACAAGGATGCTTTGAAAACTAACATATAATACCATAAAGCAATAAGAAAATAACAAATGTTTATGGAGTGATTCTAGGCTATTGTCTCCGGAACTTTAGCCATTCCCACGCTACCACCCTCAACATTTTTTGCCATCTCTTTGTGCTTAACTTCACTTAATGTGTTTCTTTAAACCAATATGCACTTTAAACTTACATATACTCTTTTAAAGAAGAGACTTTATAACATGACTGTAAAAAAAAAAAAGAAAACACTTGCCGTAAATAGGAGGTAACAATAAAAACAAGTACTTATGTAATAGAAACCAAAACAATGCAAACGAAACACCTCCAGCTAGATACTACTGCATGCCAGAGGCTCTCAGCCTGAGGCCTGCTCTCTCTTTCTAAAGGGTAAAAAAATAAATAAATAAATACACAGAGGAAAAAATAAATAAATAAATAAATTCTATCTTTAAAAAAAAGGGAGGTTAGGAAGTGATAGCTGTACAAGGACCAAATGGAAACTTTTCCCTTGAAGTAATCAGCAGGACTGAGAGAGCATTGGAAAGGGAATAACTTTCTCATTGTGTGATTCAATGTCATTTAATGTCAGCATCTGGGTACTACTGATAATCCTCTCCCGTGCCACTTAAGCCCAAATCACAGTTTGTGTGCTGTGTACTTTGGGAAACGCAGTTCTTGACCCTCCCAAGATGATGTAAACCTCATCCACCTTGAATGCAGTGGAAATACAGTGGGGAATCAGAGAAAGAAGGTATAAAAAAGTCTAGAAAACAGATTAGGAAAATTATGAAGCAGAAACAAAGCAGGAGCAAAAAATGAACAAGCATAAGGCAAAATGTAAAAGAAGTTGAGGGGATAAACTTATTTGAATGTAAACAAAGACGACTAACAAAAGGAAGAAGCAAAGCTCTTTTAAGACTGAAAGTGGCTACCAAGTGACATCACATCCAACCAACATCCAACCAAGATAAGCATGAGCAGAAATTATCCAAATAAGCATATGGACTAACTCTGTAGGCCATATTAACTGTCATTCATTGCCCTCTTTTCTTGAGGGGGAGTCGAGATGCTGTGGGCGAGATGGGCTACAGACCCTTCTGACTGCCCACTGGTTTGTTTTTTGTTTTTTGGCCACGCTGCATGACTTGTGGGAACTTAGTTCCCCGACCAGGGATTGAACCTGGGCCCCAGGGGTAAAAGCACTAGCCTAGCCACTGGACCGCCAGGGAATTCCCTCCCCACTGTTACATCACCACAGGGGGGAACTAGCTGGCTCAAGTAACAGGATGGACTGGCAAGTCAGGTTATTTCAGCTACTTCAAAACAAACACATTCTTCATCCCTCTTCCTCTCTTTCCCCCTCCCCCTGGGGAAAAACGGGGATTTGCCCAGCCAAATCTTACCTCTCAGATAGCTGTTTTGCATGTGGAATGTGAGTTGCTCATCACTTAATTTGTTTTTCTAGAAGGTAATAAAATATAATTTATAACTGGTAGGCTCAGTGGCCAGAGAGAGTAATAAAACTCCAAACCCAATGCATTGGTATTCAATACCCTTAGCCATTCCACTATATAATCTAGTTTACGGCACAGCAAAGATGGGTCACCTGGGGCTCCTATAGTTGACATTTATGCCTCGGAAAATAATTTCTAATGATTGGCGCAGGGTAAATAAATAGAAGACCAATAAACCTCAAGGTAAAAGATATTTTTGTATCATATCAGAAGCTACATGTATGCTAACTAACATAAAATTGTGTTTTGTTGCTTTAAAAATTCCACCATCTGGGTTATAACAGTGATTCAACATAATAACCATAAATATGTAATAATATGCTTAATATATACATAATATAAGAAGACGTAAATATATATACGTATTTTTTGAAAGCTTCAAAATGGTGTTTCTCAAATACTGTTCCAAATGTGATTTTCTGAATTTTCAAAGTTCCTTCCAATTTTGGTTCGTCCTCGCATTGACAGAATGAAGCAGAATGATAAGACTTCCTAGATTTTAATGTAAAATTAAAAAAATAATAGTTTACACTTGTGTAGTGCACTGCAGTCTATAGAGTGTATTCCCTACTGATCTTCACCATGATCCTGTGAGGTAGGTAGACTGTACAGGGGAGTTGACCTGTCCAGCAGGGTTGAGTGACTTAAGCCCACACAGCCAGTAAATGAAGCTGACATTCAAAATGAGCATGGGTTGGGGCAGGTGCATTGCCAGGGGAGGAGAAGCTGTCTGTCTCCTCAGAGACCTCACGGGTGTCCTTACTCCACTGAGTCAGCAAGTTGCAAGATCTGTCCTTAGCTTGTCAATGTCCCAGAATTTTGCTCTCAAAGTCAACTGAAGCACCTGGACCAAACCCAGAAGGGACCAAAGTCTACACCAAAAGGCTGGTCTAATTATTGTGAGAAACGTTACCACCATGTGAACCAAATAGCATGCAGGTGCTGGCGCACTGCAGTACCCTCTGCCTGTGGCAAATCATGTGGGATGACAAACTGCAATCATGGGGTTCAGTGATGGGTGTGAAGGGAGGGGAGGATGTTGAGAAACAGGCAAGGAGAAACATGTACTCACACAATGTGCCCATCCTGATTTCTAATTCCATTATTACCAGTATTTATTATCATCAACTGTCCCATTCTAGAAGGGAGGAAATTTAGACACAAAAACTTTAATTAGCTTCCCCAAAGTCACACAACTAGTATGAGAGACAGGATTCAAACCCAGGTCTATCTGCGTTCAAGACTCTTGAGCCTTCTAGAAGGGAATGTGGTAGTGATGATAAGGATGGTGGTGATGGTGGCAGAGCAGACGAGAAAGGAGAGGAGGTGAGGGAAGAATGAGAAAGGAGGAGAGGGGGAGGAAAACAGGGAGATGGGGGAGAGGCAGTAGGGAGAGGAGGAAGAGCGAGCGAGTGAGTGAGAGAATCAAGAAAAAAAGGAAGAGGGCTTCCCTGGTGGTGCAGTGGTTGGGAGTCCACCTGCCGATGCAGGGGACGCGGGTTCGTGCCCTGGTCCAGGAAGATACCACATGCCGCGGAGCGGCTAGGCCCGTGAGCCATGGCCGCTGGGCCTGTGCGTCCGGAGCCTGTGCTCCGCAACGGGAGAGGCCACAACAGTGAGAGGCCCGCGTACCGCAAAAAAAAAAAAAAAAAAAAAAAGGAAGAGGAAGAAAAAGAGGCAGAGGGGAAAGTGAGGGAGGGCCAGGATATAGCCTCTAATTGAAGTAAATCTCAACATTTTCAGGGACACCTTACCGTAACCCAAGTGTGAGCAATCAGCAGGACAGGATCTAGAGAGTACAGCTCTGCTCCATTTGGGGAGTAGGGCTGTTCTTCCGGGGGCAGAGGTAGGTGAGGGAGTCAGGGGGAGAGCCAGGCAAGCATTGCAGCATGCAGTGCCAGGGTGCACTTCCTCCCATTTGGAGAGGAGACTGGACTAATCAACCATTTGGGGATTTGTAGAACGACCGATTACAAGAAGCAAATTGTAGCCCATATCCCGTAGAAGTAATTTCACTGTAACACTAGACCGCTAATTTGGGATCCTGGCCTCACTGTTTATCTTCTACATTAAATATCTTAACCACTTAAACTCTCTGAACCTCAGTTTTCCCATCTGTAAAATGGAGCTAAAACTACTTGCCTGACTTTCCTTATTGTACCTAGCATTTCAGAAGCAATTACCAAGTGCGAGCACTATGCTCAGTGTTCTCTCGACAGGCACCACTGTTTTTAGTACTTAGAACAAGCTTGTGATTCATAAAATAAATTACGATTTACTTGTTTTATAAATGATAAAGGCTTAGCGAGGCTAAGTATCTTGACTGAGGTAGGATTACTGTAGCTTTGTTATAAAAATCTCAAAGATTTAGCCTAAAAGTTCTTTGATTCAAAGAGTAACTTAAAAAAAATTCTAGTCCATGAGACCACTGGAACCTCATGAGGAGTAAAGCATTTGTTTGATTTCACTTCTAGGTACTGCCTCTCCAGATGGTGTTCTCACACTGGAGCCGAAGCACCTGCTCTGAATTACGGCAGATAGAAGTGGGAAAAGAATTTCTCCTAGAGCAGGTTGAGGCCTACAAGCTTACAGGGAGTAGGTCTCTCTATGAGTAAAACCCCCGTGTTAAGGGTCAGGTTGATTTCCTTTAAGTCTAGGCTCCTCGAATGGTAGCATCAGTGAATTTTTTAGTAGGACTCTTCATACAAAGTGGAAGACATTTAAATGATACCCTTCAAGTTGTAGCCCTCTCTAGAGGTGCCCTTTGATAGTGGAGAATGTCTGCCAGACAAGAAGTGGCTCAGGATTTGGATTTAAAGAGTTCAAAAAAAACTTCTTGAAATTACTTTTTAAAGAATGACATCAATACCCTATTACAACATATAATTTGAAGGCCAGTAATAGGGAACACATCCCTTCTCCTTTTGTAATTTTATAGGTTCCACATTATTTTTTAGAGGTTTAAATATATCATCTCTTCAGGACCCTGTAGATTTTAATTATCAAAGCAGCTACATCCGTTTTTATACCAAAAGCAGAGTGACCTTATTTTATAATGGAAACAAAGCCCAAAGCTTGGTCCCAGCAGCAGGCAGTTAATAGGTCATTCCATAAAGATTTATATATACTTGGTGGACAGAGAAGAATTTCAAGTAGGGTAAGTCAAACTTACAGACTCACTTATCTTTAATCACTTTAGGCAAGTTAAGATTTACTTCAATTAGAGGCTTACAGCCTGGCTAAATGAGGTTTGTTTTTATGAGGACGCCCCAAAACACTGCCATTAAACAATTTAGGGAAGAGTAAATTCAGCAACTAATTTTAGTATACCTGCAGGGGAAACAAAAACAACAACCACATTTTCTTTCGTTTTAGGATGGAGGTAGCTTCACTGTGGGTTAGAGAAACAGGCAGTATTTCATAATTGCATTTAGATTCCTGCCATAAGAAAATACTCCTCCAAAGTGAAAGCAAAAACTTGGACAGAAATAGTTGGAGGGAGGTATGTGTGTAGGAGAGGATGAGGGCACTCTTTTATTATCTTTTGGATTCAGCAATAGTAATATCATCTATCTTTCTCACTTTAATGGTGTGAAATTCTGGAGAAAAAAAAATCTGCATTTCAAATCCTCAGTCTCCGCATCCCTATTCCCACACCTGCTATCCTCTTCCCTCAACAAAAAAAATCTGTCGCCAGTGCCTTTGCTATGACCCTTTCTTGTGTGGATTCTCTCTGGAATAACAGCTAAATCAGGAAAGGCCTTGGCCACAGCTCATTGCATTGGTGACCACCTTGAGGCCAGCTAGGGATAGACAGTCTCAGACTCTGGCCAGTTGCCACAGATGCAATTGCTTTGAAAAGCAGGTTCTCGTCACCACTAACCTCATGCAGAAAAATGAAAATGGGAAACGCGGTGATATTCTATTCAGTTTCCTCCTGCTCATTCTAGGAAATAGAACCAAGGCAACGTAGGATTGGACTGAAACGAGGTTTTTCTTAGCAAAGAAACATTCCACATGCAGAATCAGTACAAAATGTGGTTTAGAGAGTATTCTCAAAACTATTAAAGGACGATTCTTCATCTTCCTATCAGTGAGGGTGGGGGTAAGGTGCGGTGGGAGGTGGGGTGGGTCATAAATGGTTGACACAGAGACTAAGCCACATTATTCTTGTTTGTGAAAAGAGCATTCAAATGCATATAAGCTTTACAAATTATAATGTGGTCATAACAGATAGAAGTATCCTTTAAACATGTTTTGGATGAGATATGAGGAAACGAGGTTGTTATGATGTTTTGAAATCTCTTAATTAAGACTATTAGAATTTTCTGCAAAATAGGATATCATTCATCTGCCGTGTGAAGCCCAGAGCACCTATGCTCTGGGGGAGGGAGATCAGGAGTGGCTGGGCCTCAAAGTGAGAAAGACACTCAGTACAAGTGGAATGGGAGTGACAGCTTGCTACCAACTACAGTCCACATCATGTCCCTGACTCAGTGAATACATGTCCCTAATAACCTGCCTTATTCCTGGCTCTCTTTCTCCCTCAAAGCTCATGCTGTTGGTTAATCGTCTCTGTCATCTGCCTGAGTGGCTGTGTCCCCTCGGTGGGGGGAGCCTGCTGAGGACTGCATGCCTAAATAAATAGGCAGAGAGAGGAGTTACACCGGTGGAATCCTGCCATGAAATCACAGCATTCCCTTCACCATGGGAAGGGCAAGGGCCAGCCTCCCTACAGTTCAGATGTTATGCGAACTAGCAGTAAATATCACCCAGAATCGTCAGACTGAGAGAGATGCTGCTAAGCTCAGGGACCGGAAGAGCTCCGCCTCAGGAAACTGGACACCAGAATGAAATGGGAAACCAGGATGGGGACCAGACCTGCCCACCCAGTGGGGGAGAAGGTTAGCATCTGTTTTGTTTTGTTTTTTGACCTTGCTACGTGGCGTGCAGGATCTTAGTTCTCTGAGGGGTCAAACCCATGCCCCCTGCAGTGGAAGTGTGGAGTCTCAACTACTGGACCGCCAGGGAAATCCCAAGGCTAGCGTCTGACAAGGCGGTTCAGTGCAGTGGTTATGAGTCCAGGCTGTGGGGTCTGATAGTCTGGTTCCTACTAACCAACTGATCTTGGGCACATTTCTAAACCTTTACAGTTTCAACAGCAACCTTGAGTTCCTTAACTCTAACAAGGAAATAACTATGTTCCGAGAATTACAAGAGATGTACGCATTGTCTGTAGTAAGCACTCATTAAATGCTAGATATCATTATCATCAAAGGCAAAACAGATTTGCAATGCATGTAAGTCAAACCGTTATACCATACACCTTAAACTTCTACCGTGTTGCATGTCAATTATATCTCAATAAAAATGGGGAAAAACTGAATAAATAAATAATAATACATTATTAAAAAAAAAACAGACACGGATTTTTTCAAATGGCATCTGATGTGTGATTGGTGGTTCTTTTGTCCCTGACCCTGGGTTCTTGAATGGGGAAAAGGGGCACGTTTAGCTGGGCTTTAAGTTATGTCTTTTACTTCAGTTCTGAAAATGTTGACTTTGCGTTGGATTAATTTCTGTGCAGAGGAGCTGGTATGAAAGTAGGCCAAGCTCTCAGTTAGCCATTTTTCCTGTATGTGCTACCTGGTCTCTACAAGTTGTCTAATCAATATTAATGAGTCAGAATTCATAAATGTCTACCTGAGAGAATGGCAGAGCAGTAACCTCTGACCTTTCATCCTGTCTCCCCTGTTTTCTGGGGTTTTGATAGTGACAATTATGGTCGTAACATCCATTTTTATTAAATAAGGAAAGACAAAATCAGGAAAATGAGTCTTGGGTGCACTTGGCGGTGCTGCTTTTCTAAACGTGTATTAACCATTAATATTAACTTTGTTCTGGGCACTGTGCCAGCTGTTTTCCTCATGCTCTATCCTTTAGTCATTGCAAGAACCTACGAGGAAGTAATCTTTACAACTTTCCTGAGGATCAGAGAAGTCAAGTAGCCTGCTCCAAGTTTCACAGTGGCAGGTGGCAGAGTCCTAATCCATCAATAGCTAGATCTAACTATCTATTCGCTCCTCAGATATTTTGGAGTGCTTGCTGTATAAATTCTGGAAGATAAGCCATGAGTCCATTCTCCAGCAGTATATAGAATAAAACCATTGGAAGGCAACCTTTTGGATAAATCTACCACCCCCCCACCCCCCACCAGTGCTTTTGACTCATTTCCCCCTACACCTGCACCAAAGAATAGGATGTCTGTAACGCTTGTACCTTCAGAGAAGCGATAACTGCCTGAACCCTGGCTCTCCAGAAGTGGAGTGGCTGCCTGCAGGTGTATATGTTTTTCACCCAGGCTGGAATCCTGGCTCCTCCTCAGGGAGCTCCAGAAATCCTCAGCCTAAGGTCGATGGCAGGGACAACGTGGAAGCTTTCTGTTCTGGAGAAGCGTCTTAAGGTTCATTACATCACCACATCCTGCCCCAGGAGATTCTCACTTAGTGGCTCAGGGAAGGGACAAGGCCTTGCAAATTTAAAAAAAACCCCAAAACATAAAAACAACAACAACAAAAACACCTCCATAGGTGATTATGATCTACAGCTAGAAGTGAGAACCCCTGGAATTGGTTAATCAGATGGGAGTCATTAATCTCTCTGGTTAACAGAAAAAGGTAAAGAACGCCTGACACCAGTGATGGTGGGGGTGATGATAATAAATAAATTAGTTGAATGGATGAATAAATGAATGCCTCAGTGTAACTTTGGGATTTAAATGCTCCCAGACTATTTGGTATTTCATTAGAAATAAACATTTCCCTGCCTTTGTTGTGCCACAGTCATGTCAAGAGGCCCAGCTCTTTTGTGGAAAGTTACAACTTGGGTCCTCTGTGTCCCTTACCCATCATTGACTTGCAGCTCTGTGCCCCTTGGTCCATCTTCCCTCCAGGTTTTATTCATATTGCTTCTCGGTGTTCTTTTTTCTATATTTATGCAGTGCTTCATTTGATTGCTTACTTTGGGGTTAGTGGTTGCTCCCCAGCTCTGCTTTTATCTGTATAAGGAATTTCTGCTTCTTCTGTTACATCAGCCTAAATGAACCTGATACCCAGAAGAGGCTGTGACTATCATTTTCCCCACTGCCTATAAGAATCCCTGGTAGAGAAGTTAAGTCAGGAGAGAAGTTCAGTTTAGATGCAGAGAACAACTTTGTAAGAAAGAGCAAGACAGCCCGTTTGAGGGGTCTTCATTTCCCCCAGTTCATAAAAATAAGGGGACACTGTGGATATTTTGCTTATAAACAAGAGAAAGCACTAAAGACCTTTCCAAGTTTCTTGTTATTATTGATATATTAACATAATGATTAACATTGCTACTGTGAAAATGATACAATTAGTTTTTTTTTTTCTGCTGGGTGCTAATCCCATCTTCAAATCTTGATGTAGCTGCAGAGGTAGTAGTAATTTCTGTGTAGTGTGTGTAAATCTTCAGCATTATTCACATCTACTGGCACATCAATTCCTTCCTTCCTTCCTTCCTTGCATATATATTTCCAGGAAGCACAAAGATTTGAAGAAAAAAACTACCACCAACACAAAAACAAAAATGAAAACCCCCTTCAACTTTAATACATATCTGGCTCAACTAGAAATATAAAGAACTATAATTTTATTGATGTTGCCTAAATTTTTTCATGCTGTTTAAAACTAACATGTTACTATAATTTTGAAAAACATCAGAAAAATGTAATGCATCCGTTCTTTCAACTTCTGTTATAGGGAAGAACCCTACAACATCTTGATAGTGGAATCTCTGAGTTTAGCATTTCTGCATCAAGACAGAGATGTCTATATAGCATGATGGTAACCAAATCAGGTTTTAGGTAGGGTGATACAGCAACTGGCCCTAAAGGAGAAGAGCCCTCTTCACTATTTTGCTTGCACTGCCCTTGAATACAGAGGACTGCAATTGAAGGAGCAATGTTGTCTGAAGTGAACTTGAACATAATGGTTCATAATAAACAGCAGACTCCATGTATGAAATTTAGTGCAATATTAGCCCTCAAATAAGTGTTAACTTTAAAAATCAGACACAAAAAGAGTTTTGTCTTTTCAAAACACATCCTGGCCATCACTTGAGAGGCAGTGCTAGAGCCACACATCTCACTGTGGCTCCATTCCTACCAGAAACCTTTTAGTCTGCAGACTCCCAAACAGATTTCCCTTTAAGGCTTCAAAGGGTTTCTTGGCTGTTCAAGTAGTCCTGTTTCTGTATTATAGGCTCAAACTTCACTCCATGCATTAGAATATTAAATTGAAATTGCACAGCATGTTTGGAACTTTGAACCTCATTTGCATTTTGGAATGGCTGTAAAATAAATACAAAGCTTAAAATTATAATTGGAAATCTGTAAGTTCTTTAAACTGTTTTCATGCTTGAAGCTACTGAATAAAGTGTCTTTGGAAAAATAGCTCCTAATTTCCAGCATTTGTAAGTAACCTCAGTTTGGTTGTATAATTGGACACCCCTCCCAACTTCGGTCAATGCAGAGTCATTGTTCTCTGAAAGATAAACACACATTGTAAACTTGGAATTAGTTTAAGGTAATTAATAACAACCAGGAAAAGAAAGGGAGTTATGTGCCATGAAATCTATGACTCTGAAAATTCACAGGTCAACAGATTGGA
The DNA here is from genome assembly GCF_005190385.1 of Monodon monoceros. NCBI lineage: Eukaryota > Metazoa > Chordata > Mammalia > Artiodactyla > Monodontidae > Monodon > Monodon monoceros. The sequence continues at coordinate 78,197,398 of NW_021703774.1, read as the reverse complement.
TTTCCTTGTTCTTAAGACCAGCTGTGCACTAAGGAAAGTCATGAGTACTTTATTACTGTAGTAGTTAGGCAAATAGTTATGTCTGAAAATCCATTATGTACAGAAAAGTATGAAAATCTACAATAAAAATAATCATAAAGGACTATTATTATTATATGGAAAATTATTATTTAGAATATACACACATTTTTCTGATATTGTTAAAGTGTAATTTTCCCCCAGATGATTGAAACATTCCCTAAGCACCAATAGTTTAAAACAGAATACTTTTTGGTAGACGTCTTTTTGGCTCCGGACGCGCAGGTTCAGCAGCCACGGCTCACAGGCCCAGCCGCTCTGCGGCATGTGGGATCCTCCTGGACCAGGGCACGAACCCGCGTCCCCTGCATCGGCAGGTGGACTCTCAACCACTGCGCCACCAGGGAAACCCTGATAAACATCTTTTAAAATTGATTTACATATTCCTTGTACATTGAATATAATTTAACTTTTTAATGAACCAGTTTGAATGTCAAAATTGAGGGGTTGAGAGTTAAGTGGTATCACCAGAAACAAGGAAACAATATCTCTACCTTTCCCTACCTCCACCCACACCCTGCTCCCCCCAACCTCCAGCAAAACCCTGCTCTTCCTCCTCATTGCTATGCATCAAGTCTTGTAGGGCACAGATATGGAGGCTATCTTTGATTCCCTCCCCTGCCATTCGATCAACAAGTTATCTGAATGTCCCTTGAAATGCCCACTCTTTTCCTTCACCAATGACCCTACTATAGTTCAGGTCATTAATATCTCTTAGCTAGAGGGAAGGAAGAGTTTTCTAAATGGTCTTCTTGTCTTTATGTGGTCTGACCACCCTGAAGTCCATTCTCCATTTTCTAGCCAGAGTGATCCTTATAAAAAAGGACATCTGATCTAATCATTACTTTGTTTAGAACCCTTTAATGGCTTCCTATTACTCTCAGAATAAAACCCAACTCCTTAACGTGGCCTTCTTAGAGGCCCTTCATGGTTCAGTCCTTATTACCTCTGTTTTTTTTTTTTTTTTGTTCTTCTTGATCTAGTCATGTCTGATAGATTGTTAAAATCTCTCACTCAGAGAATGAGTTTGTCAGTTTCTCTTTGTAATTTTTCTTTCTGTAATTGAAAGCTATGTTATTAGGTACATTTGACTTTTGGTACTGACCCTCTTTATTTTTATTAATACATTTGGTTTAAAAGAATTTTTTTGGTCTGATATTAATAATGCTTCATTGACTTTCTTTTTGACAGCGTTTTGATAATTTCTTTTTTATCCCTTTATATCCAATATTTCTGTGGTTTAGTTTTGTTTTTTGCTAGCATTACATAACTGAATATTATTTTAAACCAGTCTGATAATCTGTCTTTTAGTAACTAATTTAAATCTGTTTAGTTATTGTGCTTGCTGATATTAGAATTTAATTCTACTATTCTATTTAATTTGTGTGTTTTGTTTGACGCCTTTTTCTTCTCTTTTCTCCTTTCCTGCCTTCTATTGAAGGATCAGTTTTTCCATATCAAATATCCTCATCCCTTGCTACTCTTTTCTCTCTGAATGTTTAGAAGCTCTAGATCAGTTTTTTATTAATATAAAATATCTTATAGACAAAGTATTCAGACACAGTTATTTATATTCCTCTTCCAAACATGACAAAGACCTTAGCATGTTTTAACTACCCACTGTAACCATTTCTTTCCTTTTCTTTTAAACACTAAAGTAGCTATTATTATTTTTTATTGAAATATAGTTGATTTACAATATTGTGTTAGTTTCAGGCATACAGCAAAGTGATTCAGTTATATATATATGTATTTTTTCAGATTATTTTCCATTATAGGTTGTTATAAGATATTGAACATGGTTCCCTGTGTTATATAGTAAATCCTTGTTGCTTATCTATTTTATGTATGGTAGCTTGTATCTGTTAATCCCATACTCCTTAAGTAGCTATTTTTAATTCTACCATCACATTTTGTTAATTTCTTCCCTCACTAGTATCTTTTGTATCTTATGCTTTCCCTCTGGGCTTAATTTTCTCATTGGGGGAAGTACATTCTTTAATAGTTCTTCTGGTGTAGGTCTGTGGGTGGAAAACTCCCTTGCCTTTTATGATCGAAAATGTCTTTGTTTTGCCCTTTCCCTGAAATGGCAGTTTATCTGGAAATCAAATTCTTGGTTGATAGTGTTCCATTCAATACTTGGAGAAAACTCAATTGTTTTCTTGTTTCTGTGGTTGCTTTTGAGAACTCTAGTTATAGTTCCTTTGTAAATAATCAGTGGTTTCCCTTTGGTGACTTGAGATTTTATCTTTATCCGTATTACTCTGTTGTTTCACTATAGTGAGAAAAGTGTTCCTTTACTCTTATTTACCTTGCTCAGTACATATGGTGTTCTGATGTTTTGATTAGAAAATCTTCAGTCATTTCTTTCTTCTTTTTTAAAGTATAGCTTATCCACTCTTCCCTTCAGTTTTTCCTTCTGGAACTCCTATGAGACATATGTTGAAGCCACTCAATATAACCCCATGAATCTGAATTATTTTTCACATTTTGAAATCTCTTTATTTTTCTATATTATGTTCTGGGTGAATTCTTCTGAGTGAATTCTTCTATACTATGTTCTGGGCGAATTACTTTTTCTCTTCAACTTTGGCCAGCTCCAGGGTTAACCCCATGTATTGACTTTTTAAAAAATTTCAATGACCAGATTTTTATTTTCAAGATTTCTATCAGTTTTTTGCCATATTTACCTTATTTACCTGTTCTTTATTCAGCTTATCTGTTTCCTAATTTCTTTTCTTTTTAAAATGAGTGCTATGCCTTCATTTATCACTTTGAGAATGCAAAAATATTAATTAAAAAAATCTTTGTTACACAGTACCATAGAGTTAATTTTATCTGGAGTAAGTTCATATTCTGAGTGTTCATTTTGTTGGCAATCTTTCTTAGTATTAGACATCTGAATGTCTTTGGAATTTGCTGGTCAGGATCATTTTGAGTGGAAAGGTTCTATTTGTTTTTTTCTGTCTTATTTTAATTTAGTGTGCTTTTTTTTTTTTCCCCTCTCACCCTCTTTGTGCTCACCCCTCCAGGCTTAGTGATTTTTTTTTTTTTTCTCTTTTGCGGTACGCGGGCCTCTCACTGTTGTGGCCTCTCCCGTGGCGGAGCACAGGCTCCGGACGCACAGGCTCAGCGGCCATGGCTCATGGGCCCAGCCGCTCCGCGGCATGTGGGATCTTCCCGGACCGGGGCACGAACCTGCGTCCCCTGCATCGGCAGGCGGACTCTCAACCACTGCGCCACCAGGGAAGCCCATGTTCAATCCTTTCAATTTTAGGTCTTCTCCCCACTCTTGTTCCTGGCCCAAGCCTGTTGGTGGCCTGAAAGAGTGGGCTCCTTCTGGTTCCCGATCCTTTACACTTGTGAAACTACTGGTGCTTCACATACTACAGGCAGCCACAGCACCTCCATGCAAAGACACGCTGTGTATTAGTCAAGACTTTACATTGCAAGCCACAGAAACTAATTCTGACTGCAAAAGAAATTTATAGGCTTGTGTAACTGAGAGGTTCAAAGGATGAACTAGCCTTAGATATGGCTGGGTTCAGAGCAGAAGCAGATTTACTATGAGCCCAGGCAAGCTGAAGCTTCTGGCTTCCTCATTGCTTGGCCCTGTCTTAGGCACTGGGAGAGAGTAATGTGTTTCCATAGTCATATGTTTTTCTGAAATTTAAAAATTTCACTTTCCCCCTTCAAGAGTATTGGGGGTTTAGGGCCAGGCAAGCGATTTATTGGAAGAGTAAAGCAGGGAAGTTTCTGGATAAGTGGGAAGAACAAACAGTTGTGGATGCCTGTGCATGTTCTGCTCCCTATGTTGGAACACCACCCTTCTTTCCTGCTGGTTAATTAAAGGCTCAGCTCAGGTGGCACTTGATCTAGGAACCTTCCTTGACACATGCCCAATCTCCCTCCCCTCACTCTGGTGCCCTTTCAGTGAACACATGGGCCCCTGGGGCTTTAGTTTAACAGCATTCTTCCCTGTCAGGTAATTGTCAGTGCTCATTTACCACCCCACACAAGACTTTGAGTTCACTAAGATAGGGATTCTGACTTCTCCAAACTTCTAGCACCTAGTAGAGGCTGTATCACACAGTACCCTTCAACAAATGTGTCTTTTATAAGCAAATGAGCCTTAAATACTTTGGCTCAGAGAGACAGGTGAGGATTTTTGGCTCTCATGACTTACCATGGAGCTAAAGTGAGAGTTTCATAACATTGAACTTAGGTTATCCCTGACCTGTAGGAAAAAAGCTTTATAGAAGAATGCAAGAGTGGAAAGAGCAGGGCCAAAGCTTGGTTATTTTTCTACACATTTAGTGGTCATGTCTTTGGGATATTTGGGAACCAGTTGAAACTAAGAAGGAACAAGTCATGTAAGTAAATCAAAAGCCTCTTTTTGCATACCAGCTGTATTTTTTTTCTCTAGCATATGACTTCAGTTTCACTTAAAACAGAACTAGATGGTGTGTGTGTGTGTGTGTGTGTGTAATAGGTGTTAAATTGTTTCGATAATAGAAAAGTTAACGTATGATTGAACAAATACAAATAACTTTTGCATTGTAATACATAAGTGTATCCCAGTAATGGCCCTATAAATCTGAAATATGTCGGGGTAGATTTTGTTTTGTTAGGAATTGAACAATTCCTATTTCCTAAAATATTAATTAATTTACATGGATTTATAAAAGGGAAATTACCACTTTATCTGCCACTTTGGAATCTTGTCTATACCGTTGATCAAAGCACAGCTACTCCTTGAAAATGAAATATTCTCTTTGTACTGTCTAGAATGAGATACGTCCCTATTACACGTATATATGAAAAAAATATGTATATTTCATGTACTTTCTGATTTCTGTTGATTGTCCTCAGACGTGTTCATCTTGATACAACTGAGTCCACCTATTTGAAATCTGACCTTAACTTTCTCAAGTATCACTTCATTTAAAAATTATTTAATTATAAAAGTAACACAAACAGAACACATGGGGAAAAACTATATGTAATACCAACATCTTAACACAACAGCTATAATCTTTTTCAAATTTCAACTTGCTTTTAAAAACCAACAAAACAATACTCTTTTTTTTTTTTTTTTTTTGCGGTACGCGGGCCTCCTACTGTTGTGGCCTCTCCCGTTGCGGAGCACAGGCTCCTGACTCGCAGGCTCAGCGGCCATCGCTCACGGGCCCAGCCGCTCCACGACATGTGGGATCTTCCCGGACCAGGCCACAAACCCGTGTCCCCTGCATCGGCAGGCGGACTCTCAACCACTGCGCCACCATGGAAGCCCCTAATACTAATTCTTTTAAAACTCATTTGAGAGGGCCCTAGTCTCTAGAAGAGAATACACACACACACACACACACACTTTTTGATGCTTGTGTAGGATTAAAATAACTGATAGCATCATCAAGGGCCTTAGAATTGCAGACTGCATTTGGACATCTGCAATAACCTCTAATTTAAATAATATTTTTACTCTCCTGAAGGAAAAATGAATTTTGCAAAACAGGCAAGGGCAAGAAAGAGGAAAGGACACAGATAAGTCTTCTCCACTGGTTATGAGGTTGAGCCTGCTTAAGTCATGCTTGTCAACTAGGTTAAGGCAGGTTTCATGATCGATATTTCTGTGGTTAACGATTTGGTGTCAACCTAGATAACATTTACCTTTCAAGGCTTATGTAACTTGCTATTTCATTCAGATGTCAATATTTATTTCCCCTCACCTTTCCATGGAAATTAATGACTTCAGTAGTTGGAAACCCAAGTGTTTCTCTTCCTTTGGCTTACAGAGAGGCTCAGCATTAGAAACTTATTCATAAAATTGGCACACTTATAAAGACACATTGGGAAGGCAGGGAATTCCTTATACCTACTTTTCACAAGTGTCCAACAAAAATTTCATTTTGGACTGGGCTGCCAGCCTGACTGGGTGAGAGGTGGCACCTAACATTTTTATCTCTTTACTTGGTGAATCAATGACAATGACTTCTTTGGCATATGGTAGATAGTGAGATATGCAGAGCTTCTGGAAATACTGCAGACCGGAATTGTACTTCGAATTGTGCCAGTGAAGATGAGGATTTTTGCTTGATTTTTAACTAAGGCTGACCTTTTGTCCCTGCCGCTGAAGGGACTGCTCTCCAACTCCCAGTCATCACTAAGGATATGTAGAGGCACTGACATCTTAGTATCAAACAAGTGAGAATATTTGTGTATTACATAGAAATTTTTTGGACTTAATCACAACATGGTTCTTAAGATTATGGATAACAGAATCAACTCAGGGTGCTTTTAAGCCTGAATTTAAACAACATTGTTGTCTTTTTGGATTTTAGCACCTTCTCGTTCATACTTATTATGTCTTTTATGGGAGGAGTGGTGGTGAGAAGTGTGATGATGGGAGAACGTCTTCCAGAAACTGAACCACGAGGAAGCTGTTGTCCTGTAGGGTCATATGGGCTGCTGTCAGAGACACCTCAGCCAGGAAACCTAACCTGAAGGTCGCCATTTTATTCTTAACACAGAGCCTGGCACACGGTTGCTGCTCAGTAGAGATGACTCGAGCTTCGGGTGCCCAACGACGTGCACATGGGCTGTAAGGAAGAAGTTGGAGACTCAGTCATTGAGCCCTAGGGACCAATGGTCCATAATTGAAGACACGATCTCCACAAAGCAATATTAAACGTTAACCTTGGCCGTCAGATCCCTTTAGTTCTAGCAACCCTTGGATTGCAGCGAAGCCTTCGGGACCTGAGCCTCCCCGCCCTCCCCGCCCCCAACCTCCCAAACGCCGGGTCAGTCCCACGAACTGGCAATGCCGAAGCCTGGCACCGGTGAAGTTATCAGTGAAACGCGAACGGTCGACCTTCTCCCATCACGTGCCCAGACGCCGGCTGCAGGACGCTTCCGGGGGTCGCGCAGCCGACGGGCGGGAGGGCGGGCGCTGGAGCCCGCAGCAGCAGCGCGAGGCCTGAGCGCGGGCCGGGCCGGGTGGGGCGGGGAAGGGGCGGCGGCGGCGGCGGCGGCGGCGAGGCTGGGAGCGTGCGCGCGCACCTCACACTCCGCCGCTCGGGGACGCCCACTCGCGAGTTGGGGCCGGAGGCAGGCCCGAGCCATCCGCCCCACCCCCGCACGCCGGCTCCCCTCAGGAGTGTGCCCAACGGGTGTCGGTAGTTGGCTGCTCCGCGCCCTCCCGGCCTAGGGAGCCACGGGACGAGGACCGGGCCGCAGCCCCGCACCGCGTGGAAGCGCTGCCTCTCCCGCAGCCGTCGCCGCCACCACCAGTGCGAGCGGCTGCGAGCGACCGGAGGTTGCGCTGCGGAGGCCCCCACGGCGGCCAGGCAGTCCCCCACGGCGGCCAGGGAGGAAGGAGACGCAGCTGACCTCTGCCCGCCCAAGGCGCGACTGCTCTCGCGAGCCCGGGGCCGCCGCCGCCGCCCCCGGGCTGAGCGAGGAATGAGCAGGCGCCTGCCCCGGGTTCTCGGACAGGAGGGCCGCGGCTTTGCTTCTTCCCACGCCGCGGGGTCGCGGAGGCTCGGTCGCCGCGGCCGGGCACGGCGGGGTCAGAAGCGGCCTCGCTCTGGGAGCCGGCGCCTGGGTTAACTTAACCCGCTGCCGAGAGGAGGAGGAGGAGCCGAGCGGGGGCGGCCGCAGCGCCTCCCCTCCCCCCGCTCACGCCGGGGCTTCTCAGTGGCCGCGGAGGAGGAAGTTCCGCTCCCTGACAGATCCGAGCGGTAGCGACAGCGGCCGCGGCTGGGAGGGCGCAGGTATTTTGGACGCGGATGCCCTTCGCGCCAGCCGTCGAGGGAGCAGCGTCGGAGCCCGGGGACAGCGTCGGGAGGCGCGGGCGTCTGAGCCCTCCTTCCTGCTTTTCGCCCAGCGCCGCTGCTTCGGTTTCCCGGCGAGGCGGGTGACCCTCCTCCCGGTTGACTGACTTCCGAGGAGCCCCTTGTTTTCCACCACTGAGGTTCAGAGATTCTGCAATCGAAGCATCCGAGGAGCTCAAGTGAACCTTCTACAGCTCCTTGGATCACGTCAGGCTCCCTTTTGGGGCGGGAAACCACGTTGGAGCATCTCCCGGAGGTTCAGGAATGGAAGAACCCACCTTGCATCCTCAGTGTGGTGTTGCTTGTCTGATCTACCCTTAGGAATGAAGAGGAGACTTGTAATCACCCGGTGAGGTACTGAGAGCCAGATGGCAAAGAAAGTATCACAGGACTTAAACTAATGATCGTTTGGGGGCCACACTCATTTCTGCATGTAATTGGTTGAGCGTGAAAGAGGTACCCTATTGAAACGCACAGCAGTCCTTTGAGAGGAGGAAAATTGAGTTTCCCCATTTTTGCCAGGATTCTGAAGACTGTTCAATGTATCGTACATTTGATGTAAGATGAGAACTTTATAAAATATTCTGCCCAAGAGCGTAAACGATGACTACCCCAGCGCTGCTACCCCTCTCTGGACGGAGGATACCACCTCTGAACCTGGGGCCGCCTTCCTTCCCGCATCACAGGGCTACCTTGAGACTTTCTGAGAAGTTTATCCTCCTACTTATTCTAAGTGCCTTCATCACCCTGTGTTTTGGGGCATTCTTCTTCCTTCCAGACTCTTCAAAACACAAACGTTTTGATCTGGGTTTGGAAGATGTGTTAATTCCTCATGTAGATGCCGGCAAAGGGGCTAAAAACCCTGGAGTCTTCCTGATCCATGGACCAGATGAACATAGACACAGGTTTGTTTATTTCAGAAGTTCTGGTATTAACATTTGGCAGAGCAAGGTATGGTTTATTGCATCAAATCTGTCATTTTTTTGGCAGTAAAATGTAACTTTCCCTGAGTCGTGAGAGTTGTATTTTTACACAACTAGTTAAATAGAATCATAAACTGGAAGGACACCTAGAGCCCCATCCAAAGTCCAGCTCCTTCCTTTTATGTAGGAGGAGTGCTTGTGCTCAGGGTTGTTGTGTCTGATGTGAACAATTGGGAATGGAGGTATGAAGACTTAACCTGAAGAAATAGTGACATATGCTGCGCCTTCATTTATTAAGAATGTGTTGCATTCAATCATTGTGCCACCCTGTGAAATAGATCCATGGAATCCTGACATCTTCTCTGGGTTTGTTCTCTCCCAAAGGGCTCTCATCTCTGGCTGGTAGTTAAAGCTTAGTAGTGAATCTTAGCTTTTTAGAAAGACAAACACAGGCACAATAGATGTGTTTTGGTGCTCTGTGTGGAGTCAGTTAAGTTAAAGAGATCACTGAATCTTAAGTCACTCACTTTGTGACTCTTGTAGACAAGGTTTGGTTATGTTTTAAAATTTAATTTTGCTGTTTTTTTTTTTTCCCTAAATGTGAAAGATGGAGTGTATCGAATAACTCTTAGAATTTGCTTGATTAAAGGGTTCACATTCTTTAAAGTCAGTAAATCCGAAGTGAGCTCTTGGGAGAATATGGGCAAATTAGTATAAAAATGGGAGCTCTAGTTACAGTCTCTTTAAATCATTTATGTAATTTGTATCAAAAGAATCTGGGAAAGTAGTTTGCTTTCTTCAAACCTGAAGTATATATATTTTTTTAACCTGCTAAACCTTTCTCCTTTTTTCTCTATTTCTTAAAATAATTTTTGAGCATGTAAAAAAATCATGTTTTAGTTCTGTTCTCAACTGATGCTGTAAGTTTTCATCATGCACGAGGTTTTTGAAAAAGCTTGTGTTCAAATGTTATCCTAAGTTAAATACTTTAGAAAAATGCACTGTTGTAATGAGAGCTGGTTTTTCCTTTTTCTCAGTCTAGTTAATTTGTTCTTTGCTTGCTGTTTCTTTGACTTTGGGCTGAACCTTATGGAGTAATTACTTCTAAAATTGTTTCATATCATTCGTCTGTAACCAAATTAATTTGAAATTTTTGCCATCATTTTCAACTTCTGTACTCTTTTCATCTGTTTCTTTTATTTTGCCCTTTGCTCTTTGTGACTTCAAGAAAAATCTGATATAATCTGTGAAATAACATTGCTGAAAAATTAACACTGAAAGTACTGTTTTCCTTGAAAACCTTATTTCCCATGTTATTTATAATGATAAGTATTTTTTTTATAAAAAGATGTTAAGACTGACTTCAGAGCTCTTTGAAGTCATGAATTAACTTTATTTAACTCTTATAAGTTGTCTGTCATATACTTAACAATTTACTTTATATTTTGTGTGGTCTAAAGGTTAAAAAATATGGCACTTTCTAGTTTAAAAACATTCACATAGAAAAATTCTTCATTAAGTGGAATTTAAATTTCAAATTTGAATGAAAATACAGATATGTCCATTTTTTTCACATTAAAAAAATCTGCTTAAATCTCTTAAAACAAGAATTCTAAAATTTATATAGCCCTTGAATACATATGCTTCTGTTTCGCTGTACAAGACTGTTGGATACTGTTGGATCCCGGAGTTTGGAGTGAGAGATTGGTTATTGAGTTTTCTTAACAAGGGATGGTGAGTGAGCCAGATTCTGGGTTTTGGGTAGTAAGAGTCTGGATACATGTGAGAACTTACTCAAATCTATTTGGTTCCTGAGTTTTGGAAGGCAAGAATTCAGATAGAGTTCAGGTATTGAGGGATCCCTGTATTAACTTTGTGTATATTTTATGTGGTTATGTCAGTTTATTTTTTTTAAACATCTTCATTGGAGTATAATTGTTTTACAATGGTGTGTTAGTTTCTGCTGTATAAAAAAGTGAATCAGCTATACATATACGTAGAACCCCATATCTCCTCCCTCTTGCGTCTCCCTCCCTCCCTGCCTATCCCACTCCTCTAGGTGGACATGAAGCACCAGGCTGATCTCCCTGTGCTATGTGGCTGCTTCCCACTAGCTATCTATTTTACATTTGGTAGTGTATATATGTCCATGCCACTCTCTCACTTCGTCCCAGCTTACCTTTCTCCCTCCCGTGTCCTCTAGTCCATTCTCTTATGTCTGCGTCTTTATTCCTGTCCTGCTCCTAGGTTCTTCCGAACCATTTTTTTTTTTTAGATGCCATATATATGTGTTAGCATACAGTATTTGTTTTTCTTTTTCTGATTCACTTCACTCTGTACGACAGTCTCTAGGTCCATCCATCTCACTACAAATAACTCAGCTTCGTTTCTTTTTATGGCTGAGTAATATTCCATTGTACGTATGTGCCACATCTTCTTTATCCATTCATCTGTCGATGGACACTTAGGTTGCTTCCATGTCCTGGCTATTGTAAATAGAGCTGCAATGAACACTGTGGTACATGACTCTTTGAATTATGGTTTTCTCAGGGTATATGCCCAGTAGTGGGATTGCTGGGTTGTATGGTAGTTCTATTTTTAGTTTTTTAAGGAACCTCCATACTGTTTTCCATAGTGGCTGTATCAATTTACATTCCCACCAACAGTGCAAGAGGGTTCTCTTTTCTCCACACCATCTCCAGCATTTACTGTTTGTAGATTTTTTGATGATGGCCATTCTGACCGGTGTGAGGTGATACCTTACTGTAGTTTTGATTTGCATTTCTCTAATGATTAGTGATGTTAAACATCCTTTCATGTGTTTGTTGGCAATCTGTATATCTTCTTTGGAGAAATGTCTGTTTAGGTCTTCTGTCACTTTTGAATTGGGTTGTTTGTTTTTTTGATATTGAGCTGCATGAACTGCTTGCATATTTTGGAGATGAATCCTTTGTCAGTTGCTTCGTTTGCAAATATTTCCTCCCATTCTGAGGGTTATCTTTTGGTCTTGTTTATGGTTTCCTTTGCTGTGCAAAAGCTTTGAAGTTTCATTAGGTCCCATTTGTTTATTTTTGTTTTTATTTCCGTTTCTCCAGGAGGTGGGTCAAAAAGGATCTTGCTGTGATTTATGTCAAAGAGTGTTCTTTCTATGTTTTCCTTTAAGAGTTTTATAGTGTATGGCCTTACATTTAGGTCATTAATCCATTTTGAGTTTACTTTTATGTATGGTGTTCGGGAGTTTTCTAACTTCATTCTTTTACATGTAGCTGTCCAGTTTTCCCAGCACCACTTATTGAAGAGGCCATCTTTTCTCCATTGTATATTCTTGCCTCCTTTATCAAAGATAAGGTGACCACAGGTGCGTGGGTTTATCTCTGGGCTTTCTATCCTGTTCCATTGATCTATATTTCTGTTTTTGTGCCAGGACCATACTGTCTTGATTACTGTAGCTTTGTAGTACAGTTTGAAGTTGGGGAGCCTGATAACACCAGCTCCGTTTTACTTTCTCAAGATTGCTTTGGCTATTCGGGGTCTTTTGTGTTTCTATACAAATTGTGAAATTTTTTTGTTCTACTTCTGTGAAAAAATGCCATTGGTAGTTTGATAGGAATTGCATTGAATGTGTAGATTGCTTTGGGTAGTATAGTCATTTTCACAATGTTGAGTCTTCCAATACAAGAACATGGTATATCTCTCCATCTGTTGGTATCATCTTTAATTTCTTTCATCAGTGTCTTATAGTTTTCTGCATACAGGTCTTTTGTCTCCTTAGGTAGGTTTATTCCTAGGTATTTTATTCTTTTTATTGCAATGGTAAATGGGAGTATTTTCTTAATTTCTCTTTCAGATTTTTCATCATTAGTGTATAGGAATGCAAGAAATTTCTGTGCATTAATTTTGTATCCTGCTACATTACCAAATTTATTGATTAGCTCTAGTAGTTTTCTGGTAGCATCTTTAGGATTCTCTATGTATAGTATCATGTCATCTGCAAACTGTGACAGTTTTACTTCTTTTCCAAATTGGATTCCTTTTATATGTTTTTCTTCTCTGATTGCTTTGGCTAAAACTTCCAAGACTGTGTTGAATAATAGTGGTGAGCATGGGCAACCTTGTCTTGTTCCTGATCTTATTGGAAATGGTTTCAGTTTTTCACCATTGAGAATGATGTTGGCTGTGGGTTTGTCGTATATGGCCTTTATTATGTTGAGGTAGGTTCCCTCTATGCCTACTTTCTGGAGGGTTTTTATCATAAGTGGGTGTTGAATTTTGTCAGAAGATTTTTCTGCATTTATTGAGATGGTCATATGGTTTTTCTTCTTCAGTTTGTTAATATGGTTTATCACATTGATTGATTTGCATATATTGAAGAATCCTTGCATTCCTGGAATAAACCCCACTTGATCATGGTGTATGATCCTTTTAATGTGCTGTTGGATTCTGTTTGCTAGTATTTTGTTGAGGATTTTTGCATCTGTGTTCATCAGTGATGTTGGCCTGTAGTTTTTTCTTTTTTTGTGACATCTTTGTCTGGTTTTGATATCAGGGTGATGGTGGCCTCGTAGAATGAGTTTGGGAGTGTTCCTCCCTCTGCTGTATTTTGGAAGAGTTTGAGAAGGATGGATGTTAGCTCTTCTCTAAATGTTTGATAAAGTTTGCCTGTGAATCCATCTGGTCCTGGGCTTTTGTTCGTTGGAAGATTTTTAATCACAGTTTCAATTGCAGTGCTTGTGATTGGTCTGTTTATATTTTCTGTTTCTTCCTGGTTCAGTCGCAGAAGGTTGTGCTTTTCTAAGAATTTGTCCATTTCTTCCAGGTTGTCCATTTTATTCACATATAGTTGCTTGCAGTAATCTCTCATGATCCTTTATATTTCTGTGGTGTCAGTTGTTACTTCTCCTTTTTCATTTCTAATTCTATTGATTTGAGTCTTCTCATTTTTTTTCTTGATGATTCTGGCTAATGGTTTATCAATTTTGTTTATCTTCTCAAAGAACCAGCTTTTAGTTTTATTCATCTTTGCTGTCGTTTCCTTCATTTCTTTTTCATTTATTTCTGATCTGATCTTTATGATTTCTTTCCTTCTGCTAACTTTGAGGTTTTTTTTTTTTTTTTGCTGTATGCGGGCCTCTCACTGTTGTGGCCTCTCCCGTTGCGGAGTACAGGCTCCGGACACACAGGCTCAGCAGCCATGGCTCATGGGCCCAGCCTCTCCGCGGCATGTGGGATCTTCCCGGACCAGGGCACGAACCCGTGTCCCCTGCATCGGCAGGCCGACTCTCAACCACTGTGCTACCAGGGGAGCCCTTTTGAGGTTTTTTTGTTTTTTTTCCTCTAATTGCTTTAGGTGTAAGGTTAGGTTATTTGAGATGTTTCTTGTTTCTTGAGGTAGGATTGTATTGCTATAAACTTCCTTCTTAGAACTGCTTTTGCTGCATCCCATAGGTTTTGGGTCGTCATGTTTTCATTGTCATTTGTTTCTAGGTATTTTTTTATTTCCTCTTAGATTTCTTTGGTGATCTCTTGGTTATTTAGTAGTGTATTGTTTAACCTCCCTGTGTTTGTATTTTTTACAGATTTTTTCTTGTAATTGATATCTAGTGTCATAGGACTGTGGTCAGAAAAGATACTTGATACAATTTCAATTTTCTTAAATTTACCAAGGCTTGATTTGTGTCCCAAGGTATGATCTATTCTGGGGAATGTTCCATGAGCACTTGAGAAAAATGTGTGTTCTGTTGTTTTTGGCTGGAATGTCCTATAAATATCAACTAAGTCCATTTTGTTTAATGTATCATTTAAAGCTTGTGTTTCCTTATTTATTTTCATTTTGGATGATCTGCCCATTGGTGAAAGTGGGGTGTTAAAGTCCCCTACTATGATTGTGTTACTGTCGATTTCCCCTTTTATGGCTGTTAGCATTTGCCTTATGTATTGAGGTGCTCCTATGTTGGGTGCATAAATATTTACAATTGTTGTATCTTCTTCTTGGATTGATCCCTTGATCATTATGTAGTGTCTTTTTTTGTCTCTTGTAATTGTTTTTATTTTAAAGTCTATTTTGTCAGATATGAGAATTGCTACGCCAGCTTTCTTTTGGTTTCCATTTGCATGGAATATCTTTTTCCATCCCCTCACTTTCAGTCTGCATGTGTCCCTAGGTCTGAAGTGGGTCTCTTGTAGACAGCATATATATGGGTCTTGTTTTTGTATGCATTCAGCCAGTCTGTGTATTTTGGTGGGAGCATTTAATCCATTTACAGTTAAGGTAGTTATCAATATGTATGTTCCTATTACCATTTTCTTAATTGGTTTGGGTTTGTTATTGCAGGTCTTTTCCTCCTCTTGTGTTTCCTGCCTAGAGAAGTTCCTTTAGCATTTGTTGTAAAGCTGGTTTGGTGGTGCTGAATTCTCTTAGCTTTCGCTTGTCTGTAAAGGTTTTAGTTTCTCCATGAAATCTGAATGGGATCCTTGCTGGGTAGAGTAATCTTGGTTGTAGGTTTTTCCCTTTCATCCCTTTAAATATATCCTGCCACTCCCTTCTGGCTTGCGGAGTTTCTGCTGAAAGATCAGCTGTTAACCTTATGGGGATTCCCTTGTATGTTATTTGTTGCTTTTCCCTTGCTGCTTTTAATATTTTTTCTTTGAATTTAGATTTTGATAGTTTGATTAATATGTTTCTTGACATGTTTCTCCTTGGATTTATCCTGTATGGGACTCTCTGTGCTTCCTGGACTTGATTGACTATTTCCCTTCCCATTTTAGGGATGTTTTCAACTACAAACTCTTCAAATATTTTCTCAGTTCTTTTCTTTTTCTCTTCTTTTTATGAGACCCTATAATTCATATGTTGGTGCATGTACTGTTGTCCCAGAGGTCTCTGAGACTGTCCTTAGTTCTTTTCATTCTGTTTTTTTCATTCTGCTCTGTGGTAGTTATTTCCACTATTTTACCTTCCAGATCACTTATCCTTTCTTCTGCCTCAGTTATTCTCGATTGATTTCTATTTTTTATTTATTTATTTATTTTTTTGCTGTACGCGGGCCTCTCACTGTTGCGGCCCCTCCCGTTGCGGAGCACAGGCCCTGGACGCGCATGCTCAGCGGCCATGGCTCATGGGCCCAGCCGCTCCACGGCATGTGGGATCTTCCCGGACTGGGACATGAACCCGTGTCCCCTGCATTGGCAGGTGGACTCTCAACCTGTGCGCCACCAGGGAAGCCCTCGATTGATTTCTTCTAGAGAATTTTTAGTTTCATTTATTGTGCTGTTCATCATTGTTTGTGTGCTCTTTAGTTCTAGGTCCTTGTTAAACATTTCTTGTATTTTCTCTGTTCTATTTCCAAGATTTTGGATCATCTTTACTATCATTACTCTGAATTCTTTTTCAGGTAAACTGCCTGTTTCTTCTTCATTTGTTTGGTCTGTTGGGTTTTTACCTTGCTCTTTTCATCCGCTGCATATTTCTGTGTCTTTTCCTTTTGCTTAACTTACTGTGTTTGGGGTGTCCTTTTTTCAGGCAGCAGGTTCGTAGTTCCCGTTGTTTTTGCTATCTGCCCCCAGTGGGTAAGGTTGGTTCAGTGGGTTGTGTAGGCTTCCTGGTGGAGGGGACTGGTGCCTGTGTTCTGGTGGATGAGGCTGGATCTTGTCTTTGTGGTGGGCAGGACCACATCCAGTGGTGTGTTTTGCGGTGTCTGTGAACTTATTACGATTTTAGGCAGCGTCTGTGCTAATGGGTGGGATTGTGTTCCTGTCTTGCTAATCGTTTGGCATAGGGGGTCCAGCATTGTAGCTTGCTGGTCGTTGAGTAGAGCTGCGTCAGCATTGAGATAGAGATCTCTGGTAGAGCTTTCGCCATTTGATACTCTGTGGGGCTGGGAGTTCTCTGGTGGACCAGTGTCCTGAACTTGGGTCTCCCACCTCAGAGGCTCAGGCCTGACACCTGGCCGGAGCACCAAGACCCTGTCAGCCACACAGCTCAGAAGAAAGGGGAGGGAAAAAATTAAATTAAAAAAAATTAATAAAATAAAGTTATTAAAATAAGAAATATTATTTAAAATAAAACAGTAATTAAAAAAAAGAAGAGAGCAACCAAAGCAAAAAATAAAACCACCAACGTTAGCAAGCACTAAAAACTGTACTAAAAAAAGAAAAAAAATAAAGGAGAGAATCCTAGAACACATGGTAAAAGCAAAGCTATACAGACAAAATCACACGAAGAAGCATACACATACACATTCACAAAAAGAGATAAAGGATAAAAATATATATAAAAAAGAAAAAGAGAGCAACGAAATCAATAAACAAATCTACCAATGATAATAAGCTCTAAATACTAAACTAAGATAAACATAAAGCCAGAAACAAATTAGTTGCCAAAAGCAAACCCGAAGTCTACAGTTGCTCCCAAAGTCCACCTTCTCAATTTGGGTTGATTCGTTGTCTATTCAGGTATTCCACAGCTGCAGGGTACATCAAGTTGATTGTGGAGATTTAATCTGCTGCTCCTGAGGCTGCTGCGAGAAATTTCCCTTTCTCTTCTTTGTTCGCCCGGCTCCTGAGGTTCAGCTTTGGATCTGGCCGCACCTCTGCATGTAGTTCGCCTGAGGGCGTCTGTTCCCACCCAGACAGGATGAGGTTAAAGTAGCAGCTGATTCGGGGGCTCTGGCTCAGTCAGGCGGGGGGAGGGGTACAGGCTGGGGTGAGCCTGCGGCGCCAGAGGCTGGCGTGACCTTGCAGCAGCCTGAGGCGTGCCGTGTGTTCTCCTGGGGAAGTTGTCCCTGCATCACGGGACCCTGGCAGTGGCGGGCTGCACAGGCTCCCCGGAGGGGATGTGTGGATAGTGACCTGTGCCTGTACACGGGCTTCTTGGTGGCTGCAGCAGCAGCGTTAGTGTTTCATGCCTGTCTCTGGAGTCAGTGCTGATAGTTGTGGCTCGCGCCTGTCTCTGGAACTCGTTTAGGCGGTGCTCTGAATCCCCTCTCCTCGCGCACCCCAAAACGATGGTTTCTTGCTTCTTAGGCAGGTCCAGACTTTTTCCCGGACTCTGTCCAGGCTAGCTGTGGTGCACTAGCCCCCTTCAGGCTGTGTTCACGCCGCCAACCCCAGTCCTCTCCCTGGGATCTGACCTCCGAATCCCGAGCCTCAGCTCCCAGCCCTCACCCGCCCCAGCGGGTGAGCAGACAAGCCTCTCAGGCTGGTGAGCCCTGGTTGGCACTGATCCTGTGTGCGGGAATCTCTCCGCTTTGCTCTCTGCACCCCTGTTGCTGCGCTCTTCTCCGTGGTTCTGAAGGCCCCCCCGCCCCACGCCCACCTCCCGTCTTTGCTAGTGAAGGGGCTTCCTAGTGTGTGGAAACTTTTTCTCCTTCACAGCTGCCTCCCAGAGGTGCAGGTCCCTATTCTTTTGCCTCTGTTTTTCCTTTTTTCTTTTGCCCTATCCAGGTACGTGGGGAGTTTCTTGCCTTTTGGGAGTTCTGAGGTCTTTTTCCAGCGCTCAGTAGGTGTTCTATGGGAGTTGTTCCACATGTAGATGTATTTTTGATATATTTGTGTGGAGGAAGGTGATCTTCAAGTCTTACTTCTCCGCCATCTTGAAGGTCCCCCCCTCAGTTTATTTTTATATCGATTGTCACCGTATCTGAAAACACAGTCTGTAGTCATAAGAACTCTTCTAATTTGATCAATGAAATACATTTCAAATTAGAGATCATTCCAATAATAAGACTACAATGTAAAACATTAATATATAAACATTAACATATTTAAAAATAATTCGGAAAGATAGCATTTTAACAGGTATAGTTGGTACTAAGATCATGCTTATTTTGGATGTGGGTCAAAGAACCATCTTTCTTAATTTGGAAAATAAAACTTGATGATTTAATTTTATATGTGTGGAGAGGAGTGCAGGTTAGAGGGATGAGGAACCTTACTTTAACGGAGAAGTAATGAAAAATAAATCATGGCCATTATTTCTTTCTTACAGTATTTAACAGATACTTGTTGAATTGGCTTTTCTTAATTAGTGTAGTTAGGTGCTTAAGCTCTGGAGTCAGACTGCGTGGATTCGTACCCTAGTTTGTCACTGATTAGATGTGTGATTTTGAGCACATTTTTAAACTCTATGCATAAGTTGCTTCCTTTGGATGATAGTGGCATCACTTTATAGATTGTTACATTGAATGAGATAGTACACGTGAAGTGCTCAACATAGCTCTTAGCATTTAGTAAATGCTCAATAAATATTAGTTATTATTATCATTAATTATAGTTTTAATTGAATATTTTAATTCTGAGTCTACTTACCTTAAAATATTGTACATGTTCCTGAAAAGTTGGGTAGAGATTAATTAATATTTTAAAAGTACACCAGACCCTTATTGTCTAAAGGAATATTTTATAACCAAACTATTTAGCAACAAATGTGTATTGCATGTCTGCTGTGTATCAGGCCCAACTTTTATGGAGCTTCGCATCTTGGGGGAGGGGTGAGAGGGGATGACAGGCATTAAATAAACAAATTTATTTTTTAGGTGTGATGAGTGTTATGAAGGTGTACCCAGTGTTATCAGAGCACATAATGTGTTTTAGCCTGTGGAGTGGGGGTCGCGGGGACAGGCAGTGGGAGTAGGGAAGGCTTCTTGAGGAAACAACTGCTGAGAAGCTTACAAGTAGGAGATTGCTAGGTCAGGTAGAGTTGTGGGAAAAAAAAGTGGTCAAAGCAGAGGACACAACATGTGTGAGAGCCCTAAGTAGTACTGTCGTTGAACCCAAGTTATGTGCCTGCTGCGCAGTGAGGCCAAACAAACCAAAACGTCAGAGTTTGGAGTGGAGAAAGGTTTATTGCAAGGGCCAATCAAGGAGAATCGTGACTCATGCTCAAAAGACCCGAGCTCCCCAAAAATTTTGGGGGAAGAGTTTTTATAGGCAAAATTTCAGGGGAGAGCTGCAGGGTGTGTGACCTACTTCTGACTGGTTGGTGGTGAGGTAACAGGGTGGTATTCTAGGAATTTCAATCATCAGCCTTCTGGTTCCAACGAGTCAGAGGTCCACATGCTTGTGCTTAGCCTGAAAATACCACCCTCCACCTGGATGCGGGCCCTAGTTTCTGTAGAAGAACTCAGAGATATGTATGAGATTGTTATGCACAGCCCTGAGGAAGAACTAGGCCCCTGCCCCGTCACTGCACTATTGTTTCTTTCTGCTGTTCCCTCATTCCCCTAATTAGTAACTGAATCTGCCCTGTGGAACTTAGGAAAGGTCTTGGAGGTGGAAAGCCTTTTTCCTACAAACAAGAAACCAGAAGCAGAAAGGGTTTTGTGCCCTGGAGGCCCCCACGGGGTCCTGCTCGGTTTCAGTATCATTGAGGCTCTGAGAAATATTCAGTTTCAGTATGGCTGGTGTAGAGATTAGTGGTGTGTGGTTAGGTGAAGAGACTAGATGACAGGTCAGATTTGGCCTCCTTATTGATTGGAAAGTTTTGGATGAGTTGCCAGCATTGACATATCAGGAAAATTTCACACAAAAGTCTGGATTTCTGGCTTCTCTTGAAAAATGAGAGGATATAACAACATCCAAGTCTGTATTTTCAGATGGCAACGCTCAGCTGGATCCAGGCAGCTGCTACTCCCTCTAGTGGGGCATGGACTCTTCATTTTATGCCACTCAATTAAGTTGCCCGATAAGTAAATTTAATGAATCAATGTTTAACCTGGTTGTTGTTGAGTTTGGAATCCCTAGGCAGGATCCTGGAGAGTTTTTAGTCAAGTATTTTGATCTTTATGTTAAGTACTATGGGAAGGCATTGAAGAGTTTTCATTAAAGCAAGGGAATGTCATAATCATTTAATATTTTTTAAAAATTTAAATAATTACTTTGGTTGCAGTGTAAACAGTGGATTGGAGAGGAACAGGAGGAAATGTAGTGAAATCAGTTAGGAGAGCCTAGGTCACAGAGGATACTGGCTTAGACCAGAGTGATGAAAGTGGAGAAGGAGAGAAATTAGTGGAGAAAAGTAGTTGATTCAAGAGATGTTAATCTATTAAGTTTCACAGAAGTTGGTGGTTGATTGAATATGGGGGCTGAGGTAGGAGGAGGAGGTAGTCCCAGTTTCTGGCTGACATGATTATGGATTACTAAGAAATATACACTGTATTTTTTAAAAAAATATTTATTTTATTTATTTACCTTATTTTTTTTGGCAGCGTTGGGTCTTAGTTGCAGCACACGGGATCTTTTTGTTGAGGCACGTGGGATCTTTTCGTTATGGCTCGCGGTCTGCTCGGGTTTCTCTCTAGTTGTGACATGTGGGTTTTCTCTCTCTAGTTGCGACGCGCAGGCTCCAGAGTGTGGGCTCTGTAGTTTGCGGCATGTGGGCTGTCTCGTTGAGGCGCGCGAGCCAACAGTTGTAGCACACAGGCTTAGTTGCCCCATGGCATGTGGGATCTTAGTTCCCCAACCAGGGCTCGAACCCATGTCCCCTGCATTGGCAGGCGGATTCTTTACCACTGGACCATCAGGAAAGTCCCAGAAATATCTGCTATATTTAACTAATACTTTAATTTATGTAATTGTTACTACATGAATTTAAGATAAAGTATTTTCATGAGAAAACCTGTATGTTTCCTTCTGTTAAGTGGTTCATAAATAATCCAGAGTTTTCAAACAATATATATCTTCCAGATGATGACATAAAATGTATAGTTTGATGTTCATGACAGTCATGTTTATTAGCATCTGTGATTTTGAAGTAACCAAAACAGGTATTGGTTATAGTATACATGAATATTGTTATAAATATACAGTGATACACATAAAGTATCATGTTCATAATTTGTGTACATAATAGACTTATCTAATAAGAATTTTATTTTTTTCTTCCTGAAACAGGCCTGATAGTAACCCTTTATTCACAATAGTTTTATACATATATATATAAAATACATGCGTACAATATATTGTCAGCGTGTTATTTACATTTTCCTATTTCTGTGCCTACATTTAGTTTTCATTTATTACATTCATTTTATTTAAACCTTTCTAATTTGTAAAATGTAACTATTATACAAAAATACATAAAAGAATAATCCACACTATAATAGATAGTATTTATATATAAATACTCATGCAACCACCTCCCAGATTGAGAAAACAAACATTGTCAGCACCCCAAAAGCCTCCAGATCATCACTTCCCAAACCATCCCTCAGTATTTCCTGGCCCCATTCGTGTGTTTGACTTTTATGGTAATTACAACCGTGTGTTTCCCTACGGTTTTACCACTAGGTAAACATCACTAAACAATATAGCTAAGATTTTCCTGCTTTAACTTTTACGTAAGTATATAAATGATGTATGTACTGTGTCTTGCCTTTTTTTGTGTGAAGGGGCCCAATATTATCTTGCTAAGATTCCATCATGTTGAAGTTTGTGGTGGTAGTTTATTTTCATCACTATGTAGCATTCTATTATATGAAAATATTACAGTTTACTTAATTCAGTCTCTTATTAATGGCCATTTGTGTTATTTTAAGTTGAGGATAATATAAACAATGTTTTATAATAAGAATTTCATTAATTTTCACTTTGAAATTGACATTTGCTTTATATATTGGCATTATATAAATGGGCTTTGTGGTTTTGTTTTGTTTTTAAAATATTTAGTTGAACTGCCAGTAAGTTTCATCCTCCAGTCAGGATTTTGCAAGTATGAATTGAATACTTGCGGGTTGGGTGTATGTTAACTTCTGATAGTTTCCTCAGACGTAAAGAGCATAGGCTTTGGAGTTAGAAAGACTTAAAGTTGCATCTTGGTTCTACTAACTAGCTGTGTGACATTTTACTAGACATAATCACTCTAAACCTGTGCTGGATATATGGTAGTCACTAATGTCATGTGGCTTTTGAACTTGACACCAGATTGTAGCACGCTTTGGTGAGAGTTTCTCAAGTTTTTCATGTCATGATTTGTATTTTTTGCTTGATTCATTTTTGCTTTCTGTTGCAAGAGTAGAGATTTTATATCTCACTATTGTGATTTTAGCTTTCTTATCATCTTTCCTCATTTCATCTCTCTTCCATGCCTCCCCCACCCCCACCCCCACCCTCATCCTGTTCTTTACTTAGGGCTTACTGCTCCTGTTTTAGGGAGGTCACACATTTTATCCTCTAAGTCTGTGGGGCTTTCCTTTGTTCTACTTGCATATTGATCTACTTGCATATTGAGTGAATACCCTTTTCAATTCCATAGTTGGAGTACAAATTGATTTGTATAGCTCTCAGTCTGTTTTCCTCTGTTCTAATATCTTTAAGTCGTTTCAACTGTGGCGCTAGAATAGATTTCACAATTCCGAGTACAATTGGCATCATGGACAACTACTGAGATTCTTCTTGTTCTGCTTCATACCACTTAGAATACAGTTTTTTATTCTACTTCCCCCATCCTCCAGGAGTTGTTCTCTGACATAGACTAGCTAATTAAATAATAAGGAAACAATTGGGAAGAGACTGTGGGGAAAGGAAAGTTGAACAGTGCTCTGACTATATAAAGGTTTCTGTCCCATTTTATCATTGGGTCTCTGAGATAAGTTACAGTTGGGGTTGTGTAGTAGTTTGGATATTTTTTGTTTCATGAGTTAAATATGGTTATAAGTTACTGAAGAATTCTTCCAGATTCTGACATGATGGCTCTTATTTCTTTGATAGTCTGAGTTTTTATTATTTTCTGCATCTTTCATAAGTATTAATAGTAATTTGGTAGAAGCTGTGTTTTGGGCCTGCTCATCAGATGAAATTTTGTATACCCTTATTTAAAGTCTAATTTTGATCCTAAGCAAAGTGATAGTGACTTTGCTTTTATTAGTTCAGCATTATAAAATCACTGTTATAAAATCAGAATGTTTTTCATTCTTCTCAGAAATGAATAAAGTATTAGTATGGTGTGGTTAAATTGCAGAATGCCAAGGTATGTCCTGATTTTCGTGTTGGTCAGGAAGTGTTGGAAATTGCAGGAGATGACATACTGTTCAGTGCCCCAGAAGTTGAATGCTAATAGGTAAACATTATTTATTGGATGAAGTTAAATGTTTTAAGGAAATAAAATTTGTTCAAACATATTGATGGTTTATTTGCTTTAAAGCTATAATAGCCTTTCCAAAATTTCTCTTGGGTTTCATAGCAAGTGTTCTAGGGCTGTGAAATGTTTATTTTTATTTATTAATATTTCTTTTGACTTTTCTTCCTATTAAAGTATCAAACATACAATCTCAGAATATTCCTTCTATATTACTAATGTAGACTTATGTAGATTATGAAGCCTCTGTAATATGTAGTCTAAGATTAGGTTTCATTTTTTATCATCATTTAGTATTATAAATCTGTGCTTGAATTACCTTGACTTGCTTTTAATCTTATTTAATAATAGTGTTCTTTGATCTACAGCAGTCTTGTTAATATTAATTTACCCATTAACAGCTGAGATTGCCCACATCCACAGATAGATTTATTCCCTTACTTTCCCTGCCTTTACGTAGTCTTTTTCCCATGTACTTTTATCTTTCTCATGTATTGTCTGTGACTGCATATTTATAATCATCTGCTTACTTATCTGTTGTTCCCAGTAGAACATGGGCTCTTTGAGGACAAATGACTGTTCTTTTAATTATTTTTGTATTTCCAATGCTTGAGGTACATTTGACCCTTAATGAAAGTATATATTTTTTTATTTTAAATTGAAGTATAGTTGATTTATAGTGTTGTGTTAGTTTCTGGTATACAGCAAAGTGATTCAGTTATATATACATATGTTCTTCATCTAATTTTCTGTTGTGGTTTATTGCAGGATATATAACACAGGTCCCTGTGTTATACAGTAGGACTGTGTTGTTTATCTACTTTACATATAGTAGTTTGTATCTGCTAATCCCAAACTCCTTATTTATCCCTCCCTCACCCCCTTTCCACTTTGGTAACCATGTTTATTTTCTATGTCTGTGAATCTGTTTCTGTTTCGTAAATAAGTTCATCTGTGTTGTATTTTAGGTTCCACATATAAGTGGTATCATACGATATTTGTCTTTCTCTTTCTGACTTTATTTGGTATGATAATCTCTAGGTTCATCCATGTTGCTGCAAATGGCATTATTTCACTGTTTTTATGGTTGAGTAAATACTCCATTGTGTAAATATACCACACCTTCTTTATCCATTCATCTTTTGATGGACATTTAGGTTGTTTCCATGTCTTGGCTATTGTAAATAGTGCTGCCATGAGTATGGGGGTGCATGTATCTTTTCAAATTAGAGTTTTGTCAGGTTCTATTGCCAGGAGTGGGATTGCTGAATCATATGGCAGCTCTGTTTTTAAGCTCTATTTTTTAAGGAACCTCCATACTGTTTTTCATAGTGGCTGCACCAATTTATATTCCCACCAGCAGGGTAGGAAGGGTCCCTTTTCTCCACACCCTCTCCATCCTTTGTTATTTGTAGACCTTTTAATGATGGCCATTCTGACCAGTATGAGGTGGTACCTCATTGTAGTTTTGATTTACATTTCTCTAATAATTAGTGATATTGAGCATTTTTTCATATGCCTGTTGGCCATTTGTATGTCTTCTTTGGAGAAATGTCTGTTTAGGTAATCTACCCATTTTTTGATTGGGTTCTTTGTTTTTTTGTTACTGAGTTGTATGAGCTGTTTGTATATTTTGGAAATTAAGCCTTTGTCAGTCGCATCATGTGCAAATATTTTCTCCTAGTCCGTAGGTTGTCTTTTGTTTTGTTGGAGGTTTCCTTAGTTGTGCAAAAGCTTATAAGTTTGATTGGGTCCCATTTGTTTATTTTTGCTTTTATTTCTGTTCCTTGGGAGACTGCCTTAAGAAAACATTGGTATGATTTATGTCAGAGAATGTTTTGCCTGTGTTCTCTTGTAGGAGTTTTATGGAGTCATGTTTTATATTTGTCTTTAAGCTATTTTGAGTTTATTTTTGTGTATGGTGTGAGGGTGTGTTCTAACATTGATTGGCATGCGGCTGTCCAGCTTTCCCAACACTACTTGCTGAAGAGGCTGTCTTCTCCATTGTATATTCTTGCCTCCTTTGTTGCAAATTAATTGACCGTAGGTGTGTGGGTTTATTTCTGGGCTTTCTATTCTGTACGATTGATCCATATGTCTGTTTTTGTGCCAGTACCATGTTGTTTTGTTTTTCCTTTTTGACCGTGCTGCATGGCTTGTGTATTTCCCCAACCAGGGATTGAACCTGGGCCCTGGCAGTGAAAGCACCAAGTCCTAACCACTGGACCACCAGGGAATTCCCAATACCATGCTGTTTTGATTGCTGTAGCTTTGTAGTATTGTCTGAAGTTTGGGAGGGTTATGCCTCGAGCTTTGTTATTTTTCCTGCAGGATTGCTTTGGCAATTCTGGGTCTTTTATGGTTCCATATAGATTTTAGAATTATTTGTTCTAGTTCTGTGAAAAATATCATGGGTAATTTGACAGGGATCATAGTAACTCTGTAGATTGCTTTAGGTAGTATGGCCATTTTAACAGTATTAATTCTTCTAATCCAAAAGCATGGGGTATTTTTCCATTTCTTTGAATCATCTTCAGTTTCCTTTATCAGTGTTTTATAGTTCTCAGCATATAAGTCTCTTATCTCCTTGGTCAGGTTTATTCCTAAGTATTTTTTTTTTTTTGATGCGATTTTAAAAGGGATTGGATTTTTAACTTTCCCTTTATGATATTTCATTGTGAGCATAAATGCAACCGATTTCTGTATGTTAATCTTGTATCCTCCTCCCTTGCTGAATTTGTTTATCAGTTCTAGTAGATTTTTGTGGAGTCTTTAGGATTTTCTATATATAGTAGCATGTCATCTGCATATAATGTCAATTTTACCTCTTCTCTTCCAATTTGGATACCCTTTATTTCTTTTTACTGTCTGATTGCTGTGGCTAGGATTTCTAATACTATGTTGAATATAAGTGGTGAACACAGGCATTCTTGTCTTATTCTGGATTTTAGCAGGAAGACTTTCAGCTTTTCACCATTGAGTATTATGTTAACTGTAGGCTTGTCATAAATAGCTTTTATTATGTTGAGATATGTTCCCTCTCTACTCACTTTGGTAAGAGCTTTTATCATGATTGGATGTTGAATTTTATTAAATGCTTTTTCTGTGTGTATTGAGATGATCATGTGATTTTTGTCTTTTCTTTTGTTGATGTGGTGTATCACATTGATTGATTTGCATATGTTGAACCATCCGTGTGAGTCTGGGATGAATCCAACTTGATTGTGGTGTATGATCTTTCTTATGTCTTGTTGGATTTGGTTTGCTAATATTTTGTGGAAAATTTTTGCATCTCTATTCATCAGAGATATTGGCCTTTAGTTTTCTTTTTTGGTATTGTCTTTGTCTGGTTTAGGTAACAGGGTGATGGTGGCTTCATAGAATGACTTTGGGAGTGTTCCCTCCTCTTCAGTCTTTTGGAAGAGTTTAAGAAGGATCAGTATAAGTTCTTCTTTGTATGTTTGGTAGAATTCCCCATTGAAGCCATCTGGAAAAGTATATATCTTGAATAAACGATGTCCATGGCAAGGTGACAAATTCCACAAGAGAAGATATAAACAAAATGCTAGGAGGCATTGAGAGATAAGATGCAAAAGTAGGACGAATGATGTCTTAAAGTGAGAAGGATACAGTCTTTAATAAAGGCTCTTTATTAAAAATAATTTTAAAAACTCAGGAATTATTCATATTTGCCCTTTCTAGAAAAAACTTTTTCATACACATGTATCTAAGGTATTTTGCATGTCCTCACATTGAATTTTTCCTTCTTTAGGAAAAAAAATAACAGTAGAGAGTATGTGATGAGTGTTTTCACATGTTTAACCTTTAGTCTTTACATCAGACCTGTAAGTTAGGTATTACTAATCTTATTTTTACAAGTATGAACACTTTAAAATCTAGATCATGCCATAGTTGGAAAGTTGGCACCACAGAAGCTAAGCATCTACTTAAAATCTGTAGTATGTGGTAAACATTAATTTAATTGATTAACTGGGCAAATGTTATGTTTACTATTGTTTGAAGGTTATAAAAATATTTAACTTATGGTTTAGGCTGACTACATATTCTTGGCTAGGAAAATGTTTGCTACTTTCTTTTTCCATAATTGTGCAAATTCTGTCAGAAAACTTTGTTTTGATTGTCATTAAATTTTTGCTGGATTTTTTTCCCTTTTAGAACATGGTTGTAATGAAGCATGGATGGAGATTTATTTACAGATTGGCTTTTAGGATTTATTATAAAGCAACATCCACTTTAAAAGGCATTGATTCCAATGATTTATCTTGGAATTTTATGTAGTCCAGAAGGAAGGCATCATTGTATATTTAAAAGGGCATTGGGCTCAGTGTTAAGAGATAGGGGCTCTAGTTTCAGTGTTGTCCTTACTTGCTGGATGCATTTCATCAAGCTATTCAACTTCCTTTGTGCCTTATTTATGAAATGAAGGAATTGAATGAACCTTTAAAGATTCCTTCCAGCTCATGCATATGAAATACCAGTAATTTTATGAAGTGGGGACTGAAGAATGTGTAGTAATTTAGTTCAAGGCATTACAGATACTTTGAAAATAAAGTGCATACTAAATAGGAATTAGTGTCATTTCTATATATAAAAATTAAGATTAAAAAATCATTTTATAAATGACTAATTTATATCATATTATGATTATTTATATAATGAAATGTGTACCAATTTAAAGAGTAAATGACTGAAATGCTGTTTTTATACATTCTTATTTCTCATAAGTTTAAAAGTATAACTTACTGGACATATTTTATACCAGCCTGAAAGTAATAGGTATATTTACAAAAGTATTTCCAGGTGTCATTTTTGAGCTCAGTTAACAATTACATCTCTCATATAAAACTTTAGGATAGATTCTATGGAAAAACAAGAGTGCTTGAGTAATTCAGGCCTCAGACCCTGTGAAGGCTCTTATTACCCCGATGCCAAATTTTCTTTAAGATTATAATTTCCTAACCTCAGTATTGAAAGATGCCATGTTCTTTTGTTCTCCATATCTTAATAAGAGCTTTAGAGATAAGTTATATAAATAGTTTTAAAAAAAAGGATGTGAAGTAATCTGGAGACTACAAAAAACAATGTGTGTATTGTTTTTCCTTTTACATTTTTGACATTTACATATTTATAATATCAACCTCTGTTACTTGTGTAGATCTCTTGGTCTCTCCTTAGTGATATCACATTCACTTATTAAGAAAGTGTTTTTGAGTATGATGTACCAAGCATTATACTAAGTATTGGGGTTATTGGAGAATATTACAGAGGATTAATTTTCAGTTGGACACTACTGAGAAAGTTAAACCTTAGATTCAGATCTTAACATTGTCTTAAAGCATATAGTATTATCTTTGGAGTCAGATTCTGAGGGTCTTAGAGATGTCTTTTCACCTAGGTGAGGCTCAAGTATATATATTTAGTTCTTTGGTAATTTTTGAGAGTTCAGATAAGTTGTTACCTTACCTTTCTTCCTTTCTTTTTTTCCTAATATGCATTTATGTCATTAATTTATGCATTTCTGACGTATGGACAGGGTTATCAGGAAGTGAGATGCAATGTTCTGAAGCTTTCTTTAATAAGGAGCCAGACCCTGGCATCTAAAAGATGATGTCAATCATTGTGCTAAATTGAGATTTGGTACAATTATATGTATTTGTGTATCTAAAACTATTTATGTTTAGCTCTATAGGGTTATATTGTAAGTTTATTTATAAAATTACATGTGTGTACATGACTTCTTTAATTACTTTGCAGTAAGGTGGCATCTGATATAAAGTTTATATCTTTTTGGTGTGTATAATAAATGTGAATTATTTTTTCTGTTAATTTGTGATGCCATTAATAAACATTTACCTTTTCATGACCTAGATTTTTTTCCTCTACTTCAAAAGATTGGTTATATCTAGGGTGCAGTGAACATTGATTGGATGGCTCCTCTTGCACTTTTACTGTTGGTGTAAGTGTAAATTAATAGAATTTTTGTGATGAACAATTTAGTAATCAACTATTTTAGTAAATATCAACTACTTTAAAGTACATATTCTTTAATTTAGAAATTCTTCTAAGAACTTATTCTTGGAAAATCTTTACATCATTGCACAAAGAGATGTTTAAGAATGTCCCCTGAAGCTATAACATGATATATTGTGAATGATCCAAATGTCTGTTATCAGAGAATTGGTTAAATAAAAGATAATATATCCCAGATTATAGAGAGTTCTTTTTTTCTTTAAACCCCCATGGATCCTTCCAATTACTCCCTAAAATAACACACTATTTTAATAGTTTTATAATAGTGTACAATAGTATGTTTTGATAGCTGGTGTAAGTCCTCTTTATCATTATTTTTTTTTAAAGTTATAAGCATACATAAAAGTCTTAACAGCTGATATTGTCACTGTATCCACTATTTTAAATCTTAACATTTTTCTATTTTAGCTGAAGATTACCCTTCTTGAGGTAAACCTCTAGCCTGAGTTTGACATTGTCTTTCTCAGTACATGGTTTTGTACTTCTACTACATATATATCAATATAAATTATATATACCAATAAATATAAAAATATATAATTGTATTGTTCTGCACGTTCTTAAACATTGTATATCTCATTCAGCAAGTTTTTTTTTAATTCAACATTTTAAAAATGATTTATGTATATTAACATATCAGGCTCTGGCTTAGTTATTTTATTCACTTACATATTCTATTGTATGATTAAACTTCAAATTATTTATATATGCCCCTGTTGATAGATTTTGTTTTTTAGGTTAATTCCATATTTTTTGCTGCAAAAACATTCTTGTACATGTGTTCTTGGGCACATGTGTTTTTTCTTCAAGGTAAAAGCTTAGCAATAGAATTATTGAGTTGTAAAGTATATGCATCATTGTCTCCATAGTTTGTTGCTAAGTTAGTCTCTAAAGGGGTACCAGTTTACACTCCCGTTTGCATCTTTGCAAACCATGGCATTGTTAAATTTTAAAAATCTTTAGCAATCTGATGCCAATTTTAGTTTTTAGTTCTCTGATTACTAGTGAGGTGGAATATTTTTTATTTATTGGTTGTTTGGGTTTCCTCATCTTTGAGTTGCTTGTTCATTTTTTTTGCCAATTTTTGTTGAGATTGTTTTTCTTATTCATTTGTAGGAATTATCTGTACATTCTAGATGAATTCTTCATTAGTTATATGCATTACACATATCTTCTTGCAATGGTCTCTTTAGTTTTATAGAGGTTTAAGTGTGATTGAAGTTCATTATATTTTCCTTTATGGTATTTTGGTTTTTGGATTTTTACATAGGGAATGCTTTTATACCCTGAAGTTACAGTCTTCGATATTTTCAATTTTGGTGGTTTTAAAGTTTTGTTTTTCACATCTAGGGATTTAATCTACTTGGTTTTGATTTTTGTGTATGATGAGGTAGGGACTGAATTTATGTTTATCCATATGGGTGTCCACTTTGTCCCTGTGCTACTTACTGAAGAGTCTTTCCTTTCCTATGGGTGTGTAATGCCATTTCTGCCATATAACAGTTTTTCATATTTCCATAGGTTTGTTTCTGGATTCTCTATGTTCTTTTGTATATTTGTTGAACTAGCATAACATACTGTTTTAATAATGGTAAGCATAGGGGCTTCCCTGGTGGCGCAGTGGTTAAGAATCCGCCTGCCAGTGCAGGGGACATGGCTTCGAGCCCTGGTCCGGGAAGATCCCACATGCTGTGGAGCAACTAAGCCCGTGTGCCACAACTACTGAGCCTGCGCTCTAGAGCCCACAAGGCACCACTACTGAGGCCCGCAATCCACAATTACTGAAGCCTGCGCGCCTAGAGCCCATGCTCCGCAACAAGAGAAGCCATTGCAATGAGGAGCCTGCGCATTGCAGGAAAGAGTAGCCCCTGCTTGCCACAACTAGAGAAAGCCCACGCACAGCAACGAAGACCCAACACAGGCAATAAATACATAAATAAATAAGTAGAATAAATCTTAAAAAAAAATAAGTGTAGCTTTAGAAAGTCTTGATATTAGGAATTGCTTTGGACTGAATGTCTGTGTCCTCCCCAAATTCTTTTGTTGAAATCCTGGTCTCCAATATGATGGTATTAGGAGATGGGGCCTTTGGGAAGTAATTAGGTCATGAGGATTAAACCCTCATGAATGGGATTAATGCCCTTATAAAAAGACACAAGAGAGCTTGTTTTCTCTCTCTCTGCTCTTACTACCATTTGAGAAGTTGGCAGTCTGCAGCCTGGAAGAGGATTCTCACCAGAACCTGACCATGTTGGCACACTGATCTTGGACTTCCAGCCTTCAGGAACTGTGAGAAATAAATTGTTGTGGTTTATAAGCCACTCAGTCTATAGTACTTTGTTATAGCAGCACAAACTGACTAAGACAGGTAGGGTGGGTTCTACCTCATTCTTTAAAATTGTGTTTGCCTTCTTGATTCTAAGCTGTTCCACAAGTATTTAGTTTTTTAATTGAGGTAAATTTTGCAAAACATAAAATTAACCGTTTTAAAGTGAACAATTTAGTGGCATTTAATACATTTCACAGTGTTGTGCAGCCACCACCTCTGTCTAGTTCCAGAACATTTTCATATCCCAAAAGGTTACTCTAAACCCATTAAGGAGTTACTCCCCATTCCTTCCTCTCCACCATTCCCTGGCAAACCACCAATCTGCTTTCTGTTTCTAAGGATTTACTTATTCTGGTAAGTATTATTACCTATGTGGTAAGTATTTCACATAAATGGAATCATGCTATGTAAGACCTTTTGTATCTAGCTTTTGCTTTTTTCACTTAGCATGATGTTTTTGAGACTCAGCCACACTGTAGCATGTATCAGTTCTTCATTCCTTATCTGTTATAGGTCTCTGCAGATATTCTGTTTCTTCTTGAGTCAGTTTTGGTAATTTGTGCCATTCTAGGATTGTATCTGGTTTATCCAGGTTATCTAATTTGTTGGTGTACAGTTGTTAATAGTACTCTCTTTTATTTATTTATTTTTATTTTTTTAAAGATTTAAGTTTTTAAAATATATTTTTGGCTGCATTGGGTCTTCGTTGCTAAGCGCGGGCTTTCTCTAGTTGTGGCAGGCGGGGGCTGCTCTTAGTTGCAGTGCACGGACTTCTCCTTGTGGTGGCTTCTCTTGTTGCAGAGCAAGGGCTCTAGGCACGAGGGCTTCAGTAGTTGGTGGCTCATGGGCTCTAGAGCGCAGGTTCAGTAGTTGTGGTGCACGGGCTTAGTTGCTCCGTGGCATGTGGGATCCTCCCAGACGAGGGATCGAACCTGTGTCCCCTGAACTGGCAGGTGGACTCCTAATCACTGCGCCACCTATAGTACTCTGTTTTAATCTTTTTTATTTTCGTAAAGTTGGTAGTGAGGTCCCCATTTTTATTTCTGATTTTATTTGCTTCCCTTTTTTTGCTTTGTCATTTAGCTAAAGTTTTGTCAAATTTGTTGATCTTTTCAAAGAACCATCATCTGTCTCTTCTTTTAAATTATTCTCTATTTTGTTTATTCTTATCTTTATTGTTTTTTCCTTTTGCTAGCTTTGGGTTTAGTTTGCTCTTGTTCTTTTAGCTACTTAGATGTAAAGTTACATTACTAATTTGATACCTTCTTTTTAAACGGAGGTATTTACTGCTATGAATTTCCCTCTGAGCACTGCTTTTGTTGCATTCCATAATTCTTGGTATGTTGTGATTTTGTTTTCATTCTTCTTGTATTTCCTAATTTGCCACGTGATTTCTTTTTTGACCCATTGTTTGTTTAAGAGTGTGTTGTTTAATTTCTACATATTTTGAATTTTTATTTTTTTCTGCTATTGATTTCTAATTTCATTTTATTGTAATCAGTGATACTTTGTATGATTTAATCTCATTACATTTATTGATAATTAATTTGTGCCCTAATAATGGGCTATCTTAGAGAACATTGCATGTGCATTTGAGAAGAATGTGGATTCTACTGTTGTTGGGTAGAGTGTTCTATACATGCTTTTTAGGTCTAGTGGGTTTTTATATTGTTCAAGTCTTCTCTTTCCATATTACTCTTCTGTCTATTTAAAGTGGGGTTATTGAAATTGGGGTATTGAAATCTCCAACTATTATTGTGGAATTGTCTGTTTTATTCCTACATTCCTATCAGTGCTTGCTTCATATGTTTTGGAGTTCTGTTGTTTAGTGTATATATTAAAAAAAATTTTTTTTTTATTGGGGTATAGTTGCTTTACAATATTGTGTTAATTTCTGCTGTACAGCAAAGTGAATCAGCAATACATATACATATATCCCCTCCTTTTTGGATTTCCTTCCAATTTAAGTCACCACAGAGCACTGAGTAGAGTTCCCTGAGCTACACAGCAGGTTCTCATTAGTTATCCGTTTTATACATAGTAGTGTATATACTACTCCCAGTTCGCCCCACCCCCCTCCCCCCTTGGTGTCCATACATTTGTTCTCTATGTCTGTGTGTTTATTTCTGCTTTGCAAATAGGTTCATCTGTGCCATTTTTCTAGATTCCACATATATGCATTAATACATGGTATTTGTTTTTCTCTTTCTGACTTACTTCACTCCATATGACAGTCTCTAGGTCTATCCACATCTCTGCAGATGGCACAATTTTGTTCCTTCTCATGGCTGAGTAATATTCTATTGTATATATGTACCACATCTTTATCCATTCCTTTGTTAATGGACGTTTTGGTTGCTTCCATGTCCTGGCTATTGTAAATAGTGCTGTAGTGAACATTGGGGTGCATATATCTTTTGGAATTATGGTTTTCTCTGGGTATATACCCAGGAGTGGGATTGCTGGGTCATATGATAATTCTATTTTTAGTTTTTTAAGGAACCTCCATACTGTTCTCCATAGTGGCTATATCAATTTACATTCCCACCAACAGTGCAAGAGGGTTCCCTTTTCTCCACACCCTCTCTAGCATTTACTATTTGTAGATTTTTTGATGGCCATTCTGATCAGTGTAGTTTTGATTTGTATTTCTCTAATAATTAGTGATGTTGAGAATCTCTTCATGTGCCTGTTGGTCATCTGTATGTCTTCTTTGGAGAAATGTCTATTTAGGTCTTCTGACTATTTTTTGATTGTGTTGTTTGTTTTTTTGGTATTGAGCTGCATGAGCTGTTTGTATATTTTGGAGCTTAATCCCTTGTCAGTTGGTTCATTTGCAAATATTTTCTCCCATTATGAGGGCTGTCTTTTCGTCTTGTTTATGGTTTCCTTTGCTGCGCAGAAGCTTTTAAGTTTCTTTAGGTCTTATTTATTTATTTTTGTTTTTACTTTCATTACTCTAGGAGGTGGGTCAAAAAACATCTTGCTGTGGTTTATGTCAAAGAGTGCTCTGCCTGTGTTTTCCTCTTAAGAGTTTTATAGTGTCCAGCTTTACATTTAGGTCTTTAATCCACTTCAAGTTTATTTTTGTGTATGGTGTTAGGGATTGTCCTAATTTCATACTTTTACATGTAGCTGTCCAGTTTTCCTAGCACCACTTATTGAAGAGGCTGTCTTTTCTCCATTGTATATTATTGCCTCGTTTGTCATAGATTAGGTGACCATAGGTGTGTGGGTGTATCTCTGGGCTTTTTATCCTGTTCCACTGATCTATATTTCTGGTTTTGTGCCAGTACCATACTGTCTTGATTACTGTAGCTTTGTAACATAGTCTGATGTCAGGGAGCAGGATTCTTCCAGCTCCATTTTTCTTATTCAAGATTGCTCCGGCTATTCAGGGTCTTTAGTGTTTCCATACAGATTGTAAAATTTTTCTTCTCTAATTCTGTGAAGAATGCCATTGGTCATTTGATAAGGATTGCACTGAATCTGTAGATTGCTTTGGGTAGTATAGTCATTTTCACAGTATTGGTTCTTCCACTCCAAGAAAATGGTATATCTCTCCACCTGTTTGTGTCATCTTTGATTTCTTTCATTGGAATCTCATAGTTTTCTGAGTACAGATCTTTTACCTCCTTAGGTAGGTTTATTCCTAGGTATTTTATTCTTTTTGTTGTAGTGGTAAATGGAATTGTTTCCTTAATTTCTTTTTCTGATCTTTTTTTGTTAGTGTATAGGAATGCAAGAGATTTCTGTGCATTAATTTTGTATCCTGCAGCTTTACCAAATTCATTGATTAGCTCTAGTAGTTTTCTGGTGGCATCTTTAGGATTTTCTACATATAGTATCATGTCATCTGCAAACAGTGACAGTTTTACTTCTTCTTCTCCAATTTGTATTCCTTTTATTTCTTTTTCTTCTCTGATTGCTGTGGATAGGACTTCCAAAACTCTGTTGAATAAGAGTGGCAAGAGTGTACATCCTTGTCTTGTTCCTGATTTTAGAGGAAATGCTTTCAGTTTTTCACCATTGAGAATGATGTTTGCTGTGGGTTTGTCATATATGGCCTTTATTATGTTGAGGTATGTTCCCTCTGTGCCCACTTTCTGGAGAGTTTTTATCATAAATGTGTGTTGAATTTTTGTCAAAAGCTTTTTCTGCATCTATTGAGATGATCATATGGTTTTTATTCTTCAGTGTGTTAATATGGTGTCTCACATCGACTGATTTGTGTATATTGAAGAATCCTTGCATCCTTTGGATAAATCCCACTTGATTATAGTGTGTGACCCTTTTAATGTGTTGTTGGATTCTGTTTGCTAGTATTGCGTTAAGGATTTTTGCGTCTGTGTTCATCAGTGATATTGCTCTGTAATTTTCCTTTTTATGTGATATCTTTGTTTGATTTTGGTATCAAAGTGATGGTGGCCTTGTAGAAGGAGCTTGGGAGTGCTCATCCCTCTAATTTTTCCAAGAGTTTGAGGAAGTATCGTGTTACCTCTTCTCTAAATGATAGAATTCGCCTTTGAAGCCACCTGGTCCTGGACTTCGGTTTTTTGGAAGGTTTTTAATCACAATGTCAATTTCACTACTTGTGATTGGTCTGTTTATATTTTTTATTTCTTCCTGGTTCAGTCTTGGAAGGTTGTACCTTTCTAAGAATTTGTCCATTTTTTCCAGGTTGTCCATTTTATTGGCATATAGCTGCTTGTAGTAACATCTTATGATCCTTTGTATTTCTGCAGTTTCAGTTGTAATCTCCCCTTCTTCATTTCTAATTTTATTGATTTGAGTCCTCTCCCTTTTTTATGAGTCTGGCTAAAGGTTTATCGATTTTGTTTATCTTTTCAAAGAACCAGCTTTTAGTTTCATTGATCTTTGCTATTGTTTTCTTCGTTTCTGTTTCATTATTTCTGCACTGATTTTTGTGATTTCTTTTTTTCTACTAACGTTGGATTTTGTGTGTTTTTCTTTTTCGAGTTGCTTTAGGTGTAAGGTTAGGTTGTTTATTTGAGATTTTTCTTGTTCCTTGAGGTATGATTGTATTGCTATAAACTTCCCTCTTAGAACTGCTTTTGCTGCATCCCATAGGTTTTGGGTCATCGTGTTTTCATTGTCATTTGTTTTTTGGTACTTTTTGATTTTCTCTGATTCCTTTAGTGATCTCTTGGTTATTTAGTAGCATATTGTTTAGCCTCCATGTCTTTGTGTTTTTTTACTGTTTTTTTTTTTCCTGTAATCGATTTCTAATCTCAGCATTGTGGTCAGAAAAGATGCTTGATACCATTTCAGTTTTTTTACGTTTACCAAGGCTTGATTTGTGACCCAAGATGTGATCTCTCCTGGAGAATGTTCTGTGTGCACTTGAGAAGAAAGTGTATTCGGCTGCTTTTGGATGGAATGTCCTATGAATATCAGTTAAGTCTGTCTGGTCTAATGTGTCATTTAAAGCTTGTGTTTCCTTATTAATTTTCTGTCTGGGTTATCTGTCCTTTGGTGTAAGTAGGGTGTTAAAGTCCCCCACTATTATTGTGTTACTGTCGATTTCCCCTTTTATGGTTGTTAGCCATTGCCTTATGTATTGAGTTGCTCCTGTGTTGGGTGCATAAATATTTACAGTTGTTACATCTTCTTGGATTGATCCCTCAGTCAGTATGTAGTGTCCTTTCTTTTCTCTTATAATAGTCTTTGTTTTAAAGTTTATTTTGTTTGATATGATTATTGCTACTCCAGCTTTCTTTTACTTCCATTTGCATGGAATATGTTTTTCCACCCTGTCACTTTCAGTCTGTATGTGTCCTCATGTTTGAAGTAGGTCTCTTGTAGACAGCATATATATCAGTCTTGTGTTCGTATCCATTCCGCCAGTCTATGTCTTTTGGCTGAAGCACTTCATCCATTTACATTTAAGGTAATTATTGATATGTATGTTCCTATTACCGTTTTTAAAAATTGTTTTGGATTTGTTTTTTTTGTGTTTCCCCCCTAGAAAAGTTCCTTTAGCATTTGTTCTAAAGCTGGTTTGGTGGTGCTGAATACTTTTAACTTTTGCTTGTCTGTAAAGCTTTTGATTTTGCCATCGAATCTGAATGCTATCTTTGCTGGGTGGATTAATCTTGGTTGTAGGTTTTTCCCTTTCACCACTTTAAATATATCCTGCCACTCCCTTCTGGCCTGCAGACATTTTGCTGAAAAATCAGCAGATAACCTTATGGGGATTCCCTTGTGCTTTTCCTTTGCTTCTTTTAATAGTTTTTCTTTGAATTTAATTTTTGTTAGTTTGATTAATATGTGTCTTGTCGTGTTTTTCCTTGGGTTTATCCTGTATGGGCCTCTGCATTTCTTGGACTTGGGTGGCTATTTCCTTTACCATGTTAGGGAAATTTTTGACTATAATCTCTTCAAATATTTTCTCAGACCTTACCTCTTTCTCTTCTTCTTCAGGGCCCCCTATAATTTGAATGTTGGTGCCTTTAATGTTGTCCCAGAGGTCTCTGAGACTGTCCTCATTTCTTTTCATTCTTTTTTCTTTATTCTGTTCCTCAGCAGTTATTTCAGCCATTCTATCTTGCAGCTCACTTATTCGTTCTTCTGGCTCATTTTTTCTGCTATTGATTCCTTCTAGTGTATTTCTCATTTCATTTATTGTGTTGTTCATCACTGTTTGTTAGTTCTTCAGTTCTTCTATGTTCCTTAAAACATTTCTTGTATTTTCTCGATTCTTGCTTCCATTGTATTTCCAAGATTTTGTATTTACTATCATTACTCTGATTTCTTTTTCAGGTAAATTGCCCAGTCCCTCTTCATTTATTTGGCCTTGTAGGTTTTTACCTTGCTCCTTCATCTGTTTCATGTTTCTCTGTCGTCTTATTCTTGTTGATGGGTGGGGCTGTGTTCCTTTCTTGCTGATTGTTTGGCCTGAGGCGTCTAGCACTGGAGCTTGTGGGCAGTTGAGTGGAGCTGGGTCTTGGTGCTGAGATGAGGACCCTGGGAGAGCTCACAGCAATTAATATTCCCTTGGGCCTGAAGTGTTCTGGTAGTCCAGTGGCTCGGATTTGGGGCTCCCACCACACAGGGGCTCAGGCCCGACCTCTGGCCTGGGAACGAAGACCCTGCAAGCTGCAAGAAAAAAAAACAGCCAAACAAAGCCCAAGGCAAATAATAAAAACAAAACCGAGCAAACAAAAAGAAAAACAAGCACACACACACAAAAGAAAACAAACAGACAAATAAAACCCAAGATAAGTAACAAAAACAAATCCAAACAAACAAAAAACGAATCAACAAGCAAACAACAACATCAAAAGAGACAACATGGAAAGCAGGAAACAAGAAGACACCCAAACAAACAAGAGAGCCCCAAAACGAATACCAATAATAAAAATTAAAACTAACTTAAACAGAAGACAAAAAACAAAACAAGATAAAAAAAAAAACAGAATAAAAGAAAAGCTGCTGTTTCATTGCACTGTTGCTTCCAGCACATGGTTGGCAAATGCTGCGTTCAGTCAGGTTACAGGCTGGCAGAACAGAGTCTTTTGCACAGCAGGCAACCTTTCAATTACTGTTTCCTGATATTATATTCTTCTTGTGTGCCATCACTTGCTCATCTCTATTTTGCCAATGCTTGAAAAATAGCTGATGCTTCTTAAATGTCTTGGAAAGGATGTCATAGAGACTTGAGGTGTAGGTCTGCCTCCTCAGTTCATGGCTGGCCAGTTAGCTGTGCCTTCCCTATTCTCAGTTTGTCAAGTCAGAGAGTCTGGATAAGATAGTAAATGCACAAAATAATCCATCTTTCTCTCAGTATATATATTTCTATACTGTTGTGTCTTCTTGATGACTGGCCTCCATAAGTATCTTAGAATTAGGTATCAAGATTTGATCCTTCTACTTTCCAGTCTCCCTTTGGTATTGCCTGTTGGTTGAACCTAATAGGAAACCAGCTGACAAAAGGGAGAGGGGTAGTTTACAAAGTCTAAGACCCAGCATCAAGAAGGAGAGCACAGAAGAGTGAATTTGGAATTGAGGATTTGGGTTTACTTACTGATGCTACCTGGCTTCCTTGTTTTTAGTGTGTGGACTTTATTTAGGTCTAGATGAACAGTCAGTGAAGCAGTCTATGAAGGGCCGCTTTATAGAATTGGAGTTGAATAGCTAGCACCTCACCTCAGGCAAATTTTTTTTTCCCCCCTCCCTCCCCAGCCTCAGGCAAAATTTAATGCCTGTTGGGATCGGCCTTTTCTCTGGAGAGCCTTGCAGTTTCCTTCAGGTGGTGGTTTTGAACTGGGTAGATGATCAAAAGGACCTCTCCCCAGGAGCAACTGAGGTGGGTTCTCTCAGCTTGTGCTAGAAGTTATGGAAGTTACAGCAGTTCTCAACTCAGGTGAATAGCCTTGCAGGAGAGCAGGCTGTATAGGTTAGACCCTTGCTAGGTCACAGGTCTCTTCCCAGATTCCTGAAAAATACCTTCTATATGAGTGAGTAGTAGTAAATAATAATTATGGGCTGGTTGACTACCTTCTTGCATTTTATCTTGTTCTCATGCCATTTTCAAAATAACTTGGAGTTTTAAACATGTAGGTGAGACTTCTCTATTTTTCAGTGGTATTGATGGGTCAGAATTTTCCATTGTACATTGGTTTAATTGCCTTAGCAAGAATTGAGAGGGAATGAGTCAAAGCTATGTGCTTAAGTCATAGTCCCAGAATACCTCTTCCATTTACATTAAAAAGAATTATAGGAGAGGAATCTTGGATACAAATAGTAGAAACCAACTGTAACGCATGCAGAAAAAGGTATTTATTGGAAGGATATTGGCTTTCAGAATTGACCTAAAGTCTGGAGAACTAAGTTGAGTGTAGTCAAGCATTAAAGGAAGTCACATATGCAGAACTGTAGTGAAGGTTAAGGAACAGTTAGTGTACCACTGTCAGTACTGCTGGTCTCTGAACACTAGTTATGGCTTTGCTACCTCTGCATGGAATTCCTTTCCTGAGTGATTTGTAAAATTGAGTTCTCGTTTCTTTATATCACTTACCCTGGATCTGTAGTCCCGGCCAGAGCATATGATTGCCTAAGTGTAGTCATAGGCGCTTGCCTTGCTGTTAGGTGATAGAAAGATAGAAAGATCTTGAATCTTCTGGCTTCTGTAGGAAGGGAAGGAATTTTGCTACCAATATACTGGTGAATTCCTGAATTTAAGTAGGGAATAACATGTAAACAGCTTAAGAAACATAAAGTAAACTGAAAAGAACCCTAAGTTTTATTACAGTGACTTGTTTTATAGTTAGGGATGAATTTCTTATCTGCATTGTGCTATTTAGAGATGTAGATATAAATAGTCTTTCTGGACTCTACCTTTTCAGACCTTCTGTGCAGGGGTTTAAAACAGGAGCCGGTAATGCTCCCCTTCAAGGATTCTTGGAAACATGGGGGCATTTTTTGGTTGTCACGAGGGGAAAGGTGGCTCTATTGGTATTTAGTGTATGGGGGCCAAGAATGCTAACCATTCCATAGTGTCCTGGTGGTTGCACACAAAAAAGGTTTGAATTGTCTTGCCCCAAATGTCCATATTGCCTTTGAGAAATACTAGGTTATATGGATTATTTTAATGAAGGGCTAAAAATTATTAGTGGCTTCCTTTGCTGCATTCTCTTATACTGTAACTTGAGCATTATTTCTTGCTTCTTTGCTTTGCTTCTTGGTCCATTTCCTTACTTCAGGGGGCTTAATTCCTTAAAAAATTTTTTTAAATCTGGCTGTAACACTGTATAAAAAATTAACTCAAAGTGGGTCAGAGACATAATGTAAGAGCTAAAACTATAAAACCCTTAAAAGTTAAGGGAAAAGCTTCATGACATTGGATTTGGCAATGATTACTTGGATATGACATCAGCAGCACAGGCAACAAAAGGAAAAAGTACATAAGTTGGACTTTATTAAAATTAAAAATTGTTGTGCCACTGTTAGTTTGTGGGCCGCAGGGCTTGAGCTGAGTGTCAGGGGCTGTCTTAGTCTGCTCAGACTGCCATAACAGAATACCATAGACAGGATGGCTTAAATAACAACTTTCTACAGTTTTGGAGCCTGGGAAGTCCAAAATCAAGGCCCAGCAAGATTTGGTTTCTGGTGAATACCCTCTTCCTGGCTTGCCGGTGGCTGCCTTCTTGCTGTGCCCTCAAATTG
The DNA here is from genome assembly GCF_005190385.1 of Monodon monoceros. Lineage (NCBI taxonomy): Eukaryota > Metazoa > Chordata > Mammalia > Artiodactyla > Monodontidae > Monodon > Monodon monoceros. Next base: position 78,154,927 of record NW_021703774.1, on the reverse strand, counting down.
CTTTTCCTTTGTGCTTGTGGTGGTGTGGGAGGGCGGCAGAGAAAGATCTATTTCTATCTTCCTCTTTTTATAAAGCCACTACCCATCATGAGGGTCTCACCCTTATGACCTAATCTAACCCTAATCACTTCCTAAAGGCCCATCTCCAAATACTATGTTGGGGGTTAGAGTTTCAACATATGAATTTCTAGGGACACAAACATTTTGTTAGTATGAATTTTGAAGGACATGTTTAGTTTAAGAGATAGTGTCTTAGGGAGAAAACAAATAAACCTAGGTAGACCACAGAAACAAAATGTTAGTTTGAAGGGGGTCAGTTTGTCAGAGAAGGAGGGTGTGAGCCAATAAGACGAAAATTAGAGAAAGAAGAAGAAAATAAAGGTTCAAAACCAGAAAATGGGAAGGCAGAGCTTAGAGAAATTCCCTGGAACAAGGAGAGGTGGCTTCAGCATTTGTTGTTGAGTCTCACTGCCTTAGGTGTAGGCAGAGGTTACTTGGTAAGGATACTTAAATTGAAATAGCTGCTTTGGGCCAGGAGCTGCACTGAAGCCTGAGTGGATAATACTTTATTCCATAAGCAAATAATGAATAACTTAACAAAACCATTTTATAAAGAATATTTTAAATAAACTCTTTTTGTGTCTTGACAGATGACCTGTAGTGATGTTATTTTGTACTGATGATTTTTTATAATCAGTAGTCTAATGCATTAGTGTTGTCTTTGGCATCTCTGCATTTAATGGTAACTTTTTGATGATCATAAATGATTTGGGGGGAGAGGATCTTGATTATAATCAGAAAACCATTCAACTTTCATCCTTTATACTTTTTTAGTCAATCAGAGGGACTACTTAAAATACCAAATTACCTTCTAAGACCAAAAAACAGTGAAAGTCTTATAAAATATTGAAGCTGAAAGGAAGAAGGTGGGGAGGAGTTAGTATGCATGATAATTTCCTTTTCCTTTGAACTTTATACCCATTTTCAGTCCTGATTCATTGCAGAAAGGCCAGGCTTTGTTTTATATAGAATGTGCATACTGGGGTAGTGATTTTACTGTTTTTTTTATTATGTATTTTTAAACTCCAGCAAAACAACTTGAAGGTCTTATAAAGTTTATGATGAGTTTTTACATATATTGTTTAGTTATCTGTGTGTCTGCATTTCCCTATGCTGAGATTTTTTTAAAAATTGAAGTATAGTTGATTTACAATATTGTGTTAGTTACAGGTGTACAGCAAAGTGATTCAGAAACATACACATGCATATTTCAGGTTCTTTTCCATTGTAGGTTATTACAAGATGTTGAATATAGTTCTTTGTGCTATATAGTAAATCCTTGTCTATTATCTATTTTATATATAGTAGTGTGTATCTGTTAATCCCACACTCCTAATTTATCTCCCCCCATTCACTTTGGTAATCATAAGTTTGTTTTCTATGACTGGATGTGCTTAGATTTTAATCTCAGGCTATAGGTGATACCTGAGTGTGGAGAGAAGTGAATTGACAAAATGTGTTTTTGTTTTGTTTTTTTTGCCTTGAAAATATATTATAAAAATTGGCTTGGTTAAAAAAAATACATGAGAGAAACAACAATCAAAATGATCACATGAAGGAAACAGAAACTTGTTATACAGCATTATATTTATTTTGGGGGTTGAAATAGTATGGTCAACATAGATGATCAGCTTGAAATAATATAGGGTCTGAGATACATAAAGAGAATTAAGGTGGTTCTCCATGTGATCATTCATTCATCAAATATTTATTGAGTACTGTGTTTTACAGTAAGGATTAACATAGAGTAAGACAATGCTCTAAACTCAAAGAGCTTAAGAAGCTCACAGGAAAATAATAAATATGAAAATTTATAAGATTTATAAATAAAGGACTAAGGGAAGAGTGACCTCAGCATCATGGCTGCATCAGACATACATCATCCCTCCTCACCACCCCCCAACAAAATTCTGGCATCCATTCACGTACAAAAATGCCTTTATGGGTACTGTGGTACCCAACACCATACACCAAGGGACCCAGGAAGAGTCTCACCCATCCATGCATTGGATAATAGACAGACCTTGGTCCCAGCTGTGGACCATGCAGCTGTGAACCAGCTCCAGCCTTTCTTGGCTGTGGTCTGGAACCTCTGGAGTTAGACAATCTGACTTAGACAATCATCCATGGATTAGAGAGCCTTAGTGGACATCTGGATTTCCAGAGGGGAAGTTCTAACACTCTGTTAGAGCAAAAAAAAAAAAGAAAAAGAAAAAGAAAAAAGAGTTTGGATTCATTGGAGTGGGTGAAAGGAACAGCTTGACTTTACCTGAATCACGCTTCCCCCAGTATGGCACAGCTTAGGGCCAAGAGAGCCTATTTCAACCTGTGGTTTCTCCCTCTGGGGAAAGGGAGAGCAGGTGAGTGAGCAACCAGCTTCCCTAGTTGTGCAGGATGCTGTCAAAGAGGCTCATTTCTCTCAGCCTATCCAGAGTGTTAAATTGTGAGCTCTATGACGGGGGGTGGGAAAAGAGTGGGATAGTGCAGATAGGACTCTTGGAGAACATTAAAGGGACGTGGATCCTATTAAGTGCTTCATGGACTCCATCAAGAAGCCTGCCCATGAGTTGCTGGGGAAGCCTCACCTGTGGATTCCTCCAACTGGCCCATGGGCATCCCTAGCATCCCACATGCATCATTCACATACCCTCCCACTCTGCAGCCAGCTCTCTGTGTTCCTGAAGGTAGTGGTGAGAGCAAGCTTTGGAATTCTCCAATCTGTGTGCCAGGGAGAGAACACAAACTTGAACCGTAGTGCCACCTTTGGCAAGACAAAAGAGAGGCTGTCAGCACTCGGTCTGGTGCATTGCAGGATTGAGAGAAAGCATACAAGCTTAAGAATTCTGCCACAAGAGGGAACAAGAAGCATGGATCAAGTGTATCCATAGAAGGTCTGAGAAAGCCCCAGAATCTCTAACAGGGCTGATGGAAGATATTTCTCCCCAGAAGGCAGTTAGTAAAGTCTGGAGGAGCTAACTGATATTTCAAATGTGAAGACAGCAACACAAAATTCTAAGGAACATGAAAAACCAAGGAAACATGACACCACCGAAGGATCACAGACTTTTAGTAACTGAACTCAACGACATGATGAAGAATTAAAAAATAGCTGTATTGGGGCTTCCCTCGTGGCACATTGGTTGAGAGTCCACCTGCCGATGCAGGGCACACGGGTTCGTGCCCCTGTCCGGGAGGATCCCACATGCCGTGGAGCGGCTGGGCCCATGAGCCATGGCTGCTGGGCCTGTGCGTCCGGAGCCTGTGCTCTGCAATGGGAGAGGCCGCAACAGTGAGAGGCCGCAACAGTGAGAGGCCCGCGTACCGCAAAACCAAACCAAAACAAAACAAAAAAAATAGCTGTTTTAAGGAAACTTCAGAAAATACAGACAATTCAACAAAATCAAGAACACAATACAAACAAAATGTGAAGTTTAACAAAGAGCTAGAAATCATCAAAAAGAACCAAACAGAAATTCTGGAGCTGAAGAATTTAATAAATGAAAAGAAAAAGAAAAAATGAAGTGGAGGGCATAAACAGTAGAATGAACCAAGCAGAATAAAGAATCTGTGAAAGAGAAGACAGGAACTTTGAAATTATAGTCAGAGGAAAGCAAATAAGAAATAATGAAAAAGAGTTAAGAAAGCCTATGTGATCTAGGGGATGTGTTCAAAACCAATTAATGAATTTTAATATTCCAGAAGAAGTGAGGGAGAAGGGGAAAGAAAGCAGAAAGCTTATTTAATGAAATAGTGATTGGGGAGAGATTTGGATATTCAAGTTCGTGAACCTCACAGATCACCAAACAAACCAAACCTAAGGAGATCTTCTCTAAGACATATTACAATAAAACTGCCAAAAGTCAAAGACAAAGAGAAACTGGAAATCTATAACAGGAGGAAAGCTTGGAAATTCACAAATATGTTGAAATTAACAACACATTCTTGAACAATCAGTGGGTTAAAGAAGAAATACAAAGAGAAATTTAAAAAATATCTAGAAACAAATGAAAATGGAAACACAACATACCAAAACCTATGGGATTCTGTAAAAGCAGTTCTAGCATGGAAGATCTAGCAAAAAGCAGTTCTAGCAATGTAGTTTTCTACATTAAGAAAAAAGAGCACTCTTAAATAAACAACCTAACTTTATACGTCAAGGGACTAAGAAAAAGAACAAACTAAGTTCAAAGTTAGCAGAAAGAAGGAAATATCAAAGATCAGAGCAGAAATAGAGAACAGAAGAACAATAGAAAAGTAGAAAAGATCAACAAAACTAAGAGCTGTTTTTTTTTTTTTTTAAATAAACAAAATTGACAAATCTTTAGCTAGGCTAAGAAAAAAGAGAACTCAAAATCAGAAATGAAAGCGGAGACATTGCAACCGATACTGCAGAGATACAGAGGATCATAAAGGAGTACTGTGAGCAGTTATACACTAACAAATTGGATAATCTATAAGATATGGACACATTCCTGGAAACATAAAACTTACCAAGTCTGAATCATGAAGAAAGAGAAAATCTGAACAGTTCAATAATGAGTAAGGTGATTGAATCAGTAATAAAAAACCTCCCAATAAGAAAAAGCCCAGGACCAGATGGTTTCACGTATGAACTCTAGCAAACAGTTAAGAATGAATTAAGGCCAGTCCTTCTCAAACTCTTCAAAAAGTTTAAGAGGAGACAATAATCCTAAACTCATTTAATGAGGCAAGCATTACCCTGATATCAAAGCCAGATAAGGATACTAAAAGTAAAGAAAACTATAGGGTATCTGATGAATATAGGTGCAGAAATTCTCAAGAAAGCATTAGCAAACAGAATTCAACATCACATTAAAAGGATCATACACCATGATGAAGCAGGATTTATCCCTGGGTTGCAAGAATGCCTCAAATACACCAATCAACATGTTAATAGAATGAAGCATAAGAAATCATATGATCATCTTTGTAGATGCAGAAAAAGCATTTGACAAAATACAACATCCTTTTATGGTAACTCAGTAAGTTGGATATAGAAGAAACATACCTCAACTTAAAGGCCGTATATAATAAAATAACAGCCAACATCATACTAAGTGGTGAAAGGTTGAGAGCTTTTTCTCTAAAATCACAAACAAGACAGGTACGCGCACTTTGACCATTCCTATTCAACATAGTACTGACAGTTGTAGCCAGAGCAGTGAGGCAAGATAAAGAAATAAAAGACATCCAAATTGGAAAGGAAGAAGTAAAATGTCTTTGTTTGCAGATAGACTCCACCAAAAAACTGTTAAACTAATAAATGAATTCAGTAAAGTTGCAGGGTGTAAAATCAACATATAGAAATCTGTTATGTTTTTTTTTTTGTTTTTGTTTTTTTGCGGTACGCGGGCCTCTCACTGTTGTGGCCTCTCCTGTTGTGGAGCACAGGCTCCGGACGCGCAGGCTCAGTGGCCATGGCTCACAGGCCTAGCCGCTCTGCGGCATGGGGATCTTCCCGGACTGGGGCACGAACCGTGTCCCCTGCATGGGCAGGTGGACTCTCAACCACTGTGCCACGAGGGAAGCCCCTGTTATGTTTTTATACAGCAACAACAAAACTATTTGAAAAAGAAATAAAGCAGTCACATTCACAAGTAGCATCAAAGACAATAAGATGTTTAGGAATAAATTTAACCAAGGAGGTATAAAATATGTACACTGAAAGCAATAAGACTTTGATGAAGGAAGTTGGAGAAGATGCAAATAAATGGAAGATATCCCATGTTCTTGGATTGGAAGAATTAATATTGTTAAAATTTCCATACACCCCCCAAACCATCTATAGATTCAGTGCAACCTCTATCAAAATTCCAATGGCATTTTCCACAAAACTAGAAAAAACAATTCTGAAATTAGTATGGAACCACAAAAGATCTTGAATAAACACAGCAATCCTGAGGAAGAATAACAAAGCTAGATGCATCACACTTCTTGCTTCAAACTATACTACCAGGCTATACTAATTAAAACAATATGGTCCTGACATAAAAATAGATACATAGACCAGTGGAACAGAATTGAGAGCCCAGCTAATATTTGACAAGGGAGCCAAGAATGTTCAGTGCGGAAAGAATAGTGTCTTCAATAAATGGTGTTGGGAAAACACTATTTCTGTTTTTTTTTTTTTGTACACGGGCCTCTCACTGCTGTGGCCTCTCCCGTCATGGAGCACAGGCTCCGGGTGCGCAGGCTCAGTGGCCATGGCTCATGGGACCAGCTGCTCCGCGGCATGTGGGATCTTCCCGGACTGGGGCACGAACCCGTGTCCCCTGCATTGGCAGGTGGACTCCCAACCACTGTGCCACCAGGGAAGCCCCCATTTCTGTTTTTTCTTAATTTATTATTTTTTTTGTCTGGTTCTGATATCAGAGTAATGTTGCCCTTATGAGGTGAGTTGAAAGTATTCCCTCTTCAATTTTCTGAGTTTCTGTAAAACTGATACTAATTCTTCCCTAAATATTTGGTAGAATTCACCAGTGAAACCGTCTGAACTGGAATTTTCTTTGTGGAAAAGTTTTTGACTACACATTCTGTTTCTTTAATAGATATAGGCTATTTAGTTAATCTAGGTCTTCTTAAATTTACTTGAGTAATTTTTTATTTCTAACAAGGTGTATAAATTGTTGAAATTTTGGTGTAACGTTGTTAGTGATACTCATTTACTATCATTTTAATATTTGTAGGATTGTGGTTATGCTTCTTTCATTGTGTTATTGTGATTTGTGGCTTTTCTCCCCCTCCCCCTCTTATTAGTATTGTCAGAATTAATCAATTTTTTTAATCTCAAAGAACCAGCTTTTTTATTGCTTTTTCTCAATCTTCTGTTTTCTATTTTTTCACTTCTATCTTTATTATTTCCTTTATTCTGCTTATTTTAGGTTTAATTTTCTCTTTTTCTGTTTTCTTAGGTTAGAACTTGAGGTCCTTCATGTGAGATCTTTTTTTCTTTCCTAATATAGATTGGTTAATACTATGACTTTCCTTCTAACCGTTCTTTTTTTTTTTTTTTTTTTTACGGTATGCGGGCCTCTCACTGTTGTGGCCTCTCCCATTGTGGAGCACAGGCTCCGGACGCGCAGGCTCAGTGCCCATGGCTCACGGGCCCAGCCGCTCCGCGGCATGTGGGATCTTCCCGGACTGGGGCACAAACCCGTGTCCCCTGCATCGGCAGGCGGACTCTCAACCACTGTGCCACCAGGGAAGCCCCTGCTCCCGCTTTTTAATAAACATCTTTATTGAAGTTTTCTTTACATACCATAAAATTCACCCATATAACTGAACAGTTAGGTTGGAGCATTAGCTGCCTCCAGTAGGTTGATGATTTCCAAATCCAAGTCTTCAGACCTGGACGTCTTAACCTGTGTGCTTTGCTGACCTTTTAAACTTAGTGTGTCTAAAAACCGTACTTAATAATTCTTTCTTACTCTTTCCCTTTATTCCAAGTCACCTGTCCTCTAGGCTCTGTCTAGTTAATGGTACTCCTCTCTATTTAGTCACTATAGTGAAAACCTATCATCCTTAACTTCTTTTCCCTTTCATGTTTAATCATTTACCTAAACTTACTGTTCTTGACTTTCTAAGGTCGCTGATATTTGGTCCTTCTCCATATCTACGCTAGATGGATTTTATTAGTTTTTGGTCATTTTTTGCCTGGGTGGCTGCTATGATCACCTAACTCCCTTTCGTACTGCCAACCTTGTATCTCCCTTTCTACCTCCTCTCCCAGGTCCATCCTGAGGAGGTGTTTTTCTGAAGATTTAAGTACAGGTATGCCATTTTCAATTAGAAGTACTTTAATGGTTTGCTTTTGTCCTCAGGTTGCAACACAAGCTCTGTTCATGATTGAGCTTTTGTCTTCCTTATTATGCCCAGTCTATTCTATGCTACTGCACCCTTCTCCACCCTGCATACTATACCCTAGCGGCCATACCAACTTATTTCCTAACTGGTGTATTGTATCGCGTCTTCCATATCTTTGTACACTATTCCTTCTCTACTTAGTATGCCCTTATTTTCTTGATCTTCCTGGCAAACTCGTTTTTTTCTTTTTTTTTTCCTTTTAATTTCTATTTGAAGATCATGCCTTTCTAATGCTCTTTCCTATGTAAATCTGTTTTCAGGTTGTACTCGTGTGCATATTAGAATATGCCTATGCTGTTAGACATCTCTTCTATCTAACCTATGGTCCCCTGGTACCTCACCTGTAGTTATTTACTTCCTCTGCTGTGATCTTCCTGTTTGGTGCTTATTTTGTTTACATATTTATTAAATTGTGAACTCCTGTGGGCAAATAATGTGTCTTATTTTTCTTATATTCCCTGCCTCTAGCTCAATGCCACTCACATTTGGTAAATATTTGTTGATTATCATTGAGTTAGGCTGAAGTTACTTCAGTGACTGATAACTAACCTGAAATTACCATTAATTCAAACTAAAATCCCCTAAAACCCAAGTTAGATTAATCTGTAACAGCTCTTTATGTAAATAAAATCTGTTAATAGCCACATAAATGACCTGTATCTAACTAAATTTAAGATGGAGACAGTGAGTTTGTGTTGATGGTTCATCAACTGCTTTATTAAAGTGGGAACACTAAAGAAGTTGGTGTTTTGTGGGAGCTACATGACCAGAGTAATTGGATTTGGTGTAGAAGCTGAGGGTCAGTGAATTTCTCTGTGCTTCACCTTGAATTGCTTTCATCCTCTTTCAGGTAGCTGACAATTACTCATATTGAGAAACAGTTGGACTTTTCTATTAACATGTTTTCTTAAGAATGGGATTCACTCTTACAGAATTTGTGAGCCCAAGTGTGATAGAATTTGTGTTGTTTGGTTCTTAACTATAAATCAGTACACCAGAAGAATACATGATTTTGCTTAAAAGGGTAACATTCAGAAAGGTCTTTGTTATTTATATGACAGTGTTATTCTGTGCAAATGGGATATATTAATTTGCTATTGCAAATCATCTTAGACTGTATTTGTGAACAACTCCCTTATAATGGTTGATACCTCTTGGTTACTTTGAGTTTAAAGAGTTACTCATGACATTGAAGGAGTGACATTTCTCTTTGGAAGGGCTTAATTCCTTTAGGCACTTGCCACTGAGCTCTGTAGAATACTGTTATTTGAGTATTTTCTGTACTGGTTGCTCACTCTCCTATAGTTGTTTCCTAAAACCATTCTTGGCCTATACTTGTACATAAGTAGCTATTTACATAACTGTTTCAACTATTTTTGTTGTGCTTTCCTGGATCCTCTGAAATATCTTTAGGGTGTTATTAAAATTTAGGGTGTTTGAAAGGTTATTTAGTATCTAACATTGTTATTAAAAACAAGGACCATTGTATGGGCATTGTCTTTTATCTTTTAAAAGATAGAATTACATTGCTGATTTATTCAGCACTTTTTAAAAAGTCACTTCATAGGGGCTTTGGTGAGTTTTCATAGAATTTGGAGATTAGTAAGAGTCAATTTAGTAAAATTCCCTTATAATGGTTGAGGGTAGTTAATATATGCCAAAGTCTTTAAGGGCTCTCATGTTTCTTAAATCTAGGTCAAAGAACAGGGCCTGGAAATCTTAGCAATGAAATAATGGATGTGAATGAAAGCTGATGTAAAAAGTGTTTCTATCAATATGAGGAAAGAATGTTATCAAAGGAAGTTTAAATGCTTGGAGTCTAGAAAGATGAGACCCAATGAGTAGGAAGAGAAGGAAATTACTGAGTACCTTCTGTCTGTTAGATAGTTTCTTTCCCTTCCTTGTTGTACTTTTATTTATAATAATTTGTAGATTCTTTGGATTTTCTATATAAAAAGCATGTTATCTGTCATAGAAGGCATTATTTTTTGGAACTTTAATTTTTTTCTTATATTTTAATCTTACTTTTGTCTCTTGTTTTACTTTGCTGACTAGAAGTACAATCAAACAGAAGTGTGATAGTGAGGATCCTTATTTGTTTCTCTCATTTTGAAGGAAATGCTTCTAAAGTTTCACTATGAAGAATGATATTTGCTGTAGGTATTGGAAGATATCTTTTATTAGATTGAAGTTCTCTTTTTCTCCTTTGCTGTAGAGTTTTAAGAATGGGTGTTGAGGGCTTCCCTGGTGGCGCAGTGGTTGAGAGTCCGCCTGCCGATGCAGGGGACACGGGTTCGTGCCCCGGTCCGGGAAGATCCCACATGCCACGGAGCGGCTGGGCCCGTGAGCCATGGCCGCTGAGCCTGTACGTCCGGATCCTGTGCTCTGCAACGGGAGAGGCCACAACAGTGCGAGGCCCGCGTACTGCAAAAAAAAAAAAAAAAAAAATGGGTGTTGAATTTTGTCACTTTTCTGTTTTTACTTTGTACAATTTTTCTTTAATAATAGGTAGATTACGTGGATAGAATTTTCTGATGTTAAACTATTCTCACTTCTGGGATAAGTCCAATTAGTTATGATGAATTTTTTTTCTATTTTTTAAATGTTACTGATAACTTTGCTAATATTAAAAAAAAAAATCTGTGTTCATGAATGAGCTTAGCCTGTGATTGTCCTTTTTCCATGGTAATCATTCAGTTCTGTTTTGGGCATGTTAAATTAGAGGGGTTTGGCAAGTGTCTTACATGATATTAGAAATTTGGATCTGGAGTACTTAGTAACGTGGAAAAGGCTGACTATAAATATTTTGATATAATAGTTGAGAAAATACAGCTGGATGATGTTGAATAGGAAGGTATATAGAGTAAGAACAGAAGTGAGGATGGAATACATTTTGGGGGTTCATCGATGATGGTAAAGCCAATAATTAGAGGCTTGTTGGAAAGGCAGGTGTGAGAAACAGGGAATTTAAAGGAAGGAAAAACTTAGCTATCAGTTTTTAACTGTGGTGGGTAGAAGAGATGTGAGGTTAGAGAAAGTGGAAACAGCAAATGTAGTACTCTGAAAAAGTATGGTGGTAAAAGGAAGGAGGGGGGACACCAGTGAAGGTGGAACTGGAGGCAGTTTTGAAGGAAGTTTTTATTTAATTTTTTAAGGGTGGATGAGACTTCATGTTTGTAGGTGAAGAGTAAAACTCTAGTAAAGAAGGATGTAGTGAATATAAAAGGGAAATGTATATTCACCTAAATCTTTGCCAAACAAGATTTCAATGTAATTTTATCTGTTCTTCTGTAATCTAGGGTTGTATTTGTCTTTCAGAATGTTTCCAAACATGATTTATTTAAACACTCTAATTGGAGAAGGAAATCTATTACTTGGTTAGTTTATTTCTGGCAGATCAGCCCTTAGATACTAACGAGAGTCTCAGGGAAAGAGGACATCTAGGGTGGAGAGTGGCTCAGTAAAGACTAGGTCATTCACCAGCCATAAAAATCACAAAATAATAGTGGCTTAAGCTGAAGCAAAGTAGAAGCCTGTTTCTGATCTATAGGGCAGTTTCTATTAGGGAAGCTGAAAAATAGAATTTTTATTTTGCAGGAGCATATGCTTAGCTAAAAATTGATGGCTCTAAGACTAAGGAGGAAGGGAGCAAGATATTGAGAGAATGGTATCAGTGTCTACACAGTAGAGACAATCTCTTAAATAAAATTCATCTTTTGTGTGAAAGGCAGTATTTGCATAGTTTAAGAAGTCAAAATACACGTGTTTGTACCTAGGCTCTCTACTTACTAGCTCTGTGACCCTGAGCAAATTCCTTTTTCTCTTTGTGCTTTAGTGTTTTCCTAATAAGATGGAGAACAGTGTTAAATATAAGGTGCCTCATAAATTGGTATGAGGATTAAATAAGATAATCTAAGTAGTTGACTAAGTCTGTGCCTGGTATATCTAACCCAAAAACAATTATTAGTTTTGTCATTTGCCTCTGATTTTCAAGGATCAAGGGTGTGTGGAAGGAAAAAACAAAAACAAAACAAAACGAGACAACAACAACAACTAAAAAAAAACCCAAACCTAATATTACTTATGGGATATCAAAAAGTGATTTAACTATTACACATACGATATAATTGAAAAAGTAATTTCAAATCTCATGAGAACCTGTAGATTTAAGATTAGATTTTTTTTTGGAAGCCTTGGATGGTACCCAGAGTTAGCCAGACTGCAAAGTTTGAGGGCACAGTCCTCCACAAGACCACCCTTACTTCGGATACCACCTGAAATTTCAGGGGACTCCCAAAGCCACCCTCAGGTTTGATAATTTGCTAGGACTCACAAAACTCACTGAAAGTTATCACACTCATGAAAGGATTATAGATTACAGAGAAAGGATGGAGTTTAAAATCAGCCAAGGGAAAGAAGCACATAGGATAAATTCCAGGAAGGTTCCAAATGTGGAGCTTTTGGTGTCCTCTTCTTTTAAAGTCAGGACATTACTCTCCCAGCATCAATGTGTGACAGTATGTGTTGCCACCCACCTAAGCTCACATGAGCTTTGGCGTCCAGAGTTTTCAAGGCATGATTAATTGATTTCCCATGTAGTTGAACTCAGTCTCCCTGTTGGCTCATACTTTGTGACCCAAAACCCTTACCCTAAGTGGTATTGTTGGATTTTTTTAGCATGGCCAGCCCCCACCCTAGGACTATTGGATGTGGCCAACCCCATCCTAAAATCTGGTGTGGCCAGCACCCACCATAAACAAGGACACTTCTATGAAGTTTGACAGATTACCTCCCAGAAGCTGAGGACAAGGCCAGACTTCTCTTTGGGCAAGGCCAAATTCTTTACTACATAGAAAGATATAAGGCACTGATGAAAAGCAAGAGACATTTGCAAATGGAAGTTCAACATGATTATCTGTTGAAGATATCAAAGTTAAAAAAAAATCTTAAAAACACATAAGTAAAACAAAGATCATTCAGGTGAAAATAAACATCCAGAACATTTGATCCAGCTGGTGTAATTTAAAATCTAGAAATTTGGGCACTAAAGCAAAATTTGAGGAGCTCCTTGAAAAGAGATCAAAATAAAAATTTGAGATATATAGGGGAAAAAATGAGAAAGAAAACTCATGGTGCTACTAAATGATTATTGTGGAAAGATGTTCTTAAGGAAGAAAGGAAAAGCAGGAATAAAGTGCATTTGTGGGGATTACTGCATTCACTTGTATTTTGAAACAGAGATTGGAGGATTTGATATAATTAATGGTTTATGTTTGTATAGAAAATTACAGTTTTGTTAAATACTTGTACTTACCTTGGATAAGTGTAGCCAAGTGTATTAGGAGAGTATTATTTGTTTTCCTATTTTTATTGAAGAAAGTACTGATGTTAGAGGTTTTTGAGTGATTTGTGCCAGGTTGCTGGGTGAGTTTGGAGCAGAGCTGGAACTGGAATCCTTGTCTCCTAACTTTTTGCTTAAGTACTTCTACTTCAAGTACTTTTTTCCCAACTACAAAATGATTCTTCTTGGATCTATTCTCTAGGCCTAGGCACAATGTTTTCTGTTGGTAAGGAGGGGGAGGGGGATTGGAAGGCAATTGGGTGGTACCTGCCTGTATTTACTTTGGTTATCTTATCTAAGACTTTATTCAGCACCTGTCTCCTGCTGCTGCCCTCATCTGCCTGAGTCTCCTGAATAGATCAGCCCAGGATTACCCTTGGATGCAGACTGGGGCCAACCTTGGCTCCTCTGTGCCATACTTTTTTCATATCCAGTCTGTCTGCAGGCCCTATGGACTTTTTCTTGCTACCCGAATGACCTTGTTTGTCCCTGACTCTCTGCTCTGCTGTGATTCCTCCTCTTTTCTCTGTTTTCCTCATCAGCCCCTTTTCACAGCAAGGTATCCAATTTTCTTTTTCTCTAAACATTTAACATTTTATTTTAAATACTAGGCTGTGAATTGATTTTTTTCTCTCTTGATATACAGTTCTGTGGTTTTCAGCACATGTTCACATTTGTGTAACCACTGAAATAGGATATATAACAATGCTATAATCCAGAAAAACTGTCCTGTATTATTCTCTTATAGTTAACCTCTCCCCTTATCCATAACTTGTGTCATCCACTAATATAGTCATCATCCTTCTATTTTTGTCTTTTTGAGAATGTCAAGTAAAATGTAACTTTTGAGACTGTCTCCTTTCACTGACATAATACCTTTGAAATGCATTCAAGTTGTGTTTACAAATAGTTTCTTTTTATTGCTGAGTAGTATTCCCATAGTGTGGCTATACCACAGTATAAACAGTGGTTTACTTAACCATTTACTTGTTGAAAGACATAAGGGTTGCTTCCAGTTTTTGCCTGTTATGAGTAAAGCTGCTATAAACATTTTTGTATAGGATCCCCCCCCAGTTTTTGAAATTGTGGTAAAATATGCATAACATAAAATTTACCATCTTAACTATTTTTACTTGTACAGTGCAATGGTATTAAATACATTTATATTGTTGTGCAACCGTCACCACTATCCATCTCCAGAACTCTTTTCATCTTGCTAAACTGAAACTCTGCACCCATTTAACAATAACTTCCTATTTTTTCTTTTCCCCCAGCCTCTTGCAACCACCATTCTACTTTCTGTCTCCATGATTTTGACTACCCTAAGAATCTCATATAATTGGAATCATATAGTATTTGTCTTTTTGTAACTGGCTTGTGTATAGGTTTTTGTGTGAATATAAGCCTTAATTTCTCTGGGATAAATGTCCAGGGCAATCGCAGGATTCTGTGATAGTTACGTTTAGTTTTTAAAGAAACTGCTAAACTTTTCCAAAGTAGCTGTACTGTTTTACAATCTCACCAGCAATGTTGTAAGTCCAGAGTTTGAATTCAATTTCTAGAGAGGTAACTTTGGTGACCCCCTTAGAGTAGTCATCACTGGATGATTTGGAAAATAGTAACTACCACTCCTGTATTCATTCACGTGGATTGGGGTGGAGGTGGAGAAAAGATTCAGCGCTGGGTAGAAACCCAGTAGGTATCTACTGCAGTAGTGGTTTCCAAACCTGTATGCACACCAGAATCATCAAAGGAGCTCTTAATAATACAAATTCATGGGTCTCATACAGACCTGCTAAATTGGAATCTGTGTTTTTAACAAGGGTTCAAGAGAATTTTAAGTGGTCATGCTCACATCAGTTGGACCATTGTGTTGTAAGATCGATGGAATTTCCAAAATTTTAGAAGTGTATGATGTATATTTAACAAATAAAAAATTTCCCATCCTCTTATCTTTCCTGCTTCTCTCTCTTTCTTTGACCCTATGTTTATATTTTGTCCCCTCTTCACATCAGTTTATGAAATGCTCTTATTTATTTATTTACTTAAGCTTTTTTCTTTATTTTTAATTGAAGTGTAGTTGATTTACAATGTTGTGTTAGTTTCTGGTTTACAGCAAAGTGATTCACTTATACATATATATATTCTTCATATTGTTTTCCATTACGGTTTATTATAGGATATTGAATATAGTCCCTGTGCTATACTGTAGGACCTTGTTGTTTATTATTTGGTCCCCTCTTGATACTTACTTCTATTTTTTATTTTCTCTCCCCCATCTAGTTTTTCACTGGTCTCTCTTTTCTCTCTCTCTCTCTTTTTTTTTTCCTCATGTGTCTACACACATGAGGTTATTGATTGCTATTTTCTGTTTTTACTTGGCCCTTAAATTGTAACTTTCTAGGTTCCCTTTTTCTCCACTGTGTGAGGTGGTTGCTCTTCAGCATCTAGAGCTCATTTTCTTTCTCATACTAAGATATATTTATCCTCTTCTTCAGGCAGGTAGATCCAAGTCTCTCTCACAGATCGATCATTTTTTTTTTTTTTTTTTTTTTGCGGTACACGGACCTCTCACTGCTGCGGCCTCTCCTGTTGCGGAGCACAGGCTCCGGACGCGCAGGCCCAGCGGCCATGGCTCACGGGCCCAGCCACTCCGCGGCATGTGGGACCCTCCCAGACCGGGGCACGAACCCGTGTCCCCTGCATCGGCAGGCAGACCCCCAATCACTGCGCCACCAGGGAAGCCCATGGATCATTCTTTTTAACGGCAGGAGCAGAAAACAACTATCAGGGTTTGGTGGAGGAAACTTTAAGTTTTATGTTTATTTTTCTCCTCTTCTTATAGGGAAGAAGAAGAACGTTTGAGAAATAAAATTCGAGCTGATCACGAGAAGGCCCTGGAAGAAGCAAAAGAAAAATTAAAAAAGTCAAGAGAGGAAATCCGAGCAGAAATACAGACAGAGAAAAATAAGGTAGTCCAAGAAATGAAGACAAAAGAGAAAAAGCCACTGCCAGCAGTTCCTATACCAAACCTTATAGGAACACATGGTGGAGACCCAGAAGATAATGACCTAAGAGAGAAAAGGGAAAAAATTAAAGAGGTAATAAGCTGAGATTTGTGATACGGGGTGTTATGGATATGGATATGTCTGTCTATCTATCTATCTATCTATCTATATCGGGCTGGCCAAAGGTTCCTTTGGTTTTTAAGGAAAAAAAAAAGACACATTTTTCATTTTCACCAAGAACTTTATTGAACAACGTATTCACCATTTTGTTCCACTACCTTCTGCCATTTTTCAGGCAACTTCATAATTCCATCTTCCCAAAGCTTTTTATCTTTTTGAGCAAAGAACTGTTCTAGGTGCCTTTTACAGTCTTACAGGGAATTGAAAATTTTTCCATTAAGAGAATTGTGTAAAGACTTAAATACATGGAAATCGGAAGGTGCGATGTCTGGTGAATACAGCGGATGAATCAGAACTTCCCAGCCAAGCTGTAACAGTTTTTGCCTGGTCATCAAAGAAGCATGTGGTCTTGGGTTATCCTGATTGAAGACTATGCATTTTCTGTTGACTAATTCTGGATGCTTTTCGTCGAGTGCTGCTTTCAGTTGGTCAAACTGGGAGCAGTACTTGTTGGAATTAATCGTTTGGTTTTCCGGAGGGAGCTCATAATAGAGGACTCTCTTCGAATCCCACCATATACACAACATCACATTCTTTGGATGAAGACCGGCCTTTGGTGTGGTTGGTGGTGGTTCATTTTGCTTGTCCCGTGATCTCTTCCATTCCACGTTACTGTACAGTATCCACTTTTCATCGCCCATCACAATTTGTTTTCAAAACAGAACATTTTCATTATGTTTAAGTAGAGAATTACTATGCGGAAATATGGTCAAGAAGTTTTATTTTTGCTTAACTTATGTGGAACCCAGACATCAAAGTGATGAACATGACCAAGCTGGTGCAAATGATTTTCAATGCCTGATTTGGATATTTTGAGTATGTCGGCTATCTCCTGTGTGGTATAACATTGATTGTTCTCAATGTCTCGATTTAATTGCCATTAACTTCAACTGGTCTACCTGACCATGGAGCATCATCCAGCGAGAAATCTCCATGAAACTTCACAAACCACTTTTGACATGTTTGGTCAGTCACAGCACCTTCTCCATACACTGCACAAATCTTTTTTTGTGTTTCAGTTGCGTTTTTACTTTTCTTGAAATAATAAAGCATAATATGCCCCAAATGTTGCTTTATTTCTTCCATCTTCAATATTAAAATGGCTGCACAAAAATTCACCAGTTTTGGTTTGTTTTTTTAATGCACACTGATATGAGGTCTGTCACAATACAATCTAATAAAATTGTTTGGAATGAAGTTAAAGACAACTAAGCGCTACTAGAGCCATCTTACAGAAAAAACTGAATGAATCTTTTGGCCACCCAACCCAATATCTATCTGTATTTGTACCATCTATGGTGTCATACTTTGATCTTGTTTGTTTTGAGGTCAAAATTGTAGTTCAGTTTGCAAGTTGGCAGTAAGAGCTAAAACTCTCTTAATATCGATTATAATTATAGAATACTTAAAATTTTTGATGTAATGTTTGGATAGTTACATTACTCACCCTGTGTTCAGAGATCTTTTGATGTTCAGTATTTTATAAATAATGTAGAGTATATCCTAACAATTTATCATTTAATAAGAAATTTCTTAAGTGTTTAGTTACTCGGAACTCTGCTAGATATTATGTAAATCTTCTCATAAACATGTTTCTGAAGAGTTAGCATTATGTCTGCCATGTTTCAAGGAACCCGTTGTGATACCACTTAACTATACTGCAGATTAAGAACACATCCTTCCAAAGAGTCTCAATGGATTGAAGAGTAGGGAAGGATTGATTTCAACTTTTTTGAAATTTCTTTTGGTCTCAGAAGTCTGTCAATTTGTTATTCTAGGAGTTATTTGGAGATAAAGAGAGTACCAGAGGGAGAGGAAATCTAGTGAATATTTTAGTAGAACTTTGTTAATTAGAACTCCTAATTCTGGGTGGAGTTTGTAGTTGTACTGCTTATGAAGAAAAAGACTTCGTTAGAGTGTAATAGCATCAACAATATTTCAAATCTATTGTTCATCATAAAATAAGACAATAAGTTTAGTTCAAATAGATATCTATTTGGATATATTCTAGTAATGAATATGGAAGATTTGCCGGTATTTTAAGCGTGGCCTTATGAATTGGTATAAAATATGTCCTCTGATTTTACCTCACCTTTGGATTCTGTGTTTTATACTCAGGCTGCTTGAGGCACTTTCTTTGGACAGTGTTGAGGACTTTGATACATTTCTTTTCAGATGCCTGACCTTTTTTTTAGATGTCATTAGAATTTATTGAAATACTGTCTGATATACATAATAATTCAGATAGGTAACAGTGTGTGTTGAGAGGACCCAAGACCACCCACAGGCTCGGTGATTCACTGGGAGTACTCACAGAACTTAGCAAAACTGTTGCATTCATGGTTTTGGTGTATTCAGCTGAAAATGTATAGATTAAAATCAATAGAAAAGGCACATAGAACGAAGTCCAGTAGAGACCAGGTACAAACTCCTAGTTGTCCTCTCCCAGTGGAATGATACGGGCAGCGCTTAATTCTTCCAGAAATGATTTGTGGCAATGTGCACAATGTATTGCCAGCCAAGGAAGTTCACCCCAGCCTTGGTGTCCAGATTGTTTATCAAGAGTTCATTATGTAGGGTTGGCTAATGTTATTTCTTCAGCCCCTCCAGAGGTCATGCTGATACCGTGTGGTTCAAGGTCCCCACTGTAAATCACGTTTTAGCATGAACTATCTGACATGGCCCAAGACTTCAGGTAAACAAAGATACTCTTAACAGGCAGGATAATAAAGGTTTAGAGGTTATTTTCCAGGAGCCTGGTACAGGCCAGACCTTTTTTGAGGATGTGCAGGGTTTGGACAACTCAGACCTGCTAAGTGAATCCTATAGAGCATACAATATTATCCAGGGTTCTTGTAAATTAACATAAAACATATTAAGAATCCCTGTGTAGGCTCCTGTTAAACATTATGGTAACTGACTTAGTAAGCAGAGAAAGTTGGAATCTAAGCCTGTAGGGGAAGAAGCTAACAAGAGGCAAGGTGATGTGAATACCTGCAGAATATCTGAAAGTATCAAGAATTAGAAACACCATTTACCTCTGAAGGCAGGGGTATAAAATAGAGTGGGAAAAGGATTATTTGAAAGTTTTTAAAGGAGCTCTTAACCCTTAGATCCCTAATTCTCTAGCCTAAGCATCCTAGTTGCTGTCCTCCCTTCCCCAAAAGAAGACCAAAAGTTTACTTTTGGATGGATGAATTAGGGAAGATCTAGATTTTGGGAATACCAAGTATGGCTGAGGGGAAAGGGCAGAGGTCATTCTAAAAAGTGAAGCGGCCATAAAAAGAAAAACGAAATTGAGTTATTTGTAGTGAGGTGGATGGACCTAGAATCTGACATACAAAGTGAAGTAAGTCAGAAAGAGAAAAACAAATACCGTATGCTAACACATATATATGGAATCTAACAACAACAACAACAAAAGTGGTCATGAAGAGCCTAGAGGCAAGACGGGAGTAAAGACACAGACCTACTAGAGAATGGACTTGAGGTTACAGGGAAGGGGAAGGGTAAGCTGGGACAAAGTGAGAGAGTGGCATGGACATATATACACTACCAAACGTAAAATAGGTAACTAGTGGGAAGCAGCCGCATAGCACAGGGAGATCAGCTCGGTGCTTTATGACCACCTAGAGGGGTGGGATAGGGAGGGTGGGAGGGAGACGCAAGAGGGAAGAGATATGGGGACATATGTATACGTATAACTGATTCACTTTGTTATAAAGCAGAAACTAACACACCATTGTAAAGCAATTATACTCCAATAAAGATGTTTAAAAAAAAAAAAGTGAAGCGAGTAGTGGGGATGGAGGGAATTAAGTGAAAAATGGATTCTGAATATTGAGACAACTTTATCCTGCTCAACTCTTTGAATTCTGGCAGCCAGGTGTATTTTCAATTAGCAGGAAAATGAAGGACTTCTGTCTGGAGAGACTTGACTGGCCCAAGAGGAAAGACCTAGTCTATTTCTCAGTGAAACACCCCTGGGTTTCATCTGAGCTCCCTAAGATGAGGCTCAGTCAATAAGTCTTGCCTCTTCACTGACAGCCTTTGATTGTCTTGTAAGTGCTTCACTCATATGTGAAGAGCAAACCACGGATCACCAGACATGTAAGGAAAGTTTCTCACATGAGACAAATGGAAGAAAGGAATTTAGAGGATACAGAAGCCATACAGGGAGCAGAATACATATATCAAAAAGGAATATCTTTAGGATGCCAAAAAATTAAATTCATGAAATGAGAATAAGTTATAAAAAGGAACATTTACAGAATAAGGAAGAGTTCTTAGAAATTAAAGATATTGATACATTAAAAAATTCAGTAGAAGAGTTGGAAGATAAAATTGAGCAAATCTCTTGGAAGGACAAAAGATTAAGGAAACAAGAAAAATGATAAGATCAATCTGGAACATCTAACAAGTGATTAATTAGGAGTTTTGGAAAAAGAACAGGGAAAATAGAGGGGAAGAAGTCAAAGAAACAATTCAAAGACTCCTACTGAAATTTTAGAAAAAGAGGCATAAAAAACAGATCCTAAAAGTTTACAGAGAAAAAAATAGTTTCACCCAAAAGATTTGGATTGTACATAATGGCACATTAGATTCCTCAACAATAATATTAGAAAGTGGAAGAGAATGGAGCTAAGGCTTAGGAAGAATTATGTATTCAGCCAAATTATGAATCAAATCTGAGGGTAAAGATATTTTTAGATGTTTTCTCAGATTGCTACTGCAAAATATGCTTCAGCATAAAAATAGGAAGATGAACGATTTTGGAAACAGGATCTGTCACTAGAGAGAGAAAGGAAGGTCAGTCTCAGGACTGTGAAAAAGGGGATCAGATGATGGCTGTGCTTCAGGTTGAGAGAATGGAAGTCCAGGTTAGAGTTAGGAGGATAGAGAGCCTCAGGAAGGATTTATCAGAGAATAAAATGGAACTAATGGTTTATCTGATGTGTTTAATTATATTGAGACAAATTTTGAAACTCAAGTATAATTTGGAAGTAAATTAATAATTGTTACATTTAAAACTACATCAACAAAAATACCCACCAAACTTCAGACCAGTAGTTAACATCAGGGAAAACAAAAGTTGAACAAAATAATACAGTAATTGTAAGAAAAACATGTTGTTAACTACATTGGAAGGATGTGAGCCAGGGAATATATGTGGGGAAGTTTATGTGGAGGTGAGCTGATAGTGTATACGAAAGCTAAATTATCTTAACTATAGGGGAATATAGTAAATAGCTAAAACTTTTTTTAAAATCAAGAAATAGCAGTAAAAAATGTACTTAGAAATACAGTGGTAAATAGAAAAGCAGGTCAAAGAGTTTAAGTGATTGGCTCAGGAAAGTGGAAGGAAAGGAAAGTGGGGAAGATAGGACAGGCTATTAGATTTTTTTAAAAATTCAACTTTATTGAGACATAATTTATGTACAATAAAATGTATTTATTTTAAGAGTATAGCTTGATGAGTTTTGACAGATGTATATACTTGAGTAACAACAGTGTCGATCAAGCTGTGAATAGGTCCATAATCTCAGAATGGTTTATTTGTGCCCCTCTTCAGTCTACCCCATTCCTTGGCCCCAGGCAACTGCTGGTCCGCTTTTAATCATTATAGATTAGATTTGTCTTTTCTAGAGTTTCAGTGAAATGGAGTCATAAGGTATGTGATATTTTGTTTCTGGGCTTTGGCTCAGCATGTTTTTGAGATTCATCTATGTATATTACAATAAAGGTAATTTTTTTTTCTTCGTAGTATTCCATTGTATGGCTATACGATGATTTGTTTTATTCATTCACCTGTTGAACATTTGTTCAACCTTTGGTCCAGTTTTTGGCTATTATGAATAAAGTTGCTATGTACATTTGTGTACAAGTCTTTTTGTGGACATATGTTTGTTTTAGTTTGACATTTCAGTCTGTGATCTGTTGTGAGTTATTTTTTTTTTTGTTTATTGTGTGAAGTAAAGGTTGTGCTTCATTTTCTCCCCATAGGGCTTTTTAGTGTTCCAGAATTATTTGTTGAAAATATTATCCTTTCTTGATTGAATTACCTTGGCACTTTTGTTCAAAATCAATTGATAAAATCAACAGATGTTGAGTCTCTTTCTGGACTCATATCTGTTTCATTAATCTATATTCCTGTCCTTAATGAGAGTACGACACTGTTGATTGACTTTTATAGTTAAGTTTTGAAATCAGTTAAGTCCTCCAACTTTGTTCTTTTAAAAATAGTTTTGGCCATTCTAAGTCCTTTGACTTTATTGAATTAGCTTTTCTGTGAAAATAAAAGGTTGCTGGGATTTTGATTGGGTTTTCATTGAATCTGTAGATGATTTGGGAAGAATTGTCATCTTAACAGTATTGACTTTTTCATTCCCTGAGCATATCTGTCCACTTATTTAGGTTTTCTTTAATTTACCTCAGCAGTGTTTTGTAGTTCTTAGTGTATAGTTCTTGCACATGTTCTATTTCATGTTTTTTGATGCTAGTATAAATGGAATTGTTTTTGAATTTCCATTTCATGTTCATTACTAGCATATAGAAATATAATTTATTTTAGTTTGCAGAACGTGTATCTTATTTACTGAAGTCATCTTCTAGTTTTAGTGGCTTTTTATTTTAAGATTGCTTAGGATTTCCCTTGTACATAGTCATGTCGTCTGTGAATAGAGGTACTTTTCCTTTTTCCTTTTTGATTTTTATGCCTATTATTTCTTCTTCTTATTGCCATGGCTAGGACTTTCAGTACATTGTTGAAAAGAAGTGATGAGAATAGATGTACTTGATTTGTTCTCAACTTTAGGAGTAGGGTCTTTTACCATTAAGTATGATGTTAGCTGTAGGTTTTTTTTGAAGATGCCCTTAATTAAGTTGAGGATGTTGCCTTGTAGTTGTAGTTTACTGAAAGTTTTTTTCATGAATTGGTGTTGAATTTTGTCAAATGTTTTCTCTACATCTAAAAAGATGCTTGTATGATTTTTTTCTTTTTATTCCGTTAACATGGTGAATTATAGTGATGTGTTTTTGAATGTTAAATTAGACTTATATTCCTGGGTTAAACTGCACTTGGTCATTGTGTAGTATCCTCTTTATATATTGTCACTTTTTGTTAAGGAATTGTTAAGGAATTTTGAGATATGTTGGTTTTTAATTCCCTTGTAATGTCTTTGCCTAGTTTTGGTGTCTGAGTAATGCTGGCTGCAAAAAACAAGTTGATAAATGTTTTAATGAATATTATGTTTGATATACCACAGGCTACTATTACATAATTCAACTAATATATAATTAAATACTCTGCTGTTGTGTAGCTTAGTACTCCCTGGCTTGTAAGAAACTCAGTTCAAACTAATTGATATAAAAATATTTTTTAGCTTAGGGGCTCTGAACTAGAGCTTCAAGTTTGGCTGAATCCAAGTCTGTAGATGTTATTGTCAATAATATGCATGTCTCTTTCTGTTTTCTTTTTTTATTTAGTTTCTACATGTTGGGAGAGAGACCCCATCAGCTCCAGGATTATATATTACATAGATCTTGAGATTGCAAAATGAGAGTCCCTCTGTCTGCTGGTGTCTATAACAATATGTATGAAAGGACTTGATTGCCTTTACTTGAGTCACATGTACTCAATCACTTTGTGTAGGTCAGGAGTTGGCAAACTACAACCTGCTGGCCAAATTCTGATTGCTGCCTATTTTTTAAAAATACAGTTTAATTGGAACCCAGTCATGCTCATTTGTTTATGTATTGTCTAGGGCTGCTTTTATTTTTTTAAAATACAGTTTAATTAGAACCCAGTCATGCCCATTTGTTTATGTATTGTCTAGGGCTGCTTTAAACTTGCTTGCAATAGCCAAGTTTAGTAGTTGCTATACATACTTACGGACTGCAGAGCCTAAAATATTTACTTTATAGGAAGAGTTTGCTGATCTTTGGTCTAAAGGTTATGGATACTCTAGCTAGGCTGTGTTAATTGGTTGTGGAATCAGAGCCGCTTTTTGACAGCTTTGTCATAATCACAGTGAGGGAAGGAGAGCTGTTTCCAAAAGGATTGGCAGTTCCTAAAAGGAAAGAATGCCAAATAGACACCTTTCTCCCCAATAAAAACAGTTTTTCTATTACAACTCATTTTTTGTTCTGTTGTATAGACTTAAGGTAAACATGATTATGTGTGTTTTCACACTGATACAGGTGTTAATAGAATAATATACTAAAGTAGGAGATACAGGAGAATGTGTAAGGATATAGTAATAGAATCTCTAAATTATGTGAAATATAAAGATAACAGTCTGTGAAAAATATAAATTGATGGGTTATAATTTTTCCTTTCTCAGATGATGAAACATGCATGGGATAATTACAGGATATATGGATGGGGACATAATGAACTGAGACCTATTGCAAGGAAAGGACACTCCACTAATATATTTGGTAAGTTTACTTTTTTAAAAAAATTTTATTTATTTTTTTATACAGCAGGTTCTCATTAGTTACCCATTTTATACACATCAGTGTATATATGTCAATCCCAATCTCCCAATTCATCACACCACCACCCCGCCCCCGCCACTTTCCCCACTTGGTGTCCATACGTTTGTTCTCTACATCTGTGTCTCAATTGCTGCCCTGCAAACCGGTTCATCTGTACCATTTTTCTAGGTTCCATATACATGCATTAGTATACGGTATTTGTTTCTCTCTTTCTGACTTACTTCACTCTGTATGACAGTTTCTAGATCTATCCACGTCTCTACAGATGACCCAATTTCATTCCTCTTTATGCCTGAGTAATATTCCATTCTATATATATGCCACATCTTCTTTATCCATTCGTCTGTCAGTGGGCATTTAGGTTGCTTCCATGTACTAGCTGTTGTACATAGTGCTGCAGTGAACATTGGGGTGCACGTGTCTTTTTGAATTATGGTTTTCTCTGGGTATATGCTCAGTAGTGGGATTGCTGGGTCATATGGTAATTCTGTTTTTAGTTTTTTAAGGAACCTCCATACTGTTCTCCATAGTGGCTGTATCAATTTATATTCCCACCAACAGTGCAAGAGGGCTTCCTTTTCTCCACACCCTCTCCAGCATTTGTTGTTTGTAGATTTTCTGATGATGCCCATTATAACTGGTGTGAGGTGATACCTCATTGTAGTTTTGATTTGCATTTCTCTAATAATTAGTGATGTTGAGCGGCTTTTCATGTGCTTCTTGGCCATCTGCATGCCTTCTTCGGAGAAATGTCTATTTAGGTCTTCTGCCTATCTTTGAATTGGGTTGTTTGTCTTTTCAATATTGAGCTGCATGAGCTGTTTGTATATTTTGGAGATTAATCCTTTGTCCATTGATTCGTTTGCAAATATTTTCCCCCATTCTGAGGGTTGTCTTTTCATCTTGTTTGTAGTTTCCTTTGCTTTGCAAAAGCTTTGAAGTTTCATTAGGTCCCATTTGTTTATTTTTGTTTTTATTTCCATTACTCTAGGAGGTGGATCAAAAAAGATCTTGCTGTGATTTATGTCAAAGAGTGTTCTTCCTATGTTTTCCTCTAAGAGTTTTATAGTGTCAGGTCTTACATTTAGGTCTCTAATCCATTTTGAGTTTATTTTTGTGTATGGTGTTAGGGAGTGTTCTAATGTCATTCTTTTGCATGTAGCTGTCCAGTTCTCCCAGCACCACTTATTGAAAAGGCTGTCTTTTCTCCATTGTATATCCTTGCCTCCTTTGTCATAGATTAGTTGACCATAGGTGCGTGGGTTTATCTCTGAGCTTTCTATCCTGTTCCATTGATCTATATTTCTGTTTTTGTGCCAGTACCATATTGTCTTGATTACTGTAGCTTTGTAGTATAGTCTGAAGTCTGGAAGCCTGTTTCCTCCAGCTCCATTTTCTTCCCTCAAGACTGCTTTGGCTATTCGGGGTCTTTTGTGTCTCCATACAAATTTTAAGATTTTTTGTTCTAGTTCTATAAAAAAATGCCATTGGTAATTGGATAGGGATTGAATTGAATCTGTAGATTGCTTTGGGTAGTGTAGTCATTTTCACAATGTTGATTCTTCCAATCCAAGAATATGGTATATCTCTGCATCTGTTTGTTTCATCTTTAATTTCTTTCATCAGTGTCTTATAGTTTTCTGCATACAGGTGTTTTGTCTCCCTAGGTAGGTTTACTTCTAGGTATTTTATTCTTTTTGTTGTAATTGTAAATGGGAGTGTTTCCTTAATTTCTCTTTCAGATTTTTCATCATTATTGTATAGGAATGCAAGAGATTTCTGTGCATTAATTTTGTATCCTGCAACTTTACCAAATTCATTGATTAGCTCTAGTAGTTTTCTGGTGGCATCCTTAGGATTCTCTGCAAACAGTGACAGTTTTGCTTCTTCTTTTCCAATTTGTCATGTCATCTGCAAACAGTGACAGTTTTACTTCTTCTTTTCCAATTGTATTCCTTTTATTTCTTTTTCTTCTCTGATTGCTGTGGCTAGGACTTCGAAAACTATGTTGACTAATAGTGGTGAGAGAGGACATCTTTGTCCTGTTCCTGATCTTAGAGGAAATGCTTTCAGTTTTTCACCATTGAGAATGATATTTGCTGTGGTTTTGTCATAATGGCCTTTATTATGTTGAGATAGGTTCCCTCTATGCTCAGTTTCTGGAGAGTTTTTATCATAAATGGGTGTTGAATTTTGTCAGAAGCTTTTTCTGCACCTATTGAGATGATCATATAGTTTTTCTGCTTCAGTTTGTTAATATGGTGTATCACATTGATTGATTTGCATACATGGAAGAATCCTTGCATTCCTGGAATAAATTTCACTTGATCATGGAGTATGATCCTTTTAACGTGTTGTTGGATTCTGTTTACTAGTGTTTGTCGAGGATTTTGGCATCTATATTCATCAGTGATATTGGTCTGTAATTTTCTTTTTTTTTTTTAGCATCTTTGTCTGGTTTTGGTATCAGGGTGTTGGTGGCCTCATAGAATGAGTTTGGGAGTGTTCCTCCCTCTGCTATTTTTTGGAAAAGTTTGAGGAGGATGGGTGTTCCCTCGTCTATAAATGTTTGATAGAATTTACCTGTGAAGCCATGTGGTCTTGGACTTTTGTTTGTTGGAAGACTTTTAATCGCAGTTTGAATTTCATTAGTTGTTATTGGTCTGTTCATATTTTCTATTTCTTCCTGGTTCAGTCTTGGAAGGTTATACCTTTCTAAGAATTTGTCCTTTTCTTCCAGGTTGTCCATTTTATTGGCATACAGTTGCTTGTAGTAGTCTCTTAGGATGCTTCGTATTTCTGTGGTGTCTGTTGTAACTTCTCCTTTTTCATTTCTAATTTTATTGATTTGAGTCCTCTCCCTCTTTTTCTTGATGAGTCTGGCTAACGGTTTATCAATTTTGTTTGTCTTCTCAAAGAACCAGCTTTTAGTTTTATTGATCTTTGCTCTTGTTTTCTTTGTTTCTATTTCATTTATTTCTGCTCTGATCTTTATGATTTCTTTCCTTCTGCTAACTTTGGGTTTTGTTTGTTCTTCTTTCTCTAGTTCCTTTAGGTATAAGCTTAGATTGTTTATTTGAGATTTTTCTTCTTTCTTGCGGTAGGCTTGTATTGCTATAAACTTCCCTCTTAGAACTGCTTTTGCTGCATCCCATAGGTTTTGGATCATCGTGTTTTCATTGTCATTTGTCTCTAGGTATTTTTTGATTTCCTCTTTGATTTCTTCAGTGATCCGTTGGTTATTTAGTAATGTATTGTTTAACCTCCAGGTGTTTGTGTTTTTTATGTTTTTTTCCCTGTAATTGATTTCTAATCTCATAGCATTGTGGTCAGAAAAGATGCTTGATATGATTTCAATTTTCTTAAATTTACTGAGCCTTGATTTGTGACCCAAGATGTGATCTATCCTGGAGAAGGTTCCATATGCACTTGAGAAGAAAGTGTTATCTGCTGTTTTTGGATGGAATGTCCTATAAATATCAATTAAATCTATCTAGTCTATTGTGTAATTTAAAGCTTGTGTTTCCTTATTAATTTTCTGTTTGGATGATGTGTCCATTGGTGTAAGTGAGGTTTTAAATTCCCCCACTATTGTGTTACTGTTGATTTCCTCTTTTATAGCTGTTAGCAGTTGCCTTAGGTCTTGAGGTGCTCCTATGTTGGTTGCATATATATTTATAATTCTCATATCTTCTTCTTGGATTGATCCTTGATCATTATGTAGTGTCCTTCCTTGTCTCTTGTAACATTCTTTATTTTAAAGTCTATTTTATCTGATATGAGTATTGCTACTCCAGCTTTCTTTTGAATTCCATTTGCATGGAATATCTTTTTCCATCCCCTCACTTTTAGTCTGTATGTGTCCCTAGGTCTGAAGTGGGTCCTTTGTAGACAGTATATATAAGGGTCTTGTTTTTGTATCCATTCAGTGAGTCTGTGTCTTTTGGCTGGAGCATTTAATCCATTGACGTTTAGGGTAATTATCGATATGTATGTTCCTCTTACCATTTTCTTAATTGTTTTGGGTTTGTTATTGTAGGTCTTTCCTTCTCTTTGTGTTTCCTGCCTAGAGAAGTTCCTTTAGCATTTGTTGTATAGCTGGTTTGGTGGTGCTGAATTCAGTTAGCTTTTGCTTGTCTGTAAAGCTTTTGATTTCTCCATCGAATCTGAATGAGATCCTTGCCGGGTAGAGTCATCTTGGTTGTAGGTTCTTCCCTTTCATCACTTTAAATATGTCCTGCCACTCCCTTCTGGCTTGTAGAGTTTCTGCCGAGAAATCAGCTGTTGACCTTATTGGGGTTCCCTTGTATGTTATTTGTCCTTTTTCCCTTGCTGCTTTCAATAATTTTCCATTATCTTTAATTTTTGTCAGTTTGATTACTATGTGTCACGGCATGTTTCTCCTTGGGTTTATCCTATATGAGACTTGCTGTACTTCCTGGACTTGGGTGGCTATTTCCTTTCCCATGTTTGGGAAGTTTTCAACTATAATCTCTTCAAATATTTTCTTGGGTCCTTTCTCTCTCTCTTCTCCTTCTGGGACCCCTATAATGCAAATGTTGTTGTGTTTAGTGTTGTCCCAGAGGTCTTTTAGGCTGTCTTCGTTTCTTTTCATTCTTTTTTCTTTATTCTGTTCCTCAGTAGTGAATTCCACCATTCTGTCTTCCAGGTCACTTATCCGTTCTTCTGCCTCAGTTATTCTGCTATTGATTCCTTCTAGTGTATTTTTCATTTCGGTTACTATATTGTTTATCTCTGTTTGTTTGTTCTTTAATTCTTCTACGTCTTTGTTAAACATTTCTGGCATCTTCTTGATCTTTGCCTACATTCTTTTTCCGAGGTCGTGGACTTTCTTCACTGTCATTATTCTGAATTCTTTTTCTGGAAGGTTGCCTATCTCCACTTCATTTAGTTGTTTTTCTGGGGTTTTATCTTGTTCCTTCATCTGGTACATAGCCCTCTGCCTTTTCATCTTGTCTATCTTTCTGTGAATGTGGTTTTTGTTCCACCAGCTGCAGGATTGTAGTTCTTCTTGCTTCTGCTGTCTGCCCTCTGGTGGATGAGGCTGTCTAAGAGGATTGTCCAAGTTTCCTGATGGGAGGGACTGGTGGTGGGTAGAGCTGGCTGTTGCTCTCTTGTTTACTTTTTCTAATTACTGTTTTCATTTTCTACCTTCATTTTAAAAGTAGGATCTAACTTTTTAGGTACTTTCTAAAACCTGAGTACTGTAGTCCCCTCTTATCTAAGGTTTTGTTTTCCCTCTGCAAAACCTTATCTAAGGTTTTGTTTCAATAGTAAACTTTGGTGTGAAAATATTAAATGGAAAATTGCAGAAATAATTCATAAATTTTAAGTTGTGTGTCTTTCTGAGTAGCGTGATGAATCTTGCACCATCCTGCTCCCTCCAGGCTAGGGTGTGAACCATCCCTTTGTCCTGCTTGTTAGTTACTTATTAGCCCTGTGGATTATGAGATCAGCCGTGGAGATGTTGCAGTTCTTCTGTTCACGTGACCCTTATTTTACTTAATAATAGCCCCAAACCACAAGAGTAGTGATGCCAGCAATTTGGATTTGCTAAAGAGAAGCTGTAAGTGCTTCTTTTAAGTCAGGTGTCCCCAACCCCTGGGCTGAATACCAGTACTGGTCTGTGGCCTGTTAGGGACCAGGCCGCACAGCAGGAGTGAGTGGTGGGCAAGCGAGTGAAGCTTCATCTGCCGCTCCCCATTGCTCACATTACTGCCTGAACCATCCCCCCCTCACCTGCCGCTCCCCATGGAAGAATTGTCTTCCATGAAACTGGTCCCTGGTGCTAAAAAGGTTGGGGACCGCTGCTTTAAGTGAAAAGATGAAAGTTCTTGACTTAATAAGGAAAGGAAAAAAAAATCGTTTGCTGATGGATCTAAGGTAAGCACGAATATTTTATTTGTGAAATTGTGAGGAAGGAAATACTGTGCTAGTTTTGCTGTTATACCTTAAACTGTACAAGTTATGGCCACAGTGCAATAAGTGCTTAGTTAAGATGGAGAAGGCATTAAATTTGTACAATAATATCTTTTAAGGAAGAGAGAGAGAAAGAGACCACATTCACATGACTTTTGTTACAGTAAATTATTATAATTGTTCTGTTTTATTATTAGTTACTGTTGTTAATCTCATACTGTGCCTCATTTATAAATTAAACTTTAACATACGTGTGTGTGTATAGGAGAAAAAACATAGTATATATAGAGTTCAGTACTATGCAGGCTTTCAAGCATCCACTGGACATCTTGGGATGAATTCCCTGTGGATGAGGGGGAACTGTTGTATTTCTGTGGAACTATAATTTGAAGCAACATGTATTTTTTGGCAAGTTTCAGTCAAGATTTAGTTATAGTTGCTTTTGAAAACACAGATGTGATAGATTTTCTATTTACATACAGATGTTTTAGTCATTTATTTGAGTATTTTGAAGCTTTTTCTGCATTGTTTTACTTTAAGCAAGGTAGGTACCAATTTGTAATTTTTTATCTTCAACACAATACCAATTGTGATACTTGTACATTTTAGAGGAGGAGAAAAAGGATGGGAAATTCCAGTAGTGCTATCTATGTATGTTAAAAAAAAAAAAAAAAGTAACATGGCCAAGGTGACTCATTCGGTAAATTGAGTGAATTATATTTTACATTCATTGTTCCAAGGGAAAAATTAACAGTGTGTGTGTCTGGATGGAGGTCTGGGGAAGAGGTTTTTTTTTTGGCTGCGTTGGGTCTTCTTTGCTGTGCACAGTCTTTCTCTGGTTGCGGCGAGCAGTGGCTACTCTTTGTTGCAGTGTGGGGGCTTCTCTTGTTGTGGAGCACGGGCTCTAGGCGTGTGGGCTTCAGTAGTTGAAGTATGCAGGCTTAGTAGTTGTGGCACGCAGGCTCTAGGGTGTGTGGGCTTCAATAGTTGTGGTGCGTGGGCTTGGTAGTTATGGCTTGTTGGCTCTAGAGCTCAGGCTCAGTAGTTGTGGTGTACAGGCTTAGTTGCTCTGTGGCATGTGGAATCTTCCCGGACCAGGGATTGAACCTGTGTCCCCTGCATTGGCAGGTGGATTCTTAACCACTGCGCCACCAGGGAAGCCCCTGGGGAAGAGCTTTGTTTAACTTGGATTTGCTCTTTCTACCTCTCTTGAGTTCAGTTCTCTTGTTAAACTTATCAGTTGAAAAGAGTAAGTTAACTTACTTAACTTTTACTTAATCCAAGGATAAGTCTTGAGAATTACCAAGTTGTTCTTTATAGTCTTCACTTCTTTCCCCCATTTTAGATGCTTCTTGATGTGATGGATATCTTTTAAATAACAGTAGGTGAAAGCAAGAAAATATTAATGGGGCAGAAAGCACATATATTAGTCATATGCAGGGCAATCATCTTTAGTAATTGTAATGCAACACCACAGTAATCCAAATAACATTTTTAAAAAATGTGACTCTGGAAGAATTTTTCTAGCACTATGATTTCTCTTATAATTTGTTTGATGCTTGATTGTTTTCTGTCAAAAAAGAAAATGACTGAAAAGATCATTTCTCCTGGGTTTGAGAGATGTTGGGATGGAGGAATAATGGAAAAAAATTTTCCTTTAGGTAATCAAAGACACCAGAGGTCTCATATATGACATTTAATTTAGCGGCTGTCACTTAATGAAATAGAGTTTTTTTCTTCAGCAGAGGTTATAGAGTGATCTGAAGAGTTCCTGTTCCTTTGTGGATGCCACATGAGACATTAATGGACTAAAAGTCATTATATTTAGTGATTAATTAAAATTAGATCCTCTCTGCAAGTAACCATCCCTTTATATTAAACTCAGTGGTAAACTCTGAGCCCTTTTAAAAAATTGGAATATGAACATGTATCAAACATGAGTTGGATGTTAATTTTCTGCTTGGTTTTTTAAACCTTATTTCTCAGAACATCTAATGTAGTAACACTTATCAGATAGATCGTCCTAGGCAAGGTAGTAGGTAGATAATATACATTTATTTTATTTAATCATTGCAATAACTGTGTAAGGAAAGACTGTTTGCTGAATTTAAACCCAGGTAACTTCTTAAAATTTTATTCCTTATAAGTCAATATAAATCATTTCTTTTAGGGAGCAAAAGGAATGTTTCTTAAATGAATGTGATTCTGTTAAAATCGTAATGAGTAAGTTTTGACTTAATGTTTTTCTTTTTAAAAATAATTGCATTTATTTTTTTAGGAAAGGTGGTTTTAAGTTGTGGCACTTTTGTCAGACTTCTTCAGAAGTGACCTTTGTAGACCACTATTTAGTTAGGCTGTTAAATGATGACCAGGGCAGTGGCAGCTTCAGATTATTGTCAGGTGAGTTATTGTCAGCTGCTCATTAGGATCATTAAGCTGATTTACTGGGTAAACAAAGTTATTTGTGAGGTCATAGAAATTAAAGGAGCTTAAAGATGGAAAGGGTGACTTTACAAAATGAGCCTTTTAACTCATTAAAAGTGCAGAAGCAATATTTTGTCAGTTTTGGTCCACCATTTCTGAGGGATCATCTTGTAATGAGTAGCAATTAAGTATTTTCCAATAAAAAGTTGTACCTTTTTATTGAGTCATGAGGTCAGTTATTTGCTTTAGAGATTCTGTGATTGGGTTTCTGAATAAACTGTATTTTCCTTTGGAACAATAGTCACATACACGTTATTAGTAGCAACATCTGTAGTATTTATACAATGCATATTGTGGTGGACTGAGCCTTGTCCCCCATCAATTCACATGTTGAAGCTCTACTTTCCAATGTGACTGTATTTGGAGATAGAGCCTTTAAGAGGTAATTAAGATTGAACGAGGGGCCCTAATCAGATAGGGCTGGTACCCTTAAAAGAAGAGGAAGAAACACCCAAGTTCTCTCTCCCCCTGCACATGCACCAAGGAAAGGCCATGTGGGTATGATATAGTGAGAAGGTGGACATCTGCAAGCCAAGAGGAAGGTGCTCCTCTAAAAACTGGAAGCATGATCTTGGTCTTCAAACCTCCAGCACTGTGAGAAAATAAATTTTTGTTGTTTAAGCATCCTAGTCGTTGGTGTTTTGTTATGGCAGCCTGAGCAGACTAATAAACGTGCTGTATGCCAAGGACTGATTTAAGTGATTTATGTGCACTAGGAGACAGGTACTATTATTATTGTTCCCATTTTACAGATGAGGAAACTGAAGCACAGTTAGGGTTAACTAACTTATTCAAGGTTGCACAGCTAGTAAATAATGTAGCCAGAATTTGGTTACAGGCAGCTTAGTGCTAAGGTTCATGCTTCTAATTGATATTTTGTTCTGCTTCAGTAAACTTTAAAGATAGAAGAAAATTAATACCCGCACATGGGAAAAATCCATTATGACAAAATTACAGTGAAATGGTAGAAAAGTGAAAATGCAATCTGTATTATTTTCAGTAGTCAAAATTAGTTGCTTATACTTTTAGAAAAACTTTTGAGTGGTTACATTTTTTTCTCAGCCAAATAAGCTAAGTGGGAATGGATCCTTTATTGTTTATTTTGTCTTATATTTTTAGACATGTAGTTAGTTTATTAAAGGATTAATAAAAAAGAGTTTGACTCTGTTTCCTACTTGCTCTGTTCCTTTTCTGCATCTCATATTCTTGCTAGTGAGTATGATTTGAGATTTTTTTTAAAAAATCTGTTTTTAATCTTTTTATTTAAATAGAAGAAGTCTAAGGGAGGAGTCATAGTTCTGAGTGTCTCATTTGACCTCCCAAATCAGTATGCCTTTACAGAATCAGAATCTTAAGAGTTGGGAGGAACTTTAAAAGTCTAGTCTATTACTATAGGAACATATAGGCAGGTATTGAACTCTTACAATATTCTAGATTATAAGGAAAACAATTTAAAATGTGTTCATTTCCTGTCTCTTAGCCTTGACTATTAAAACATTCTTTTATATGGTAACTGAAATCATATTGCTCTGACTTTTGTCTAGTTTGTCCTTGGCATCAGAGGATTCTTTATGTACAGATAACAGAAGATCCATTTCAAAATGGCTTAAACTAAAAAAGAAATTTAATCGGCTCAATGTTGTTCTAGAGTGGATCTGGTACCAGCTAAGCTTTTTTCTTTATCTCTTTCCTCTATTTTCCTCTTTGTGTTTGTATCTTCAGGCTGGCTTCATAGAGGGATGGCTGCAGCAACTTGAAGCTTCATATCTTCCTACTAACACATCTATAGAAAAGAGAACACTGTAGAGAAGACAGCGCTTGGTTTTCTCAGAAACCACCTTGTTTCTTGTTTATCTGGGTCTTGTGTCCAGCCTTGACCTGAAAGCTATACCCAGAGGGTTGGGATAGATTCCTTTGGTTTTGCCTAGTTAGGGCTCAGCCCTGGAGCTTGTGAGTGGGAAGAAGAAAATGTTGATGGACATAAGTTATCACTGGTAATAACTTTTCCAGCAGTGATTAATAGTCACAATTAATTATTTTTAGTTAGATATCCTGGAGAATTGAAAGATTTTTGTTAGGAATAGATTTTTTTGCATTTAAAAGAATTTTGATTTGGAACAGAATGTTACTTGATCTTACAATGCTTTTTGAAGTGCACCTTTTATTTTCAGTGTATGTGTGTATGTATAAATTCTTCTTGATATTTATAACTTGCTAATGAATTCTAATATTTTGAGGATTTTGCATTCATATTTTGGGAAGGATATTGTTTTGTATTTTTCTTGAACTATTGTCTTGTTTCAGTATCAGTGTAATTTTGGCCTAATAAAATGAGTTTGGAAGTGTTCTCTGCTCTTCATTTTTCTGGAAAAGATTGTGTACTGTTGGTTTTATATTTTTCTCAAGTTTTTGATATAATTTGCCAGTGAAACCATCTGCATCTGGAGCTTCTTTTTCTGGGAGGTTTTTTTTTTGCAGTACGCGGGCCTCTCACTGTTGTGGCCTCTCCCATTGCGGAGCACAGGCTCCGGACGCGCAGGCTCAGTGGCCATGGCTCACGGGCCTAGCCGCTCCGCGGCATGTGGGATCTTCCCGGACCGGGGCACGAACCCATGTCCCCTCCATCGGCAGGCGGACTCTCAACCACTGCGCCACCAGGGAAGCCCTCTGGGAGGTTTTTAAACTACAACTTCAGTTTATTTCACATCCTCTATAAGGGCCATTCGGTTTATCTGTTTTACCTTGGGTTAGTTTTGGTAGTTGATGATTTTGAGGAATTGGTCTATTTCATCTAAGCTACTGATTTTGTGTGCATAGAGTTGTTTGGAGTATTATCTTGTTACCTTTTGAATATCTGTGGCAGCTGTAGTTATAACCCTCTTTCATTCCTAATACTGGTAATTTTTCTTTGTTTGTCCTGCTAGAAGTTTATCAAATTTATTGATATTTTCAAAGAAGCAACTTTTGGTTTCATTGATCTTCTGTATATTTTCTTTATGTTTTCAATTCTTTGATTTCTGCTCTTCGTTATTTCCACTCTTCTGCATGATTTGGGTTTCTTTTGTTCTTGCTTTTCTAGTTTCTTGAAATAGAAGCCTAGATTATAGGTTCATAATCCCCTTTTCCAGTGTAAGCATTTAGTGCCATAAATTTTCTGCCAAGTGGTGCTTTAGCTGCATCTGAAAGATTTTGATGTGCTGTGTTTTCATTTTTATTCAATTCAGTATGTTTTAAAACTTCCCTTGAGTAAGTTGTTTAATTGCTAAATGCTTAGAGATTTTTCTTTTCTCTTTCTGTGACTGATTTCTAATTTAGTTCCATTATGGTCAAAGAATATACTTTGTGCGATTATAATTCTTCTAAATTATTTAAGGTTTACTTTTTGACCCAGAATATGGCCTGTCTTGGTGAATGTTCCATTGGTGCTTGAAAAGAATGTTTATGTATGTAGTGACTGTTATTGGGTGTAGAATGTTCTGCTAATGTCAGTTAGATCTCATTGGTTTATGGGGTTGTTCAGGCTTCTTCTGTTCTTGCTGATTTTCTATCTAGTAGTTCTGTCAATTACTGAGAGAGGGGTGTTGAAGTTCCCAACTGAAATATTGGATTTCTTTCTTACTCCTTTCAATTCTGTCAGCTTTTGCTTTATATATTTTGAGGTACTCTTGTTAGGTGCTTACACATTTAGGATAATTATATCTCCTTGGTAGGACCACCAAAGCCCTAATACCCAAACCAAACAATGATATTACAATAAAAGGGAACTATCGACCAATGTTCCTCATGAACATGGACACAAAAATCTTTGACCAAATTAGATTTATCTTAGTAAATGTAATTCAGCAATATGTAAAAAGAATAATACCTCATGACCAAGTGGGGTTTATCCAAGGAATGTGTGGTTGGTTTAACATTTGGAAATTAGTCTATATAACTGAAGATATTAAGGGACGAAAAGAGGAAAATGTTGTGAGCATCTCAGATGCTGAAAAATCATTTAACAATACTCAATATCTATCCATAATAAAAACTCTCAGCAAACTTGGACTGGAAGGGAACTTTTTTAGCCTGATAAAGAGTATTAAAACACACCCACTCACCCACACACACAAGAAAATTCTAGGGAATCTACCAAACAACAATAAAAAAGTACTAGAATGAAAACAAATTTAGTAATGAGGCCATATGATACAAGTTTGATATACAAAATAAATTACATTTCTAGATACTAGCAATAAACAGTTGTAAGTACAATTTTAAAATAATACCATTTGCAGTAGCATAAAAATATGAAGTGTATGTGGATGAATTTAACAAACTATGTGCAAAGTCTGTACACTGAAAACTGTGATTATTGAAAGAAATTTAAAAGGACTTAAAGGAGAGAGATGCCTGTATGAGTTGGAATACTCAGTATTGTTGTTAGTTCTCTTGAAATCCATATTTAGATTTAAAGCAATCTAAGTAAAAATGACCTTTCCACATAAATTGATAGGCTGATTCTAAAATCTGTATGAAAACACAAAGTATGTACAATAATAAAAATAATTTTTAAAAAAGAACAAAGTTGAAGGATTTACACTACTTGATTCTACGATTTACTGTAAATCTTCAGTAATGAGGACAGTATGGTTTTAGCATAAAGATAGACATAGAGATCACTGGAAAAGAATAGAAATAGAACTGCACATACATTTTTAATTGATTTTCAACAAGGGTCCTTTCAGTGGGTTATAGGTAAGTCTTTCTAATAAGTGGTGTTGGGTCAGTTATATATTCATGTAGAAAAATAAAAACCTTAACTCTTCAACATTGTATAGAAAAATGAACTTGAAATGAATCATAGATCTAAACATAAAAACTTAAAGTATAAAACTTCCAGTAAAAAATATTTGAGGGCTTCCCTGGTGGCGCAGTGGTTGAGAGTCCGCCTGCCGATGCAGGGGACACGGGTTCGTGCCCCGGTCCGGGAAGATCCCACATGCCGCGGAGTGGCTGGGCCCGTGAGCCATGGCCGCTGAGCCTGCGCGTCTGGAGCCTGTGCTCCGCAACGGGAGAGGCCACAACAGTGAGAGGCCCGTGTAACGCAAAAAAAAAAAAAAAAAAAAAATTTGAGAAAATCTTTGTGACCTTGAGGTGAGCAAAGAACTTTTAGAATACAAAAGGAATAAACCATTAAGGAAAAAAAAATTGCTAAATTGGAGTTCATGAAAATAAAAAATTTCTGCTTTCCAGAAGACATTAAGGAAATGAAAAAGCAAGCCCCAGAATTGGAGAAAATATCTGTGATACATGTATAAGGATGTATTCAGAATATATAAATAATTCACCAATAATTCACCAAAGAAAGTAAATGAGTAGCCAATAAGCACATCAGTCACCAGGGAAATTAAAATTCAAACCACAATGCAAAATCCTGCATACCCAGTAGAATGAATAAAATTAAAAAGACCAACAATGTCAAATACTGAGAAGGATGATGGAACAACTAGACCTCTCATACATTGCTGCTGGGAGTATACAGTGGTACACTCTGGAGAGCAGTTTGTCAGTCTCTCATAAACACAAACTTACTATACCCCCCAGCAAGCCTGTTCCTAAATATTTCCAGGATGCTCATGAGTGAGATCAGATAATAGTTTTATTTTTCTTACTAAATTATATTTTTGCATCAGTGGTATGCAGAATTCATTAAGTTGAATTTTAAGCTTTCTTTTCCTATGTTCTATCAAAATTTATGTCAAAGTTATCATCCTTAAAATTAAAGTAGAATTTATTCTATGAAACTTCTAGAGTGTGATACTTTTATAGTGTGTAGCTCTTTGAAAATTTCTCAATTTCCTGTTTCTTGGTCTGCTTATCTAGATTTTCTATTTCCTTTTTCATAAGTCAAAATAATACCTATTTTCTTAGAAAATTGTCAACTCCACTCATTTTCAAATTTATTGGGATGATACGGCT
The DNA here is from genome assembly GCF_005190385.1 of Monodon monoceros. Lineage (NCBI taxonomy): Eukaryota > Metazoa > Chordata > Mammalia > Artiodactyla > Monodontidae > Monodon > Monodon monoceros. The sequence goes on along the minus strand of NW_021703774.1, from coordinate 78,115,570 downwards.
AAATTAGGCTTTTTTAAAAATAGTTTTCTTAATTTCCTTTGTATCTGCCTTTTAATATACTCTCAATTCCTTTTTTTGTGTTTTTATATTCACATGACTACTTTTAAAAAATCAGTTGGTCCTAGATTTATTGTATAGTTCTTTTCATAGAACCATCTCTTGAATTTATTATTTTGACAGTTTTCTTTATTCCTAATTCATTTATTTCGTTAGCTTTTCTGATTCTTCTACTTCGTTGCTCAAGTTTATCATTCTTTTTCTTATTTTCTTAGTAGAACATTTTCATTTGTTCTCATTAAATAGTATACAATTTTTAAGTTATGAGTTTTTCTCAGAGAACTGGTTCAGTTGACTCCTATGTTCTTGTAATAAATCTTTATTAATGCTTTATATATTCTTTTGTGTCATATTTTAATTCTTATTTGACCCAAGTGTAGTTTTAGACCCTTTAATGTTTTCCAGTTGAAACCTTGAGTTGTCTAGATAAGCACTCACAGTGATAGCCAGTAATTTCAGTTTTGCCTTTTTCTTCGTTGTGCTGTTTAGCTCGTGGCACAAACCTCTCCTTGTGGAACCAACTAGAATTGGTATAAATATGTGGGTCAGGCCTTTTTCCATTTCAGAGTAGTCAGCACCTTAGAGGAGCATGCACTTATAGAGCTAAATAAATAACTAGAGAACTGAGCATAACTACCTATAAAAATTGAAATAAGAACAAAAACAGGGACTCCTAAGGATTTAAAATAAGGATGATATTGTGGACAAAATACAAAAATAAAAAGAGGTACATATTTAATTCAGATGATTATGCAAGAGATAGGGATATATGGGTGACTAAATGGCTTGATAAAATTTTTATTATCTTAATTAAAAGCTGAGGAACAAGAAAAGAAAAGGGAAAGTATGTCTGTAATAACCCAGCTAATATCAACATGAAGGGAACTGAGTGGAGAGAAGACCAAGGGATTTATCAGAGTGTGGTGTAGTACGTGTTTTATTAGTGGGAAGATATACTTCTTGATAAGTTGAAGAAATTATTAGGAGCACATGAATAAGAAAATGTGATGTAGGTTGAGGACAGTCATTATAAGAACAAATTTGTATAGCCTTAAACCATCACAAGAAAACACTATTTATTTAGGAGAAAAAGGAACGGAATTAAAAAGGAAAGAAAAGAAGGAATACTAAATGGAAAATGTGAACCTAAGTAGTGTCGAATGCTGACTCCTAAAATATCACCAAGATAACTTGTTGATAAGACAAAGCTGAGTTTAATGCTTACCATGGTAAGGGAGATCACTACCTCACCAGAGCCATAGTAAGCCTGTCAGACGAGGAAGGACAAAGTTGAGATATATATTGAGATTTTAAGTCTTGTTTAACAAGGGCCTTTCAGTTGGAGAGTTATGGTTGATTATGGCTTGGTTATGATTAGGTAAGGATCATGATATAATAGTTTTGGATTGGTGAGTGGAGAATTTGGAGGTAAGAGGTTTAGAGTTTTAGAGTGTTAACCATCATTTGATACTTTCTGTTAAAGAGTTGATGGATCTTTCAAGAAGTTCCTGGAATCAACAATAACTTATTTTGCAGCTTCTCTCTTTCTGAGCAAGAGTTTTCTGGAACAGTAAACTCATGTTGATGAAGACAGTGTAACAGTAAAGTCATGTTAATGTAGACAATAAGCTGTGTGGGTGATTTTCATTCTCAGAAGGTAGAAATAATAGTTGAATTCCTGGGGTTAGGGAGGACCCAGCTGCTCCATGTTATTTGTTCTTTTACTACACTACTAGATTTGTCTTGCCAGTATCTTATTCAGGATATTTGCAGTTATATTCATTAGTAGGATTGGCCTGTTCTGTTTTCTTGTGTTTACAGTATCTGTTTTTGGTATCAGTTAGGCTAGCTTTGTTGAATTAGTTCCTCCCTCCCTGAAACATTTTCTTTTAAGATCAAGATGATCTCTTTCTTGAAGATGGGTAGATCTTACTATTTTGATTTTCTCTACTCACATTTTATTTTATGACTTCTTTTTAAATATGTTCTACCTGCTTTTTGATTGTTAAGGACTATTATAGTTTATATTCCATCACGGTTTTATAGCCTTGTTATACTTTTATTATTATTTTAAGTATATTTTTTGACCTTCCTATGAATTTGTACCAAAAGAGCATGGTTCCTGGTTGTCTTATGACTTAGCTTATCATCTTGAACCACCATCCCCATTTCTTAAATTAATCCTCTTTATTTTTTTCCCCCAATCTATCTCAGTTAAGTAGATAGATCTCATTTTCTGACCAGGAAGAAAATTAAGGAGAATTATAATTTTAGTTTTCCTTTATCTTCCTATTAGTTATCAATGTGTCATCTTTAGGAAAATGTTTTAAACAATGTATATTATCTATTCTTATGGAAAAGTGAACCATGTTGAGTATTTTTTTCATCCTTATATTTCTACTTTGATTTACTTTTTTAAAAAACAATTTATTTATTTATTTATTTATATTTTTGGCTGCATTGGATCTTCGTTGCTGTGTGGGGCTTTCTCTAGTTGCAGCGAGTGGGGGCTACTCTTGGTTGTGGTGTATGGGCTTCTCATTGCTGTGGCTTCTCTTGTTGCAGAGCACAGGCTTTAGGCTCATAGGTTTCAGTAGTTGTGGCACACGGGCCCAGTAGTTGTGGCTAACGGACTCTAGAGTGCAGGCTCAGTAGTTGTGGCGCACAGGCTTAGTTGCTCCACGGCATGTGGAATCTTCCCAGACCAGGGCTTGAACCCGTGTCCCCTGCATTGGCAGGCAGATTCTTAACCACTATGCCACCAGGGAAGTCCTGATTTACTTTTTAACTATAAAAAATTAAAATAGACCTTGTATGAAGGGCATCTTTTTAATGACATTTTCCCCCCATATATAGGAAGTTCACAAATGGGTGCTACTATAGTAGATGCTTTGGATACCCTTTATATTATGGGACTTCATGATGAATTCCGAGATGGGCAAAAATGGATCGAAAACAACCTTGATTTCAGCGTGGTGAGTATACAATTCATAATTTATTCCATTGACTATGAAAAGACACTGTAACAATAGTTTTGAGTGTTATACTAGCAGTTTAAGGAAATCCTAAGTCCCCCTTCTTCTTTTGCGATTGTCAGTTGTTCAATTTTTGCGTAAAATAAACACCCTTTCTCACCATTTCCCTTTTCCTTTTCTTACCCTTATCATTTAAGGTAATGTGTTGCATGTGTTAAGGCAAGAGTTAGGGAGAAAAAGCACATTGAATTAGAAACATCAGGAAACCATAAATTACTTTATAAATATTAAGTGTTTTATTATTTTTTAAAGAAATAATGATTGGCACAGTTTTTTAAACATTTTTTAAAAAATCTATTTTATTTTTTAAATTGAAGTATAGTTGATTTACAGTGTTGTGGATTTGGCACAGTTTTGAAGCGCCTTCATAGTTAGGTACATGCTCATCCTTCCAGCATTTTGGCATAGTTGTTAAGTAGTGCTGCTTAGGTTTGAAGCCCAGCACAGTCACAATTCTAGTGATATTTGGGAAACCTACCTATAAGTAAGTGCTACTTATTCTTTCTAAACCTGTCATAAAATTGCTATCCTATTGCAATATTGTGAGGATTATTTGAAATAATCTGGTACATATTCAGTGTTCAGTAAATGTTAGCAGTTATTTTCTTTGTTACCAGTCTTCACCTAAAAGATGTGTGGACTATTTTGTCATATTCATTTTCATCTTTCATGATATTTTTACTTGCTGTTCCTTCTGACTGTAGTGAGAAGCCACTCCTTATCTGTTTTTCTCTTTGGCAAACTCTGTATCATTCAAACTCTGTATCATTAGCCTTTCCTGATGGTAATTAGACAAAAACTGATTACTTTCTTTTATATTATTTTAGCATTTTGGACATAGCTCAGAACAGTTTTTATTATCAGGTTTAGATTTGGCTGTGAATGACAGAAAATCTAGTATAAAATAGCTTAAGCAAGATACATGTTCATTTCTCTTTCATGCAAGTCAAGTACAAAGATAAACAGTTTAGGGCTGGTTTGGGTAGCTCCTCGATGACCAAGGACCTAGGATCCTTTGTCTTATTATTCTGTCAACTTCAGTATAAAGCTTCAACCTCATGGTACAAGATGATTCCTCAAGATAGGGTAGATAAACCTTCCAGTGGCATAAAGGAGGAAGGGGTAGAGAAAAGATATGTGACTGCTCAGAAGTTGGTTACCCCATTTTTGCTTGTGTATTATTGAGTGAATCTAACTCATGTGGCCCCACCTTACTGTAAAAGGGGATTGAGAAATGCAGGGCTTTTTCCCCTGTATAGTTATGTAGCTCTTAGAGATTATGTACTTCAAGGTCATGAAGATATATTCTTGTATTTAATTCTAAATGTTCTAAAGTTCTGCTTTTGCATTTAGGTTTTTAGTCCTTACATAGTTGAGTTTGTGGGTAGGTTAAGATAGGTAACTATCAATTGATCCTAGCACATTTATTTCTCTCCTATTTATACATGCCACATTAGTCATGTATTATATTACTCTATTCTTTTCTACTGGCTTTTCTCTTTATCCCTACATCAATATTTTAGTAGTCTAAATATTTATTATATTCTTAACTAGTTTTATAAGAAAAGCTTAATATCTATAGCTGAATCTTGATATCTGATCTTATTCTACTAGGAAATTATCTTAGCAATTCTCAGTTCTTCTTTTAAGCTCTGGAAAAACTGTGTTGAAATTTTGCTGAGGATTGCATTCAATTTATAGATTAATTTGGCGAGAATTGGCATTTGTGAATCTCAAATACTCCTGTTTGTTAATATGGCAGCTTTATTATGCCTCATAATTTGTTGGTATATCATTGTGTCAGTTGGCTCAATCAAGAACCAGAACTGTACAGTTTTTTAAATTAGAGAATTTAGTGTTTAGAATTGTTAACCAAGTAATGGGGCACTGAAAAGACAGAAAGGGGACACTGTGGTATTACAAGAGGTAGTAACTACAATAAATGGCTGCTGTGCCTGGAACTGTGAGAACAGTGGGGAGAGGTTGAGATCATTAAAATTTACTAGCTTGGGACTCTGTTTTTGATACCTTAGGAGTTCTTAAAAGGGGCTTCTCAGACCTGGGGCTCAGACCTCTGAGGAGGGGGTACCTAGTTAGAGCTTGGTATCTCTAAAGGGCACAAGGAGGCTGATTTGGGGAATGTGTCTCTGGCAGGGGAACTGTAACCTGGAACCACCTACCACTGCCAGGGTGAAGAACCATGGCTGGTTTGACACTGTCAGAAACTAGAAGTAGACTGGAAGGAATAAGTTCGTTTTTCTTCCTTCAGCTTTGCATGACCTTTGTAGAACCTTCTATCATCAGCAGGGCTTATAAGGAAGCCAGATGCATTTGAAGAGTTCTAGTTTCAGTATACTGAAGTAGAGTGTAGAAGGATGGATTTGAAGCTGAGAAAAAATAGCTTAATAATCAGCACAGTCATTTTCCATTCTTTCACTTTTACCCTTTCTGTGTCATACGTTTTAGCTCTATATTTTACATATAGTGCGTATTTAGATTTTGTTATTTTTGCCCAGTCTTGGAGTCTTTTAACTGTTAAGCTTGAAATATTTACATTTAGTATAACATATTTTTAGAGTTGAATCTTCAATCATTGTTTTGCTACCTATATCATTATTATACTTCTCATTTGCCTTTATTTTCTGTCTATCTTATTTGGATTAAATTACTTCATGTCTCTTTTTCCCTCTACTAGTTTGACTTTATACTTTCCATTTCCATTCATTTTGGGGTTACCCTTAAAATTTTAATAGGTATACTTACCAAAGTTTAAAATTAATAATTTTCTCTATCCTTCTTCTGAAAAACATAAGGATCTTAGAATGCTTTAATTTAGCTCATCTCCCTCTTGTCTTATGTGTAATTGTTGTCTAGTTGGTCCCAACTTGTATTTGAAACTTCCAAATTAAGTAATGAATAAATAAATAAATATATTTATTGAGTGCCTTCTCTGTGACAGACACTGTTCTAAATCTGTGGATACAGGAATTAACAAAACAGAGTCTTATCTCTAGTTTATACTAGTTTCTATTCTAGTTTGAGGAGAAAAGCAGTAAATACATATTCAAGATATATTGAATATAGCACGTCAGATAGTGATAAGTGCTTACTCTTAAAGAAGAGTAAGTAGGATTGGCGTAAGTGGTGGTGAGGGGTTGCTATTTTATATCCATTGGATATTGAAGGTGACGTTTCTGAGAAGAGACCCAAGGGAAGCCGTGTGGATATGAGAGATCCAAGCTTTCTCCTAATAGATATTATAGCTGAGTATAGGATTAGAGGTTGATGACTATTTTCTCTTAACCTTTTAAAGATACAGTTCTATTGTCTTCCTGTTTCTGTTATGCTATTGAAAAGTATGCTATCAGTTTAATATTTAAAAGGTAATCTGTCTTTTTTCCCCTTGTTTTGACATTTTCTTTTTTTTGCTTTGTTGTTCTGTAATTCCATTACCGTTCTGTATTTAGACTATTCCTTAAAGGACTCATGTTTTATCAGTCTGAGGACTTTTGTTTTCATCAATTTAGAAAGATTCTCAGTCATTTCTCCTGTGAATAATGCCTCTCCCTCAGTCTCTCCCTTCTCTCCCTCTAGAAACTTTTCTTATCTTCTGTTTCTTGTGAGGGAAGGTATGAATTTTACACATGAGAATTATATAATATTCAGATGATAATAAGTGTTAACTGGGGAAATAGTACAGAGTAAGGAATATTAGTGATGAGGAATTACTTCACAATTTTATATTGTGTGGTCAGAAAAACTTTCTAAGTGAAATTTGCTCAGAGATCTGCAGGTAAAGTATAAAGACTGACACAGAAGTGAGTTTGACAGTTCTCAAACAGCAGGTAGACCCGCTGGGTAATAAAAAAGTGAGTCAGAGGGACATTGGTAGGAGATGATGTCAGAGAGGTTGTGGGGAATCAGATTATGTTGGGTCTAGTAAGTCATTTTACTGAGTGTAACCAGAAGTCATTGTAAGGTTTTGCACAGAGTAGTAACCTATGCTAACTTTAGATTTAAAAGGTTCACCACTGTAACTATATGGTGCTGAATAAGTAGAGTGCTGAGAAGAGGGTAAGGATGGTATTATTGTTCTAGGGAGTGGAGAGAGGCCCTCTCTCCCTCTTTTCCTTCCTCTCTATATTTAGTGAATGTCTACTATGTACCCTGCAGTATGCTATATATTGGGAATATATGAAGTAGTATAAACCACTTTGCTTTTGAGGATGGGGTAGGATAACAGTTATGTTATTAAAAAATTACATTATATTGTGAAAATTCTATATTAGAGAATTATTCTTGTGTTAGCAAATGATGTCTTCTGCCTATGAATGTTGGAAAGACTTCAGGGTAATATATATTTCCTTTTAATTTTTACTTAAAAATTAATTATGAGTGTTATTTTTCTGTTAGTCAGTTTTGTATATTCTGTGGATTCTTTGGTTTTTTTCTTTGCCACTTCTAATTTCTTTCCATGCATTAGAATGTTCTTCAGCAATATCTTTATCCATATCTAAATACAAACCTATAGACTCTATGTGGTAGGGTTATTAATACTGCTATACTTGTGGCAAATTTCGTTCCGTTTGTCGTTTGCCTTTTAATTTTGTTCATGATTTTTTTTCTTATAGGTAATTTTCATTATGGGGAAATTCAAGTCCTTCTATCATCATTTGTTATCAATGCTATCGATTTTATGCTTACAAAGTACCTGCTTTCTCAAGGAAGTATAGATATATTGTCACATTTTTTCTACTTTTTTATTTCAGTTTTTACCTAGGAGTCAGTTTTTTCAACATTATTAATTGAAAAATCTATCATCTTGCCATTATATTTTGGTACCTCCTTTAACATTGATTAAGTTACATATACTAGAAAAACATTTAAAATTCATGAGGAGAGATAGAAGTAAAAATGGACGTTATAGTGTAGTGATTAGAACAGAAAGGGACCAGTAGAGAGAACACTTCCAAAATTCAAGAAGTAGAGGCTTTCATGAGGGAGAATAGTCAATAGCATCAAATATCTTGATAATTTCACAATAATATGTTAGGCACATGAAAATGGCCCATTGGTTATGGCAATTAGGAAGCTGTGCTGACAGCAGTAGAGGAGTTTCAGTAACATTAACAAATGGGAGGTGAGATTGCAGTTGCATGAGAAACGAAGACATAGAAAGTGGAAAAAAACATTCTCCCCAGCATGTTTGTGAGAAACATATGAAGGATTGAAGATATTTTGAAACCTTTACAGCTTTATGTATATGTGAATATTTTCAATATGTTTTCACAGAATTCAGAGGTGTCTGTGTTTGAAGTCAACATTCGATTTATTGGAGGCCTACTTGCAGCATATTACCTTTCAGGAGAGGAGGTGAGCAAAATCAAGTGATACGTTGTTTGGGGGGAAAGGGTTGTGAATGGAATTTAGTAAAATGAAAGATTTCATGTCGTCTTTTTATTTTTTTTATGAATTTATTTTATTTATTTTTATTTTGGCTGTGTTGGGTCTTCGTTGCTGCGCACAGGCTTTCTCTAGTTGCATTGAGCAGGGGCTCCTCTTCGTTGCTGTGCGCGGGCTCCCCATTGTGGTGGCTTCTCTTGTTGCGGAGCATGGGCTCTAGGCGTGCGGGCTTCAGTAGTTGCAGCACTTGGGCTCAGTAGTTGTGACTTGCGAGCTCTAGAGCGCAGGCTCAGTAGCTGTGGCGCACAGGCTTAGTTGCTCCATGGCATGTAGGATCTTCCCGGACAAGGGCTCGAACCCGTGTCCCCTGCATTGGCAGGCGGATTCTTAACCACTGTGCCACCAGGGAAGCCCCATGTCATCTTTTTAAATTGTCCAGTATTGGACTAATCTACAGGTTTGCTGAAATAACTAGATCTTCAGGTAGAGCTCTGTTTCTTGGGAATAATGATTTTTCCATTTTGAGAATCTCAGTGAAACAAATTCATCACAGATCCTAGCACTATATACACTATGTCTCCTCTGTAAGAGTTATCCTTCCCCAGGATTTACCATTGCAATTAATTACATGGTTGAAACAAAAGTAGAAAATATATTAATAAGATTAGAATTAAGGAATGAATCAGTAAGAATGAATATGGATCCTCCTAAGTCCAAAAATTAATTAATATAACTGCCTATTTAGAAATTGAATGCAATTTATTGCTGTAAATTAAGACAAAACAAAACAACAGCTCTGAATTCTCTTTTATGGAAGTCTTGGTGTAATACACACAGACACGCTTGAGACTTACGGTGATGGGGAAGTGGGTGTAGGAAATTGCTTTTTACTACTCAGATGGGTTAAAGAGTGGGCTTGGAGAGTGCGAGAAAGAGAAGCTAAAGGAAGAGGTTATAGTCATTTCTGTTTTGTTTTCTGAGAAACTTCTTGGCACATAGATTTAATTGATTTGTTGGCCTAAATGATTGTAAGATAGCTTTGTAAATTTAAGAAAACTCACTTTTTATTATACGTATTGTAAAGATGGATTTTTATATTGTCTTCAGTTTTTATTTTTTGTGTTTAACTTTAAAGTGGTCATTTTTAGGATTGTTTTTCCCCTTATGGCTTCTAGATTTTGGTCTTTAGAAAGCCTTCCCTATGGCTGTATCATTATAAAACAAATATTTCTACTTTTCTTCTGGATTTTTGTGATTTTATATGCTTATATTTAATTATTTCATCTATCTTTGTGTGCTTTTGTGTGTAAAGAGTGAGATACCCATGTACAACTTTTTCTGTAGAAGAAATATGTTTGAAGATGATGGTATTTAATATATAATATTAGATAAATAACACTTATCTTAATATATGATTTTACTGTCAACCTTTACTATGTAATTTGATTATACCTCCAACCTATGTTTCAATTGTCAGAACACTTCAGTTCCCATTTAATAAAATAAAAGGTTTATACTCTGGCAAAGAGGTTTTCAAACTTCAGTGTGTTTCAGGGTCACATAGCGTGCTTTATAAAAATGAAGATTCCAAGCCCTGCTCACAGGACTGAAATTCAGTTGGTTTGAGGTGGAAACCATTATTTATGGTTTTAATAAAGTACTCCGTGTTAAAGGTGATTTTGGAAATGCTGATTCTATACTTTGAGAAACTCTGACCTAGCTTACATGAATAAAATCATTGTAAATTAATTGATAGGATTTTTTGGTCAGGTTTATTGATGTATTATTATATAGAGTAAAATTCACCCACTTTAGTGTATACTTCTTTGAGTTTTGAGAATGCATACAATCTAGTAAGCACCAGCACAAGTAAGATATAGAAGAATTCTATCATCCCAGAAAATTCCCTTCTACCATTTTATAGTTACCCCGCATGCTACCACCAGCCTCTGGTAATGACTGATCTGTTTTCTGTTCATACAGTAAGGAGTACTGGCTTCTTTCATGTAGCACAATGCATTTGAGATTTATTCATGTATTTAGTAATTCATTCCTTTTTACTGCTGTATGGTATTCCATTGTGTGGCTCTAACAGTTTATCCATTCACCAATGGATTGGTTTTTAGTTTTGGAGATTCTGAATAAAGCTGCTATAAATATTTGTATTAGGATTCTGTGGGATCATAAATTTTTATTTCTCTTGGGTAACTGTCTAGAAGTGGGATTGCTGGATCAAATGGTAAGTAAACTTTGGAAGAACTCCCCAGACTTTTTCAAATAGTTGCCTTCCATCATGACCAGTAATTGGTATTGAGAGTTTCTTTATTATTTTTAGCTATTCTAATAGGTGTGTATTAGTATCTCATTGTGGTTTTAGTTTACTTTTCTCTAATGACAAACTATGTTGAGCACCTTTTCATGTGCTTATTTGCCATTCATATATCTTCTTTAATTGTTCACTCTTTGGCCATCAAATTTTTTTTGTTTTCTCATTATTGAATGTTGAGAGTTTTTTGTATATTCTGTATATTCTGGACATAGGACTTTTATAACCTATGTGCAAATATTTTCTCTCTGTCTTTGGCTTTTCAGTGACTTAACAGTATCTTTTGAAGGACTGATGTTGTTACATCTTGAAGTAGTCCAGTTTATCAGTTTCATCTTTTATGGTTCATGTGTTTGGCATTTTATTTACAAAGTGTTGCCTAATCCAAGGTCACAAAGATTTTCTCTTGTTTTCTTCTAAATATATTATAGTTTTACTTTACTATACTTTTAAATCTATAATCCATTTTGAGTTAAATTCTATGTGCTGTGAGGTAGAGGTTGAGATTCATTTCTTGCCATATGGATATCCAAAAATTCTAGCACCATTCGTTGAAAAGACTAGTCTTTCTCTATTTAATTGACTTTGCACCTTTGTTGAAAGCAATTGACCATATATGAAATCAACTGACCAAATGTGGGTATATTTCTAGACTCTGTTGTTGATCTGTGTATCCATCCTTTTGCTATTACCACATTGTGTTCATAATTATGGCTTTATGGAATTGAAATCATGGTCTTTATGGTCTCATAATCAGGTTATGTGTGAGTCCTCCAACTTTGTTCCCCTTGAAAATTGTTTTGGCTATTCTAGTTTTATTTTCTATATAAATTATAGAATCAGTTTCCTGATTTCTACAAAATATCTTACTGGGATTTTGATTAGGATTATATTAAGTCTATCAGGAAGTTTAGGGAAAATTGATATCTTCCAATCCATGAACATAGCATATCTCTTCCTTTATTTAGTTCTTTAATTTTGTTCATTGATGTTTCTAGTTTTTACAGATCTTATACATATTTTGATGGATCTGTACCTATTTCATATTTTTTGATGCTATTAAAAGTGGTACTGTACTGGTGGCGCAGTGGTTGAGAGTCCGCCTGCCGATGCAGGGGACACGGGTTTGTGCCCCAGTCCGGGAAGATCCCACATGCCATAGAGTGGCTAAGCCTGTGAGCCATGGCCGCTGAGCCTGCGCATCCAGAGCCTGTGCTCTGCAACGGGAGAGGCCACAACAGTGAGAGGCCTGCGTACTGCCAAAAAAAAAAAAAAAAAAAAAAGTGGTAAAATGTACATAACATAAAATAATAGCATTCACATTGTTGTGCACTATGCAGTTGATTTTTATATTGACCTTGTGGCCTGAGATTATCATAAATTTACTAGTTAATTCTAGTCACTTTTAAATGGATTTTAATAGATTCTTTGGGAATTTCTTTGTAACTAATCATGTCGTCAGTGAACAGAGATGTTTTATTTCTCTATATAGAGAACAGTTTTATTTGTATAGTTCTTTTATTTCTTTTTCTTGCCTTATCACATTGCCCAGAACCTTCACTAAATACAGAGTTAAATGGGAGTGGTGAGAGTGGCATTCTTGCCTGGTTCTTGATATTAGGGGAAGAGCATTTAGTTTTTCACCATTAAGCATAATGTTAGACATAAGGTTTTATTTTTTGTTGTTTGTTTGTTTTTGTAGATGCCCTTTATCATCTTGAAGAAGTTCCCTGCTATTCCTATTTGCTGAGGTTTTTAAAATCATGAATGGATGTTGAATGTTGTCAAATGTTTTTATGGCATTTAATTAGATGATTATATGGTGTTTCTTCTTTATCTGTTGATAATGTGAATTATGCTGGTTGATTTTTGACCATGAAACCAACCTTGCATTTTTGGGAAGAAACCCCACTTGGTCATGGTGTATTATCCTTTTTAAATATTGCTGGGATTGATTTGATAATGTATTGTTGAGAATTTTTTTGTATCTGTGTTCATATGGGATATTGATCTACAGTTTTAATATCTTTTTGTGTATGTGTGTTTTGTAGAAGAGTAATACTGACCTTGTAAAATGAGTTTGGAAGTGTTTCTTCTTTTTTTCCATTGGAGAAGTTTGTGTATAATTGGTATTATTTCTTCCTTAAATGTTTGGTAGAATTTCCCAGTGAAGCCACATGGGGTTGGAGTTTTTTGTTTTTGTTTTTCCCACTAAGTTTTAAAATGTATGTATTCAATTTCTTTGGTAGATATAACACTGTTCAGGTTATTTATTCATGAGTGGCTTTTGTAGTTTGTGTGGCTTTTGTTGTTTGTGTATTTCAGGGAATTTGTTTCCTCTGAATTGTGGACATAAAGTTGTTTGTATTACTTTGTTATTATCCTTTTTATATCTGTAGGGTCTTTAGTAATGTTCCCCATCTCATCTTCTCTTTTGTTGTCAGTCTGGCTACAAGTGTATTAATATTTTTATTTCAAAGAACTAGATTTTGTTTCATTGAGTTTTCTCTATTTTTGTGTATTCAGTTTTATTAATTTTTTGCTTTTATCTTTACTTACTTCTTGCTTTGGGGTTAAGTTGCACCTCTCTCCCCATTTCTTTTCCTGTTTTTTTCCAGTTCCTTATGGTTGGAGCTTGTTAGTTCATTAATATGACACCTTCTCTTATTTTATTTTATTGATTTATTTTTATCTTATTTTTTACTGAAGTATAGTTGACTTAACAATATTCTATTAGTTTCAGATGTATACATAGTAATACAGTATTTTCATAGCATATACTCCATACAGAGTTATTTTAAGATATTGACTGTATTCCCTGTGCTGTACATTACATCTTTGTAACTTATTTTTTCCCAGTAGTTTGTAAGCATTAATATCATAGATTTGCTTCTCAGTCTTTCTTTAACTGCATCCTATGAATTTTGATATGTTATGTTTTTATTTTCCTTTAATTCAAAATATTTTCTGATTTCTCTTCTTCCTTTTTGATTGCTGAGTTATTTAGAAGTATGCTGTTTAATTTCCAAATATTTGAGGATTTTCCAGATAGCATTCTGTTATTGGTTTCTAGTTTAATTGTTTAATTGGCAGTGAATAATGAGCAAATTTATTGAATTTTTTGATATTTGTTTCATGGGCTAGAATATGGTCTATCAAAAAGAATGTATGCTTGAAAATATGTGTATTCTGCCGTGGTTGGGTTAAAATGTCAATTAGGTCAAGCTAGATGATAGTGTTGCTTGATCTTCTGTAGTTTTACTAATTTTCTGTCTACTTGTTCTGTCAAATACTAAGTTGAGGAGTCTTGAAGCCTCCAACTATAATTATGGATTTGTCTGTTTCTCCTTTCAGTCCTATCAGTTTTTACTTTATGTATTTTGGAGATCTCTTCTTAGGTGTGTACATATTTAGGATTGTTATGTCTTCTTGGTGAATTTGGTTTTTTATTGTTTTAAAATTTTTCTCTTTATCTCTGTTCATATTCTCTGTTCTTTAGTTTGTCTGATACTGTTATAGTCACTCTGGCTTTCTTTCAGGTGGTATCGCATGGTATATCTTTTAATGTATGTGATCTACTTTTGAGCCTGTTGAAGGCTTTTTTCTTTTTTAATTGGGGTATAATTGCTTTACAGTGTTGTGTTAGTTTCTGCTGTACAGCAAAGTGAATCAGTTATATGTATACATATATCCCCTTTTTTGGATTTCCTTCCCATTTAGGTCACCACAGAACATTGAGTAGAGTTCCCTGTGCTATATAGCAGGTTCTCATTAGTTATCTGTTTTATACATAGTAGTGTATATATGTCAATCCCAATCTCCCAGTTCATCCCACCCCATTCCCCCCTTGGTGTCCATACGTTTGTTCTCAATGTCTGTGTCTCTATTTTTGCCTTGCAAACAGGTTCATTTGTACCATTTTTCTAGATTCCATATATGCGTTGATATACGATATTTGTTTTCCTCTGACTTCACTCTGTATGACAGTCTCTCGGTCCATCCTCATCTCTACAAATGATGCAATTTCATTCTTTTTTATGGCTGAGTAATATTCCATTTAATATATGTACTACATCTTCTTTATCCATTCATCTGGCGATGGACATTTATTTAGGTTGCTTCCATGACCTGGCTGTTGTAAATAGTGCTGCAGTGAACATTGGGGTGCATGTGTCTTTTTGAATTATGGTTTTCTCAGGGTATATTCCCAGTAGTGGGATTGCTGGATCATTGTTGAAGGCATTTTGCATCTCTGTTTTACCTTGATTTTTAAAGTTATTATTTCTAATACTTCATTTGACCTTTACAGTTTTCATTTCTCTGCTAAAATTCCTCATTGTCTTCATGTATGTTTTCCACCTTATCCATTAGGTCTTTTATAATAGTAATTATAGTCATTTAAAATTCTTTATGATTATTTCAACTTCATTAAGTCTGATTTGTCACTTGCTTTGTCTGTAGAAAGTGGATTAATTTTTCTTGCTTTCTTAAGTATTTAATAATTTTTTATTTAATGCAAAATATCATGTATGGATGAGACAGTAAAGACAGAGTTTAATAATATTTATGCCTGGAATAGCATGACTGTGCTATTAGTGTTAGGAGCTCAGTCAGTTTAGTCTGAGTTGAACCAGGTTTGGGTTTTTTATTGCTAAGGTTACCTACAAAGTACCACTGGCTTCAAATTCCTCTAACACTACCTTGTAATTAGAGTGGGCCTGTTTTGCAGGCAAGTTTTTCTTAATGCTCTTGCTCCACTGTCCACTTTAGGCATTCCCTGTATGCCTGTGCCTCAGAGAGGGTCTGCCTCTACACCCTGTTTCTCTCCCAGCCATGAACTCCTGTTACTTGCTACTCCATGCTTCCTAATATTTACCAGGTTAAACATTATATGATGTCTTTGAGATAGAGTATTTTTTTCTTACTTTCATGCCTGACTATGTAGAGGAAATACTAAATTGTTTGTGTATAGTTGACTAATTTGCATACCAAAAAGCATATGATTCAAAATTACCTATGAACAGCTTATGAAAGAGAAGTGTCAGCCTCTGCCATTTCATTAGGCTCCTTATCTGTAGGTTGAAGCAAAATGTTGAAATTTTGGTTGCTGTTGTAATAGGAAAACACTAAAATGCTGAAAAAGTATACGTTACCAGTATTTCCATTTTTGCAGTTTTAACTCCTCAGACTTCAGGGAGAAACATTGTGAAGTGGAGGGAAGCACAAGTACTTTGGAGCTAGAGGTTTGAGGCTCTGTTCTGCCTCTGCCTCCGTTTCATAAAAATATTTGTCAAGCTATTTACCTTCTGTAATTTAAGTTTCCTCATTTATAAAAGAACGAGAGTTCACCTGAGAGTTGTTGGGGGGATTAAATTATGTGAAGGTGCCTGACAATATCACCTGACTCAATAGATACTACTTTACTTTTCTTTCCTCTTCCTTTGACTTTTTTCCCGTGTGGTAAGTATACTGTTTGTAACAGCTGGGAAATCCTTCTACTTATTTAAAAATAGATAAGTTAATTTCTTAGGATAGAGTCTACTAAAAGGTAGAGAGAACGTTTTACTTTTCTGACTTTCTCATACAATCAGATTTCACTGACCATTTTACTTTCGTACTTGATTGTTTTACATTGAAAGCTCTGATCCATATCTATTCCAGGAAACCAAAAATAAATCCCTGAAATCTGCTAAAAATAAATAAAACACTGACTATAAGATTATTCTAATACTGGATAGCCAATAAATTCCTATGTCTCACATAAGACAGAAAATTAACTATAATTTATAACATGGCAAAGCACCTTATATTTAGATAGAGTGTAACTAGAATAAACATTTTACATGCATTCAGTGTTCTGGTATGGGGAACCAAATGAGGGTTATATGCCATCCTAACACAGCGTTCCTCTGTCCTGTGATTTATTAATATTATAAATGTGAATCTTTATAATATTTTCTCAGAACAAGGTTATTTATTTTAAATATTCACAAGTTTAAAAATATTGATGATTTATTATGTTTACTTGAGCCTCAGATATATGACATTTCTTTTACAGTATTTTCTCATTTTTTAACGGCTATCAAAGTGGCATCCCTTCCTGAGTAAGATAACAATGTAATTTATGTGGATAAATGCATCTGAAATCTGTCAGATAAAATAGAGAAATGGTTATGTAGAGTTTAATACGTTTCACAGAATATAAACACAAAATAAAAGAAACAACAAAAGCAAACTTTTTCTTTACTAAAACACAATTGTGTACTTCATTGCCAGTAGGTAAGATCGTTTCTGAGTAAGTTCAGGGATATTTTCTTTTTTACTTTTGGCTGCATTGGATCTTCGTTGCTCCGCATGGGCTTTTTCTAGTTGTGGCGAACGGGAGCTACTCTTTGTTGCAGTGCGCGACCATCTCATTGCAGTGGCTTCTCTTGTTGCGGAGCACGGGCTCTAGGCATGTGGGCTTCAGTAGTTGTGGCGTGTGGGCTCAGTAGTTGTGGTGCACGGGCTTAGTTGCTCCACGGCATGTGGGATCCTCCTGGATCAGGGATCGAACCCATGTCCCCTGCATTGGCAGGCAGATTCCTATCCAGTGCGCCACCAGGCGAGTCCCAGGGGTATTTTCTAAGGCAAATAGAGTGTGCCTTTTTTGCCCTAAAGTTCTGAATAAAAAAAGAGAAATGTTACAGTGTTAATTTTTCCTGATTTAAATATTAGCCATTATTGTCCTTATTGAACTAATTTTCATTATATTTTTGCTTCAGAAGTTACTGCAATTTCCATTGACCTCTGCATTTTCTGTAGATGTGTTCGTAATTGGATAAAACATTCCACTAAGCTTTGCTGACCTAGATACCATTTTAAATGTACTCTCCAACATTTCGTCTTAAATATGTGAGTTCATCTACATATTTGTATACATTCATACATGTTTAAAGTCACAGTACTAATACAAATTCACAGTTGATTATGATTATGACTACTGGTTTGATCAGAAGTTAGAGTTTACCACATGATCATCCCAGTAGATGCAGAAAAAGCATTTGATAAAATTCAACATCCATTCATGATAAAAACTCTCACCAAAATGAGTATAGAGGGAACATATCTCTACATAATAAAAGCCATTTATGACAAAGCCACAGTCAACATAATTCTCAATGGCAAAAAGCTGAAAGCCTTCCTGCTAAATGCTGGAACAAGACAAGGATGCCCACTCTCACCACTTCTATTCAACATAGTATTGGAAGTCCTAGCCACAGCAGTCAGACAAGAAAAAGAAACAAAAGGTATCCAATTGGAAGGAAAGAGGTAAAATTGTCATTATATGCAGGTGACATGATACTCTATAGAGAACCCTAAAGTATCCACACAAAAACTATTATAACTAATAAATGAATTCAGCAAGGTAACAGGATACAAGATTAATATACAGAAATCTGTTGCATTTCTTTACACTAACAGTGAAATATCAGAAAGAGAAGGTAAAAAAATCCTGTTTAAAATCATGTCAGAAGACAGTTTAGGGCTACCACAGGTGCTAGAAATTTAGGGGTAAAATCCAAGACAGGAGAGAGCCACAGGAGAAGCCCCAAATTCGCATGCATGAAACTGTGTATTTAGACCACTTTGTTTTATTTCCCTGTGTTTATCAAGCTATACCATAATTTTCTGCCTGAAATAGACTCTCACCCTTCCACATTCTCTGCCTGGTAAAGAACTTAAAGCTTCAAAGTTTGTTTATTTTAAGCAACTCTACTGAATGAAGTTAATTTATATACAATAAAATGTACCCACTTTAAATGTGTAGTATCTAATTAAATACATTTAAATTTTAACACATGTTTGATATGCTGTTGGAGAGAATACAAACAATACAGACTTTTTGGAAAATTATTTCGATTGTGTCAAGTAAGCATTTAAAATTTAAAATTCTCTGACCCACTAATGCACTTCTAGGAATGTATTATCTAAAAGTAACAATGGGGATACATAAGGTATACTCAGAAGGATTTTTTTCATTGCATTAGTGTTTGTAGTATCCAATGTTTGAAAACATGTAGTAGGCCAGTGTTTGCAAAGACCTGAATATTCATCTGGGGGCATGGTTAAATAAATTGATACATCTACTACTATAGAATATTGTACAACTATGAACATAAGTTTGATATATTTCAACCAGTAAACATAGGCTTGATATATTTAGTAATGAAAGCAAGTTATAGACCAATAGCTTGTGTGTGTGTGTGTGTGTGTGTGTGTGTTTCCATTCATCCAGTCAGTTAGCCATTGCAGTATTTGGGGCAAATAATAATAGCAGCTTGGACTAAGATGGGTTGTAGAGATGAGAGAGATAAATGATATCAAGGAAGATAAATTCAAAAGGATTGGGTGATATTTTGCAGGGGGAAATGAGGCAGAAGGAGGAGTTGGTCCCGCCTCCAGTTTTCTGGGTTTTGGTACTAGACCGATGGTGGGGCAGTTACTAGATATTGAAAACTTTAAGAATACTGGATTGGGAGGGGAATCTCATCAGTTTGTTTCTGGTGTTTTGAATTTGAGGGGATTTTGCTATATTTAAGTAGAAATAAGTAGTAGACAGATGTAATGGATCTGGTACTCACTGGAGAGGTGTTGACTGGTGATATAAATTTGGGAGTCAGTTGCTTTGCTGATAACAGGCACACATGAACTTGCTCAGGGAGACAATTTAGAAAAGGAAGAGGAGACCTAGAATCAACCCTCAAGAAGCACCACATTAAAGGTCAAGTATGAGGAGGATGAGTCAATGAAGGAGGCAGGGAGATTGTAGTATTATTAAATACAAGGGAAGTATTTTAAGGAGGAACTGGTCAATAATGTCTGAAAATGCTCTTTGCTCAAATGTGTGGCTAATCCTTAGCAAGATCCCTTTAAGTAAAATGATGGGAGCAGAAACTAGGTTGAAATAGGTGGAGTAGTGAGTGGTAGGAGAGGAAACGGATACAGTAAATTAGGCAGTTTTGCAAAAATTGGAAAGGTACTTATGATACTACGTTAGTAGCAGGAAATGAAAAAAAAAGCACAGTATAAAATATGTCTATGTCTGTATCTGTATTTATATCTAATATAGTGAAATAGTAAAGCAAGTACATGAACTTGAGCTGCACTGCCTGGGTTTAAATTCAGACTTACCACTGTATGACCTTGGGCAAGTTAACTTCTCTGTTTTATACCTCAGTTTCAACCCTGTAAAATGGGAGTAACAATAGTACTTACCTCATTGGGTTGTTGTGGGGATGAAATGGATTAATATATATGCTTGCCATTATCATCATCATCAACCCAACATTTTTGTAGAATATTGTAAAGAGGCCTTAAAACTTTTACATGTTAACATTGAATATCTCAGGGAGATGGGGTTGGTATGGAGGAGAGAGAAGATAATTTACTTGTTTACTTTAAATCTCTGTACACTTTGTTTTGCGGTACGCGGGCCTCTCACTGTCGTGGCCTCTCGCGTTGCGGAGCACAGGCTCCGGACGCGCAGGCCTAGCGGCCATGGCTCACGGGCCCAGCCGCTCTGCGGCATGTGGGATCTTCCCTGACCGGGGCACGAACCCGTGTCACCTGCATTGGCAGGCGGACTCTCAACCACTGCGCCACCAGGGAAGCCCCACTTTGGCTTCTTAAATCAATTCATTCAGCACTTGTTGAGCATGTTGAATACATTAGGCACTCTTTTAGGTCCTAAGAATACAACAGTGAATACAAGAAAAAAATTCCTGTTCAACCGTGGCTTACATTCTGCTGTGAGGGTAAAAGGCAATAAACAAAGTATATATGGGAGAGAGAGTGTGTGTATACATACACTTACATACACATATATACACTGTTAGTGATAAGTGCTCAGGAGAAAAATAAAGCATGGAAAGGGATAAGGGGTTTTTAATTTCAAATAGGATGATCAGGGAGTGCATGTGAAGATAACATTTGTGTAAAGAGCTGCAGGTGATACGAGAGAGCCTTGAGGATTTCGTTTGTAAGAGCATTTAGTTGAAAGGAACAGCAAATGAAAGTTAAAGTTAGTGAAGAAAAAGCATAACTGGCATTCTCAGAGAATAATAAAAGAGGTTAGTGGGGCTGAAGAAGGTTACTGGAGCGGGGAGAAAGGGAGTGAGGCCACAGAAGTAATAGATTTATTTGGAAAAAACATATTCTGTAGCCTTTTAAAGAGCTGTGGCTTTTACTCTGAATGAGGTGGGAAGTCATTTGAGTGTTACGAACTCTTGACTTCTATTTTACATTCTAACTCTACTAGGTTGAAAACAGATTTTTACTTTAGTAAATACTCCAATTAGAAAAGAACAACTAAAAGTGTACATGGATTCTAATATCACTTCCCTCCTCAAGAATCTACAGTGCTTCTGTGTTATCTGTTGTGTTACCCTAAGTTTCATTGCTTATGTTTTAAAGCTCTTCATAGTCTTGCCACATTTTACCTGTTTAATCCCATTTCCTCCAATTCTTCCAGACCTAGGTAATTCTTCTAGTCCTAATTTTTCTAAACCTAGGACCAGTTTTAGCATAGTTCCGTTACTTACAATTTGTTCTGGTAAAAATAACTGGGAGATTTTACATCATGGACAATGAATACATAAAAGTTTTTTTTCTATAAATAAATATCTTGGAAATCTTCATTTAAGTGTTGTTGAAGCTCTTAAACATGTAAATAATTGATTCACTTTCATCATCTCATTAGTCAAGAGTCCCAGTTGCAGAAAACAATCTGTTTTATCTAGTGATTTATTAGAAGGTACTGGCCAGCTAACAGAATCTTTGGGAAGGCCATGAAATCAGATATTTTTGTTATATAGCTTGGAAACATGCAGGCAGGAGAAATGCTCAAGCATACCATGTGGCTTTCATGGTATGATCCAACTCCATTCCCTCTGTTGCCCACATGTTATCTTTGAAGCTAGGCACCAGTCACTGGAACTTCTGTCAGAGCTACCACAGAAGAATCAGACATTGTCACCACTGTGCTTGAAAGATCACTGCTTCAGATCATTTACTTCTTCCTTCCAAACATTGCATATTTATGTATACTCAGCAATGCCTAGGCCTTGTCTCGAGCTTTAGCTGGAGTGGAGTCTGGAAAATGTTATGCATAGTTATCCATCCTCTGCAATGTATGAAGGTATGCTTGAAAGATTTGAGTGAGTGTTGAGTATCTACCACATTCATAATAAAAAAAATGAAAATAAAAACGACAATGGAGTATCCTTTTTCAATTATCAGACTAGCAGCAATCAAAAGTTTGACAACTTTTATGTTAACAAAAATACAGGGAAACAGCTGGTCATAAATTCTGGTAGAAATATAAATTTGTGAAATGTGTAGAGAACAAATTGGCATTAACTATTAAAATTACAAATAAATGTACCCATAGATTCAGTAATTCCACTCTTGGAATTTATCATACAGAGTCACATAGTTTGGAAACATACGTCTAGCAATAGGAGACTGACTAAATAAATTACAGTATGATCTATACAGGGGAAATTCTGCAGCCACTAAAGAGAAGGATGTGGAATGATTTGGAAAGATCTCCAAGGTACAATAAATGAAAGAAGCAAGTTGAGCCTAGAGTATATGATATTCTGTGTTTGAAAGACAAAGACAAAGACATGTGTGTATAAACTGTAATAGAATTTCTATTTCTGAGAAATGGAAAATGAGGATTTGATGTGACATGCTAGGAGCCATGTATACCATAGAACTGATTTAGCACAAAATATTTACTAGACATTTGAGGAATCAATAGCTGTTTGCATTGTATCAATAGAAGGAACTGTGTGGTCAAGGAATAGGAATGGAAAAGGGACTTAGGTTTTACTTTGATACTTTTTGGATTTTATATTATTTGCCTGCATTGCATACTAACTAATTTGTTTTAAATTAGCTACTGCTGTTGTCTGCCAAACTATGTTTCTGCAAATAAGGAGTGTAAGGCTGTGGTATATTTATCATTAAAGATTTTGTATATTCCTGAATAAATTAAGAATTCTATATAAGGAATTTTTTCTCAATGACATAAGGGTGGTGTTTTTTTGCATCGTGTAGTATAATTGGTTACTATATATGTTAACTGACATAAGAAGTTGAAAATTAGAAAATGTGTCACTAATTACTTCTGGAAGTGAAATGAGAATGCTTTCTGTTTAGAAAAAGCTTATGTTTATAAGTTAATTTACTATTTTGAATATTAGTTTTATATGTAAAAGATGTGTAATATGTGATTAACAAATACATAGCATTAATATTAGTTCTTAGATAAGAACTTAGTCCCTTTGTCCTCATGGTAAAGCATGAGGTAAAGAAGCAATACTCCTTACTGTATAATGTAATTTCTCTTTACTAACATATAAATGTTAATACAGAGAGAACTGAGTTTTCCATTTGCTTTTCTGAGTTAATGGAATGAATATGAGAAAATTATTAAAACTTTTACCTTTTTACATTTTTTTTACATTGTTACATTTTTCACTGGTATTTTTGTGTTAAAGTAAGTATTCAAGGAAATGGTAAATTGTAGATATATGAGAATATCTAATTAAAAGTTCTGCTGAGCTTTTCCTTATTTAAGGAACCTTGAAAAATATCTTAACATCATATTGCTTTTCTACTTGCACATACTCCTCTCTAATTTATACCCCCAATAATGTTGGTATGCTTTGTTAATATAATGTCACTTTAGAACTTTGGTCTAGTCCTGGCTTTCAACTACTTACTTATTTGAAAAATCTAATAATATTTTAACAAAAATACTTGACTGCAATGAAAAGATGGAACCTTAAATGTCCAATGAATTTGAAATTAATTTGAGAGAGGACAGATTTGGGGCATATAGAAGAACACGCCACTTTTCCTAGTAGGATATTATGACCTAATCTCAGTTTTGAGTCTCTATTAAGTCAGTAGTCTTCAAAATGAGGTACACAAATCTGTTGGTATATGCTAAGAATATTAGAAATCTTATTATATACGTCTTGGTAATAGTACATGGTTTTGAAAGTTTGAGAGCCATTGATATTTAGGCCATTTATTGGTTTTTTTGTTTGTTTGTTTATTTTTTGCGGTACGCGGGCCTCTCACTGTTGTGGCCTCTCCCGTTGCGGAGCACAGGCTCCGGACGCGCAGGCTCAGCGGCCATGGCTTACAGGCCCAGCCACTCTGCGGCATGTGGGATCTTCCCGGACCGGGGCATGAACCCGTGTCCCCTGCATCGGCAGGCAGACTCCCAACCACTGCACCACCAGGGAAGCCCAATTTATTGTTTTTTGTACCAAAAAAAGCAGCAGCTGGGACCAAGGGGTGAAGCATTTATAACTCATAAAATAAACTTGGAATGTGAACATAAACATTTTCTTTTCTTTTAATAAATGTGGCTGAACCTTAATGGAGAATGTTGAGGTATTAACAAGCTTATGGTAATTCAAGGGCATTTATCCAAATTGGGTTGCATCTCTTTCTTTTGTTTTAATATTTGTACTAAGCTTGTATACCATGGATGAAGATTTCATAGCCTAGTGTTTTCTCTCAGATTTTTTTCCCAGTTGAAAATAAAGATAATATCAACACCAAAACCATGTCCTTCCCTTTCAATTAATTGCAGTTTCTGGCCATTTCACGTTGGGTAGCTTTTTCCTCAGTATCCATCCACTTTACAACCATTTTCTCTGATTGCTGTATGCTCTGTGGTACCAAAAGAGATGCCATTTATTTCCCTCGTACTTTCATGTATCCAGTACATTGTGGTGTGCATCCTATAAGAGACCAGGAAATATTATTGACAACAGTAATTTCATAATTTATGAATGTTCATGTTTTTATCTCAGATATTCAAGATTAAAGCAGTCCAATTGGCTGAGAAACTCCTTCCTGCCTTTAACACACCTACGGGGATTCCTTGGGCAATGGTGAATCTGAAAAGGTAAATTCTATTTTTATGTGGTTATTCCTGTTCTAAAGAAATTAGATTAACTGATTTTTTGACCCTTTAAAAAGGTATTAGAAATTTCTAATGATCAGCCCCCACCGTACTTTTTAAGACTTAAACTGTTTTTCTCTTCATATGTACAGAAGCAAACTGTTTTTCTCTTCATATGTACAGAAGCATATTTCTTTAAAACATTGTCTGATTTTTAAAATATGTTCTTTACTTTGAAACAGTTCGCTTGCCGTAACTGTATTCCAGTTTCTACTGCTTGTTTCTCTAAGTCTAGATTTCTGTCTCTTACAAAATAGTTGGTTCTTTATGATTTGCTTATTCATTTCCATTTAGTGCTGTAATGGATTCAAAGTGCTTTCCCTCTTTTGTTTTATGTACACGGCATGTTGATCTTCTTCTAAGTCAAAATGGAACACAGTATACCTTAAAATCAGGACTTCCTATTGCTGAATGTCTTACTGATGATAAAGGAAGACATAATTCCTGACGTTGACTATAGGGTCCTTTTTATGGTATTTACACTGTTGAAGTTCAAAGTGAGGCATGATTCTGTGACAGCTTTATTTGGGAAAACTAATCTGTTTTAGTCATTTCTAATGGAGAACTTTATAAAGTTTTAATTTTCACTGAGAAATCAGTATTTAATACTGAACATGACATCTAGCTTTACTATTCTTTGATGTCATGCAATATATATAATGTAAACTCCCTGTTTGTGAGGAAAAAGCTAGCTAGAGTTCCAGACCAACCTCCACAAAAGGATGTGGTCACATACCTGTTCTCTGTCCTTAGTTTCATGATAGGTTTTCTGATGTTTCCTTCAGTAGCATTGTCAGAGTCATATATAACTTTCTTAGATAATAAGAATTTTAACTTAATTAGCTTACAACTTAAGTCTGAGATGAAGAAAGACTGCAGGATGTTATTATTATTATTATTTGTCTATATAGAAAATAACGGAAAAATCCAGCATTGCGGAACTTCAAACTTAGATTGAGATGAAAATAGAAGGGTTTTCAAGGACCATGTCTTGAACATAAGTTTAATTTTCATGTTGTTTCTTTGTATATATTCATACACATACGTATTTTACTTGGGTTTACCGACCACAGATGTAATTATTTACCTATTTTTTAAAGGTTTTTGTTTTTGATTGAGTTCTACATGTGTCTCACAAACAGACTTTCTTCCAATTTTGCTGTCTGAAAGCCAACTCATGTTAATAATTTAACATTATTTATCTCCTACAATATGATATGCAGCATATAGAAGCACAAACATAGATACCGGTGGAGCTTTTAAAATTTTTTATGGTTTGTTTGGATACTTGCTTTTCTACTTCTTATTTTTCTCACTCAACAAAATCTCATGGAAATACTCTTCCAGGTAATGCCACAGAAGTTTAAATCAATCTCTGTGATGACTACCTAGTGGAATATAGGATGTATTATAACACATAGGTTATACCATAATTTGTTTAATCATTCCATATCAGTGGTATTTGTTTATTTCCATTATTTTGCTACTGTAAACATTGTTACAATGGCATCCTGTTATATGTGTCCTTGTGTAGTGGGGAATTTTCTCTGAAAATGATTCTTAGGAATGTGATTGCTGTATCAAAGGGCATATGTCTCTTTTATCTTTGTGGGATAGATTCCCAAGTGTGGAATTGCTGGATCAAAGCATATATGTATTTTTAAATTTAGTAGTTACTCCGCAGATGTTTTCCAAAAGGCTGTAGGTCATCATATTTCCATCAACAGTGTGTGAGAGTACCAAAATGTCTACAAGTATATGTTCTGTTTCATTTTCAAGAGACTGATGGCTATAAAGTGTTACTGTTGTTATTTTCATTTGTATTTTCTGCTTAGTGAATTTGAGCATCTTTTCATAAATTTGTTGGACATCTAGATTTGTTTTTTGTGAATTGTCTGTTCCTAGCGTTGATTGGATTGTTTGTCTTTTTCTAGTTAGTTTATAAAAGAGCCTTGTAGATTATAGAATTATTTCTTTTTTCCCTGTTCTACTACTTGTTTGTTATCTTTAGTTATAATAATTTTTCATTCCTAAGTCTTAGATGTTTATATATTCAAATATATCTTTTATAACTTCGGGGTTTTCAGTCTTGGTTAAAAAGATTGTCTTCACCTATATATTATAGTCTTCTGGATTTCCATAAAATGTTTTTATAATACTGCTTTTTTAAAAAAAATCATCAAATATGATGTTGGCTGTAGATTTTTTAATCAATTGCCTTTATCAGATTGAGGAAGTTTTTTTCTCTAGGTAAACTGTTAAAATAACTTAGAATAAAATTATTCAAAAACTCATTAGATAACTATTCTTACTAGGCTCTTTGTGAGGTGTTTTCACAATCTTAAATGTCATTTAATTTCCTAACAACCATGTGAACTAGGTATCATGAATTCTCACATTATGGATAAGGAAACTGAGTCTCACAGAAAGCAAATATCTTTTTTTTTATTGTGGTAAAAGTCACATAATAAAAAACATAACTATTTTAACCATATTTAACTATATAGTTCAGTGGCACTAAGTACATTCATATTGTGCAACTCTCTCTATCATCCATCTCCCGAATTTTTCACCTTCCTAAACTGAAACTCTGTCCCTCTTAAACACTAACTCCCCATTCCCCCTCCCCAATCCCCACCCCCCGCCCCTGACATCTACCAGTGTACTTTCTGACTCTATGAATTTGACTATTCTAGGTACCTCATATAAGTGGAATCAAACAGTATTTGTCTGCACCTAATGTATATTGGAATGCATTTTTAAGGTTAACTTAATATATGTCCTGCAAACATGGTACCTTCTTTTTTATTCTTCCCCTGCGCTATACAGTAGGTACTCACCAGCCATCTACTTCATACATAGTAGTGTACATACGTCGGTCCCAATCTCCCAGTCCATCCCACCCTCCCCCACTTGGTGTCCATACATTTGTTCTCTACATCTGTGTCTCTGTTTCTGCTTTGCAAATAGGTTCATTTTTCTCAATTACACATATGTGCGTTAATATATGATACTTGTTTTTCTCTTTCTGACTTACTTCACTCTGTATGACAGTCTCTAGGTCCATCCATGTCTCTGCCAATGGCACAATTTTGTTCCTTTTTAAGGCTAATATTCCATTGTATATGTGCCATATCTTCTTTATCCATTCATCTGTTGATGGACACTTAGGTTGCTCCCATGTCCTGGCTGTTGTAAATAGTGCTGCAATGAACACTGGGGTGCATGTAACTTTTGGAATTATGGTTTTCTCTAGGTATATGCCCAGGAGTGGGACTCCTGGGTCAGAGAAGGCAAATATCTTGCTCAAGGTCCTACAGTTAATTAATGGCAGGGCTAGGAGCCTATGTGCTACATCAGTAGTTAAGATTATTATCCTTATCTTCTACATCTATTTCAGCTCCTCTACCAAATCATGTATTACTTACTCTATTCTGCTTACACTTTAGTGGTAATTATAAGATATGGTTCTTGTGTCTAAAAAAAGCTCATAATTATTCCATACTTGTCATTTGACTTACCTAATTTAATATTTATCTAGGTGATACAGAGTTTAAAAAGTCAGCTAGTGCTAAAAGATAGAAAACCAATAACATCAATCCTTCTATGAGAGAGTTATATTTTTTACTTCCTCCTAAAAGTAGAAAAGACCTTAGAGAATGGTTTAGAGTTCTAGTAGGAATAACCTGTGAACTCTGCTACTTGAATAATTAATCTAGACTTCCAGTTCCAGCCATGGAGTAGCTTATATCAGGTTAACTCTCCCACGGAAAACAGTCATAAAAGGTCAGCAAGATGGTTTGAAGGGATTAGAGAGCAACTAACTAAGGGAGGACACAAGGGGCTGTGATCCTAAGAGAAGGTCATCTCCGTAGAAACACTGGCTTTACCCCCTGAGGGCATATTCTTAATTATGGTGCAGGGCAATTGAAGCCAAGCCTAATGTAGCGGGTCATTTAGGGCAAAGAAGACTATGGTCAGGTCTTGGAGCTGCCAGAATGGCTGAGATACGAGGGACAGTGTCTCAAGACAGGAAGGAATTGCAGAGGAAAAGCCCCAAAATTTATGTACAAATTTTCCTCAAATTGTTGGCTGATTCTATACCTGCCCATGCAGGGGGACTCAAAAGAACTAGATAACAGCATTTGGAAGCTAATTTAACAGCTACATGGTACTGGCGAGACAGAGGTTAGTGTTTAAGCCTGCCAAGGTGGAGGGCCCTGTGAGGCTGTCTGTAAAATAAAAAGTGAAAAATCTTGTTTAGAATTTAGTATTTTGAGACGTTTAAATGCACTATGAATGAAACTTTCATTTACATGGAAATGGGATTTTGTGTTTATACTTGACTTTGCT
This sequence comes from Monodon monoceros, assembly GCF_005190385.1. NCBI lineage: Eukaryota > Metazoa > Chordata > Mammalia > Artiodactyla > Monodontidae > Monodon > Monodon monoceros. The sequence goes on along the minus strand of NW_021703774.1, from coordinate 78,086,364 downwards.
ATAATCCATTCGCCATGCTGACACCTAGGTAATCTTTCTAAATGGTATGCTTTATTCTTTAAATATTATGTTACATTCCTTAAAATTCTCCATGATGTTCCATCATACTTAAAATAAAAAAAGCTTTAAATTTCACCATAGCCTACAGAATTGCTGCACAGTCTGGATTTTACCTAGCTTTCTAACCTCATTCTGTATCATTCACTTCCCCTTCCTGAACTCCAGCCACACTAGCCAACTTTTTCCTCAGGGCCATTGCGTTTGCTATTTCCTCTGCTGGGAATTCTCTTTTTCCGTATCTGTTCATCACTAGCTCCTTCTCGTCATTCAGGTCTCAGTTTAAATTGTGTCATTTTAGAAACTCTTTGAACATTATGCATAAAGTCTTCGAACTCATTTTCCATCGCTAGTACTCAGTATTCTATCACTCTATTTAATTTTCTTCATAACAATTATCACTATTAAAATGGTCTTACTTATTATGGGAACAGGAATGTTATATGTCAGGTTCACTACTATATGTCCCAGATAATAGTAGGCACTTAATATTTGTGAAATGAATGACTGTCCTACATAGTTACTGCATCCATATTTCTTCCTTGATTCTCATGTCTGGCTTCAAAAAAATACATTACTGGCATTTGCCTATCATAATTTCAAAAACAATATAAAAATAGCACCAAAAAATTAACGAACTTTCAGCAAGGTAATGATATACCCTGATATCTATTTTAATGTTTTCTCAACACATAAGTAAAACATATCAAATTGAATTGCCAGTATACAAGTAGATATAAAGGGGAAAGTTTAACAAGTACATGGTACTGGGAAGACAGAGGTTAGTGTTTAAAGCTTCCAAGGTGAAGGGCCCTTGATAAACACCCCAGGCTTTCTGCTGAGATCCCAGAGGGCCACTTCCTAGAGGGAGAGGTAAAACTGAAATAGACTACCCTTAACAAAGCCTAAAACCAAGGTAATCAGCCTATACTCAACCTATGTTTGAGAGGAAACTTAACCTTCTGAGAAAGAAGATAACATCCAAAAAGTCTACAGTTTTTCATTTATATAGTTTGGCTTCCAAAAAAATTTATAAGGCAGGCTAAAAAAAAAAGAAAAAAAAAAAGAAGATATCCTAGACATATATCTGCACAAATGAAATGTACACAAGATTATTCACTATAAAAGTTTTCATAATAGCAAAATATTAGAAATTTGCCAAAGGACCACCATAGAGGATTGATTAAATAAGTTATGTCTATTCATATAACATAGTAGTTTTCATACAGGCACTATGAGCATTTGAGGCAGGACAGTTCTTTATCAGGATACTGTCATGTTACATCTTTGGCCCCAGCACAGTAACTGTAAGTTGCACCTTCAAGGTTTGAAACAACTCAGAATGCTCTCACACATTTTCATATGCCTCTGGGGTGAGACATTTCAATTGAAAATCATTAATGTCATGGAATTCTGTGCATCTATTAAAAAAATAAAATGAGAAAGTTGTTTAGGAACTGATATGGAATGCCTACTGAGGTGCATCTTAATAGCAAGATCCGACATACAGAGCAGTAAGTATACTTTGCTATGTTTTGTTTAAGAAAGGAGGAAAATAAGAATATATATTTGGATTGCTTATATATGCATAGAAATTTCTGTACTTATACATAAGCTAATGAATGATTATATTTGGAGCCTGTAAGGGGAAGAGAGATGAGAATGGGGTGAAATATATTTAATGTGTACTTTTCTACATTGTTTTGATTTTTAGAACATGTGGATATTCTATTAACAATAATTTAAAAATAATAAAATTTTAGATATAAGTAATCTATTGTTTGAGATAATAATTTCTAAGAGATATATTTGAAATTTATGTATTCATTAAAAAAAGTGTTTCATTTTTTTCCCAATCCTGTCTCCTTTTACCTTTTCTTTCATTCAGTGGAGTAGGGCGAAACTGGGGCTGGGCATCTGCAGGTAGCAGCATTCTTGCTGAATTTGGTACACTGCATATGGAGTTTGTCCACCTCAGCTACCTGACAGGAAACCCGATTTACTACAAAAAGGTTAGTTTTCTTGCCTTCTTTTCTTTGTTATAAAAGAATCCTTTAGGATTCTACCCCAAAGATTTGATTAAAGCTTAGGAAATGTTTGCCTTTTTAAAAATTATGTAAAGAAATGTCCCTTCTATTTAGAACATATTTAACATATTTACTGTTATTTGAGAAGGTATAACCACTAGTAAGTTTTTTTAAAATTCCATTACTATCTCTATTTAGCATTGTGCTGAAGTTTCTAGTCAGCATGGCAAGATGAGACAAACAAAATGAACAAAAAGGTAAAGAATTGAAAAGGAAGAAAGAAAACAGTAACTGTTCACAGATTAGATGATTACCTAAAATATTAAGACAATCTACATATAAATTATTAGAAATAAGAGCTTAATTTATATTTTGAATAAAAGGTCAATATAAATATTAAAAATCAGTAGAATTTCTCTGTACCAGGTACAGCAGGCAAGAAAGTATCATTTATAAAAACGTATCTTATGTGGTAGGATAAAAGTATAAGTTTCCCACAAATAAATCTAACAAAAGATAAACAAAGTTCAAAACTATTAAGTGACATTAAAGATGACCTAAATAAATCGAGAGATGTATTATGTTCATGTATAGGAAAACAATATCATAAAAATTTCAGTCATCTCCAGATTGATCTATAGCATCAATTCAATGCCAATCAATTCCCCACTGCCTTTTTTTTTTTTAATGGAACTTGACTATACACTTCTAGCATTTAAATAGAAGAGAAACATTCAAAATATTCCTGAAGAAAAACATGTTGGGTGGGTTTGTATTACCCAGTTATCAACACTAACAGTATAGTGTTGGTGTATAGAGACAGGTAAGACTGATGAACAGAATAGATAGCCCTTAAACAGACCCACATATTTGTGGAAATGTTGTAACAGCGGTAGCATTGTAGATTGTAACAATTCTAGGAGCATTAAAGGTTTAAATTTAAAAGACAAAATCTAATAAAGTTGAAAATACAAATACTCTATAACCCAGCAATTCCACTCTTTGATATGTACATTTATATCATATACATAAAAACATTGTTTATATTAGCAATTTATATGATAAGATTTAATACAGCAGTGAAAATAAATTAATTATGGTCACATTCATCAATCAAAAGAGTATAATACAACTTTCATAAAGTTTAAAGAAGCAGAGCTGATTCAAAAGTGATTTTAATAGAATCAGGATGGTGATGAACATAAAATTCAGAGCTGTGATGATATCTAGGACAAGGGCAGTGGTATGTGAATGGGTAGCAGTAAACAGAACAGCAAAGGTTATATAGTGTTGTATTTCTTAAATTGAGGTGTGAGTAGAATCTATATATATTCCTTTCTGTGTATGAAATATTTCATCAACTGAGAAGAATTTTCAGTTAAAGATAGCAAAATGGAGCCAGATCACAGAATTTTCCCTTTCCTGATTAAATGAACAATAACAGTGAAAATAATAAAGACCAGCAAAAATTCATCAATAACAATGTAAGAAGGAAAGGCTGTAGCCTCATGTCATAAACATGTGATGGCAAAAAAAAAAAAAAAAAAAGAAAGCTAATAGAGCAGTTCTCTAGAATAAGTGGTACATCTTGAGGTACAAAACCAAATCCTCATTAGCAGCAATGAGAACAGGATCACAGACCGATGGTGGATGCTTCTTTGGACCCCACTAAATATGATGTGTTGAGAAGCTAGAAAAACAGAATTCAGTTAGGAATCTCACTGACAAGCTGTATTTGTGCCCATACACTTTGGTGAGGGAAGAGAACGAATGACAGATTCTCTATTATGCATAGTGCTGCATTGCTAGTTTCAGTTGCCTGAGGAGAAGCAAAGGCTTAAAAAAACACATTCACATTTGGACTCTACTTATCCTTTTATGTCACAACTCATGTGAATTGCTGGTTCAGGAAAAATAGTAATGAGTAAGTCATCAAAAAAGAACATGTATAGAATTTATACAAAAATATTACCAGAAAAAAAAAAGAAGGAAAAAATGTGAAAAATGAATGATGGCCAAAAAATGCTTATCAGAAAATAGCAATTGAAGACCTGGACCAAACATCACCATGAGAGAGAAGATAATGAAGCGCTCATCTCTGTGAAACAAGAATATAAGATGTGATATCATTAATAAAGTGTAAGAAAAAATTAAGTTATCGTCAAAATGAAGGGCAAAATGGAAGCAATACAAAGAAAGCATTCAAAATACGGTAAGAGACTTAGAAGACAAAATTGAGACAGGCTAGTAAAAGTATGGAAATGAAAAGATAGATAAAAAGATTTAGAAAGGAAATAATAGATGTAGAAGAGAAGCAGAGAGGATTCAATGTATGCATAATTTTCAGGAGTCAAAAGAACGCTAATTTTTTCGTCTTTCATAACAACATCATCCTGAACTGACTAAACCTGGTTCATGGAATTATTCAGATTGAGATTGTTGTACATAGAGTTGGTCTCAAACATGAAAGAACACAGGTAATAAGCATCCCTGAGCCCATTCCTGAAACTGCGTGATGACAGATTCCAGCTGAGTGAAAGATGATTGGGAACTTTGTGTTAAAAGGATTAATGTTATAATGCTCAAGTCCAGAAAATAGTGAAGTACATATAAGGTCCTGTGAAAAAGAAAATGTTTCCCCAAGTCATTTATATCAATTAAGTTATCCTTCAGATGAGAAGATAACATTCTCAAATAAGAATATAAGAAATGGTATACCTTTGTGCTTTTTTTTTTTTTTTAAGCACTTAAAAAATCCATCATCCAATCTAGAGATGAATCAAAACAAAGTCCCTGGGAAAGTCTCTAGCTTCTTAATATGTTTCATGATTTTTCCCCCCTTAACTTCAGGATGTCTTTTAGGAATTGGAAGCTTAGGAATTTTAGAAATATAGGGATATCTATTATGGGATCAATATTTAAAGTTCAGCAATTTAGTTTTACTTTATTTACTTTTTCATCTATTAACTTCAGCGTGGTTTCATACTTTTTTATTACAAATGTCCTATTATGATTATATTTCTATGAAATTATTTCTGATTTTATGTTTAGTTATGCATACATTGAATATGTCTGGAATGATGTTTATCACCAATGTTTCTGATGGCTATTTCTGGATAGTACAATGTTGGAATTTAAATTGGTTTCCGTCTGTGCTCTTTTCTTTGTATTTTTATTTGTTGACTTTTAAATAATGCTCATATTTCATCTTATAAAAATAATGAGTCATTAGAAGCCTTTCCTTACCGTCTTTCCCCCGCCGCCCCCACACACACACAAGATTGGGGGTGGGATGGCAGTGTAGGCTCTGAGTGAGGAGAAAAACAAAGCCCAGATTAATATAAAACCTTAATGATTTTATTTTCAATAATTGCATTCTTAATTTCATTTTGCTTATTAGGTCATGCACATTCGGAAACTACTTCAGAAAATGGATCGTCCAAATGGTCTTTATCCAAATTATTTGAATCCACGAACAGGTCGCTGGGGTCAGTGTAAGTATTTCTATTACAACTGAGGCTTTGTTGAAAGATTGAAACTTGTGCTTGATGTATTGATAAATATACTACATGTAGCGTTAGAAACCTCAGTTTATAACCCTGTGATCTGCTAGTGCTGTTACCTTTGGCAAGTTTCTAATCTCTTGTAGCTTCAGGTTTTCTACTTGTAAAATGGAAACATGAATTTCCCCTCTCACAAGAGTATTTTATTTCGGGTATGTGTAAGTACTTTGCTAAAATATAGTGTGGCATTTGCGCAGGGTTGTACTTTTAAGCCCTTATTTGTAAACTCTGTCTTCATGTAAATAAGAGCATTGCTTGATATAAGTATGTAGTAGCGGAATATGAAGAACAGTTGAGCACGTCAAATGACTAGAAAATGGGGTGATTGCTCTTGGACAGGCCATGTCTGGTCATTCATTTTAAAAGAAGGTATCAGTGTCTGTTATTCACCAGGCTCTTGAATGAGACTGGAGATAGGGAAAGAATATATAGGACTTGGTCTGAATTCAGGCAACTCTCAGGCTAGCAGGCAGGGTAGGCAGACACACTTAGAAGTAGTTGAAATATAATGTGATAGATGTATTGATAGTAGAGGAATGTACCAATTATTAGGTGAGACTGTGGTAGAAGTGATTTCCTGTCTCAGGAGACAGTGTTTTGTTTGGGGAGGGGGTGATTTTCTTATTAGAGTTTTAGAATTGATCTTTGAAGGAATTGATTTTTTAAAAACAATAAATAATAAATGTTTTCTGTTCATGAAAAAAACAAAACACAAATGGACAATATACAGATGTTCATATTTAATCCTAAAAGTGGTGCTAATGAGGACGATACGTGGAGACAACGTAGTGTAACAGTACACTCTTTCTGTACAGACTGGTGCTACTTTACTAGAATGTACAAAAGACTGCCACCTGTAGTACCATATTTGTAGCATCTCCAGAGACTGGTCATCAGAGACCTTTGTCCCTCTGTCTTCCCACTTCACCAAGTCCCTAATCAAATCAATGAAGCTTTTAAACAGAAGACACTGTTCTTTATCTATTAAATCTATAAAGGAAGTGGACACATCCCTGTATCCAGTGTTTCAAAAAGTATTAGGGCTTCCCTGGTGGCGCAGTGGTTGAGAATCTGCCTGCTAATGCAGGAGACACGGGTTCGAGCCCTGGTCTGGGAGGATCCCACATGCCGCAGAGCAACTAGGCCCATGAGCCACAACTACCGAGCCTGTGCGTCTGGAGCCTGTGCTCCGCAACAAGAGAGGCAGCGATAGTGAGAGGCCCGCGCACCACGATGAAGAGTGGCCCCCACTTGCCACAACTAGAGAAAGCCCTTGCACAGAAACAAAGACCTAATACAGCAAAAATAAATTAATAAACTCCTATCCCCAATATCTTCTTAAAAAAAAAAGTATTAAAATTTGTATGACCTTTGAACTAGTGACTCATTTCTAAGCATTTATTCCGAGGAAATTTTCAGATATATAGATAGATAGATAGATAGATAGATAGATATACACAAACGCACACACACACACCCAGCACATATATATGTATATATAGAGAGGGTAATTTACAATTTTGGAGTTATTTATAATAGGGATAATTTGGAAACATTCTAAAGCACTCCATAGAAAGTCCAATGGAACTTTCTATGATGATGAAAATGTTCTATTTCTGTCCTGTCTAATATAGTAGTGGTTATTAGCATGTGGTTATCGAGCACTGGAAATGTTAGTATGGTTGTGGAACTGCATTTTAAATCTTATTTACTTTAAATTAATTTAAATTTAATTAGATATTTGTGACTACAGCCTACCACATTGGACAGTGCAGTTTTTAAACATCCTATGAAAGAAATTTGGTTAAATTATAATCCCTCCAGATCTGATATACAATATAGTCATTAAAAGTTATGTTATAGAATACTTGACATAGGTAAATATGAAATATCTAGAAAGATATTGAGAAAAAGAGAGAAAACAAATACCACAAGGATAGAAACCAAAGTGTTACCTGTGGTTTTTTACTGAATGTTTGTTTTGTTTACCCCTATTAATCTAAATTTGATAATGGACATGTATTACTTTTGAAGTAAGATTAAAAACATTTTTAAATAAGAAGATGCTATTTTCCACACCAAAATCTTAGAATACTGGAAAAAATAAATCACTGTTTGAGAATTGCCAGCCTTTGAAATGACCAGCAGTGTCTCACTGATGGCATCTTAATTATTAAAGTTATAACTCTTTCTCTTCATCATATGGTGTTGTGAAAACTAGATAGCCACATGAAAAAGAATGAAGTTGGGCCCTTACCTTTATTAGATACAAAACTTAACTCACAATGCACCCAAGACCCTAAATTTAAGGACCAAAACTATAAAACTCTTAGAAGAGGGACAAATCTTCATGACCTTGGATTTGGGAGTGACTTCTTCAAAAGCATAGGCAACAATAGAAAAAATAGATCAATTGGATTTCATTAAAATTAGAAACTTTTGTGTATCAAAGGATATTGTCATGAGATTGAAAGACAACCCACAGAACAAGAGTTTATTTGCAAATAAATGAGAGTTAATATTTGCAAATCATATATCTGATAAGGGCTTAATATCCAGAATATATAAAGACCTTCTAAAACTCAACAGCAAAAAGACCAGACACTCAATTAAAAAATGGGTAAAGGACTTGAATAGATATTTCTCCAAAGAAAATATTCAAATGGAAAATAAACACATGAAAAAAATGCTCAGCATCGTTAGTTATTAGGGGAATGCAATTAAAAGCATAATGAGATGTTGCTTCACACCTACCAGGATGACTGTAATCAAAAGGACAGATAATGAGTGTTGGTGAGGATGTGTGGATAAATTGGAACCCTCTCACACCACTAGTGGGAATGTAAAATGGTGTAGCCACTGTGAAAAACAGTTTGGTGTTTCACAATAAGTTGAACATAGAATTCCACATGATCCAGCAGTTCAACTCCTAGGTATCTACCCAAAAGATTTGAAAGCAAGGACTCAAACAGATACTTGTATGCCAGTGTTCACAGCAACATTATTTGCAATACCCAAATGTAGAAGCAACCAAAGTGTCCAAGAGATGGATAAACAAAATGTGGTATATACATTCAATGGAATATTATTTAGCTATAAAAAGGAATAAAGTTCTGATACAACATCGATGAACCTTGAAAATATTATGCTAAAATGAAAAACGCCAGTTGCAAAAGGACAAATATTGTATAATTCCAGTTACATCAGATATCTAGAGTAGTCAAATTTACAGAGACAGAAAGTGGATTGGAGGTTACCAGGGGCTTGGGTGGGAGGAGAATGGAGAGTTATTGCTTAATAGGTACAGAGTTTCTATTTGGGGTGATGAAAAGGTTTTGGAAGTAATGACAGTGTTTGTACCACATTATGAATGTAATTAATGCCACTGAATAGTACACTTAAAAATGGTAAAAATAGTAATGTTCATGTTATATGTATATATTTTACCACAATAAAAAACTGCAGTGAAATACAATTCTTTCATTCATACTTGTTTTTTCCCACAAAACAAATCCAGATGACTTCTTTAGAGTATGTCCACTCTCAGCATTTATTAATTTTGAGAATGTTATAAAAAGAGCTATTCGCTGGTTGTTTTGACAAGAGGTCTTTAAACTTCTGGGGGAGCTATCCTGATATCCCTTTAGCAGCTGCAGTCCTTTTAAATTGTCCAATTTATTCCTTTTAGTATTTTTGTATATTTCGTATCAGTTTCTGAAAAGTGTATCAAATTCCATTATTATCTTTGAGCAGTATACATCTGTCATAACTATAAATAGTCTGCAAAACAAACAGTGAATTGAACTGAAATTTAACAATTCAGCTTTGGCTAACTGTATTATAATTAGAGTAATGATAATGTCTGTGACATGAACACAGCAATCACAGAGAATAGTTATGGTAATTACCTTCAGGAAAAGTACTTGGCAACAGATATAAAAGAATATAGTAAGCAACCTAGATTTAAAGGCACATCATTAATATCTTTTTTTTTACTCTATTTTTTCACTAGTTTTCTAAGTACAATACTTAGCCTATGCCGTTTAATGACTTAAGTGAAGAAAATATAGGAAATTTATCATTACTGATTCACTAAATTTTATACTACTGATTTAAAAACTGTGAAAGAAAAGCAAGAATGGGTATAATATTTGGAGTTAGAAGACTAATCCAGGCTTTCCTGCTTAATAATTTAGATAAGTTATTTAACCTCATGCCTTTGTTTCTTCATCTGTTCTAATTGTACTTATTTTAATAAGACAGTTGTGTGGGTCATATTTATGAGATAATAAATATATTTGAAAATGCTTCATAAACTATAACACATGATACAAATATTTTTATTCTAGAATTTCTTGTAAGAACACTTCAAGAATTAACTTCTTAGAAACCTGCCGTTAACTTCATGACATGCTAAGACAGATAATATGAACCATTGGTATTTAGTAATACTTTATAATATGTTATCAATTTCTGAATTTCAAAAGGACCTTGGAGTGACATGGTTCATCAGATTTGACATCTAGGCAGGCATGGTTCAGTGGTTCAAATAAGAAAGTCAGACTGCTGGGTGATAAATTCCGTAGTTGACCAAGGATTGCAGGCATCTGCTGTGTATTTATTTATTAAGCATATAAACTTCCACTGGAACAAGAGTCTAGAAGAGCTGGAGAGAGCCTGTCAGGCAGGACTGAGACTACATCCTATAACCTAAGTAACCTGTAACTAAATCTGTAATCCCTAGCAATAATTAACATATCTAAAAATCATTTCCCCTAAACCGTGATGCCAAAGACTTTTGCCTTTTCCATCTTTTTCTCGTTATTTCACCTACTTTAATTCTGTTATGTTTTCTTTTCCTGCTCATTTATTAATCCTTAGATCTACGACATATCCAGAAATATATGTTTGAGACCAAAGTTGAGACCAAATATATGTTTGAGACCATGCTCCTAAGTACCATCTGTGTCCTTTGATCATTTCATACATTCTCTCTGAGTAAACTCCATTATGGCTCAAATACATTTTTATAAATCCCAATTTTATGACTCCCAAAGTTATACCCCCAACTTATCTCTCTCTGGATTTCCACATGTTTGTTATCTCCATTTAGCTATCCAGCTAGTCCCTCAAATTCAGCATGCCCAAGATTCACACTCCTTCCACTTTAAGCCATTTCCCCCTCTAGTATTCCCAGTTTTAGTGAAGAGCACCACTGTTCACTCATTTGCCCCAGCAAGAAATCTAGACATCATCCATGATTTCTCTTTCTCCATTCTTTCAGTAAACACCTGATAGATATCAAACCAAAAGAGTGTGGTAGAGTCAAGAAAAATTAGATTATTTTAAGATGTTAATAATAAGAGGTAGTTTCAGTTGAAGGGTAGAAGTTGATAAACCAAGAGGGGGATTCCTGGAAAGGAAGCAGAAGTGGTTAGTGTCCAGAGCTAGATGGAGTGCATAGAGTAGAGAAGGAACATTTCTTCCTCTTTAACAGGCAAAGGGAATAGATAAATTGATAGATGGGGTATAGGAAGTTGAAAGATACATTTTTGGGGTGAATGATCTGTATTTTTTATGTGAATTTGAAGGCTTGGTTGTCTGCTGAGAGTAAGGAAGAAGGTAGAGCTGTAGAGGCCTTTTGAAGAAGAGATTTCAAAAATCTGCTTTAGGAAATGGGAAAGAGCACTAATCAAGGGGTCATAGAAAAGTTGGCAAGCAATGCTGAGGTTCTCATTGGCGGTGAAAATTGTGAATTTGGGGATAATAGTAGAGTAGACTGACAGGTGGGCCGATGTTTTACTGGTTGCATGCAATAGGTGAACAGTGGAGCGAGGATCCTGAATGGTTGGACAAGAGGATCACCTGTTGCTTCCTTTCCTAACCAGCCTAGACTGCATAGGATCCAAAATAGTGTGGGAATACGCGAGTACGTTTAGTCTTCTGTGTTACCTGTCCTACAAGTCCCAATACTTGTATCAGTGTAGCCATGTACCTTTTGCATTCATCTACAGAGTCAGTGAGGATTGCTGATGAAAATCATCAGCAATACAGGGTAAAGTCACTATAAATTTATAATTTCCAGTTCTAACTGGATCACCAGTACCCCTCACAACTCTAACTTTGATCAGTTTACTTTCTTATTCTTTACTCTCCTTAAGTCTTACGTATAAACCTCCTATCCACCCTCATCTCTCTTTTGACTGTTTCTTTATTTTCAATTTCCTGGGCAGTTTTAGTTTAGGTGTGTCTTTAGTAAAAAGTATTTATATAGATTAATAAAATAAAACTTAAAAAAATTCCTGTGTGAGAGTCTCAGTTTATTTTAAAAGATGAGTTTAATTTGATTTGTTGATGTTACTGATAGGTTTGGGCTGATTCCAAATATCCTTTTTATTTTGTTTACTTGCTTTTGTAAAAACAGTTTTATTAAGGTAAAATTGACATAAACTGTACATAATAAAGTATACAATTTGATGAGCTTTAAAGTAAGTATACACTTATGAAAACCATCACCACAATCAAAATAATTAACATATCACCCCAAAAGATTTCCTCATACCCCTTTATGATATTTTCCTCATTCCCTTTCTCACTCCTTCCTCGAGCAACCACTGATCTGCTTTCTATCATTACAGATAGGTTTGTATCCTCTACAATTTTATATAAATGCAATCCTTTATATGTACTTTTAATTTTTGTCTGGCTTCTTTCACTCAGCAGTATTATTTTGAGATTCATCCATGTTGTGTATATCTGTAGTTCCGAGTACAATTCCACTTTGTGGAATACCACAGTTTGTTTATTCATTCACCTGTTGATGGACATCTGGGTTATTTTCACTTTTGGGCTGTTACAAATAAAGTGCTTTGAACATTCACACACAAGCCTTCGAGTGGACATGTGTTCTTCTTTCTCAGGAGTAAATATCCAAGAACGGAATGTTTGTATCGTATGGTAGGTGTGTATATTTATCTTTTTAAGAAACTGCCAAGTTGTTTTCCAAAGTGGATGTACCATTTTACATTCCCATCAATAGTGTTCTTCCACATAATCACCGATACATGAAAAAGACTACTAAATATGTGAAATACCACATCCAGGAGAAAAAGATATCCTAGAAAACTGGATACATATTTGAGGAGAGTGATTATGGTATACTCCTACTGGACTAAATTTGAAGTATGTTGGAAATACGGCTGTCACTATAATGTTTAAATTATTGGTCTTAATATAGTCATTGTAATTAAAAAACATTATTTTTTATCCTCTGTCTTCTCTTTCTTCCACCTCCATCCTTCTCTTTTCTCTTTTGTTGCAGATCATACATCAGTTGGCGGGCTAGGAGACAGTTTTTATGAGTACTTACTAAAAGCATGGTTGATGTCAGATAAAACAGATCATGAGGCCAGAAAAATGTATGATGATGCTATTGAGGTAATTATTATCAGAACCTTTACCTAATTAACATATCGAATATATGATGTATTTGATAGAAATTGATGAGCATCTGTACATATTATATACATTCCTTAGAGTTTGTTAGTATTTTAATAGTCATATATTAAGTTTTTCTTTATTGTGGCACTTTAAAGAAATTGTTGAGGAATTTAGTGTAACATATTTATGTATGAAAATTTATCTTAATTACTTGTAGCTATTTTCTACAGAGACTGGAAAAGCTAACTTCACATACTTTTCCATAAACATTCCTTTTTTGAAATGACCCATTAAACCTACATGTTGAGAGCCTTATGGGTAAATAAATAATAAGGACAAAACACTTTTATAGTACTTTTTACATGCCAGGAACTGTTCTGACCCCTGTTCTGACCCCTTTTACATATGTGAAATCATTTAATCTTCTCTACCATTTTGTACATGAGGACCTTAAGGTGCAGAGAGGTTAAGTAATTTGGTAAAGGTCGCATAGCTTAGTTAGTGATGGAGCCTGGAACTCGAGTCTAGATCCAAAGCCTATGCTCTTAACCCCTATTCTGTATTGTTTTATATTTATGTAACCCCGTATCACAGTGTAAAAGTTTAAAATTGGAACAAGTTTCATTCTTGGAAACACTTATATGTGATACCTCCAAGTGGAAACTATGAAATAGAAAAGTGATTTAATTACTTTGTAAATTATTTGCTTTCTGATCTAGTATAAACCCCTATCCCTGTAATAATTTAATCACTTTTAAAAATTGTGTATTTTTTATGTAACACCATTTCTGACTCTAGTCAATCATCCATACTCAAAGTTACAGTTGTTTTGTATTTAAGTTAAACCAAGGATCTTATTACCCATTTATATCCTTACTTTTTGAGGAACTAATCTCTATAGTTGTTTATAAAAATGCACAGGAGTTGAACTAATATGTGGCATTATAGTGCTTCGCCCACTGTAGGCATTCAATAAATGTTTCTTGAAGGAGTGTGTTGACTAAGAAATTGAACTAAATTGATGGGTAATCAGGAATCTCCACTTTAGTATGTGACTTCTAAAATTCTTTATGAAGACCTGTATTTTGAAAAGTTGTAGAATTTTATTCTGTTATTAAACTTTAAACCTAGAAATGTTTATGATGCAAGAAAAGTCATTATCTAGGAAGAATGTAATAATTTTAGAATTGCAATGTTGAAAACAGCCACCCTTAGTCATTCCCACTAGTCTGTGGGTTCCTTGAAGACAGACTAATTTGTTTATTATTGTCTAGTATGACCTGAAACAATAGGTATTCAGTAAGTATTTGATAAATGAATGTCTGTGTTTACTATTTTTATTTTTGAGAAAGTGTGACATGTCATATACCACGTAATCATTTTTTCTTCGTAGTTTGCTGCTTGTAATATTTTGAATCTAAAACCATTTTCTCTTGTTTTGCATAATGTTTCCTAAAGGAACAAGAACATGATATTTGCCATTGCTTTTTAAAAATTTATTTATTTTTTCTTATTATCTATTTTATACATATTAGTGTATATATATCAATCCCAATCTCCCAATTCATCCCACTCCCACCCCCCTGCCGCTTTCCCCCCTTGGTGTCCATACGTTTGTTCTCTACATCTGTGTCTCGATTTCTGCCTTGCAAACTGGTTCATCTGTACTGTCATTGCTTTTTAAATCATATATACTTTGAAAAGCATGATACCTGTTTTGAAAGTTAATCTCATAAATAAAAATTATTTTCCATGAATCATCTGCTATATATGTGTCCTAAAAATCTTTCTATATTTGTATTCTGTGTCCTGTTTTTATTAGTTCTTAAGTCTAAAATGAGCACCTACTAAGTGTGTTTAAATAACCAGTTGGCTAACTTTCATTTTGAGACATGTATGCAGTTTTTGCCATGTTAATTATCTTCGATGACTGTTAATTCTGTTAGGAGACAGAGTATATACAAATTGTAAAATAAATGACATGTGGTATGCACAGAAGAGATAGGAATGATTATGAATTTTAAGATCCATTCTAGTTTGAGATAAGTCATTTTTTAAATTTGTCTTTCTGAACTAATATATTTAAATTATTCCATCCTCATCTTACCTTCCTCTACACTTATGGCTACCCATATCCCTGGTTCCTGCATCTTAGCTTTCTTTTTAAAAATTATGTAGTTATGGGTTTTATATTCTGATCAAGTTTATATTTAGTCTTTATTTAAAATAATGAAGAAAAATTATACCTTTTTAAAGGTCCCTTTGGAGCAAGAAATTAATGCCACTATTTATGAAGATTTGTTTAACAATTTTTAATAGAAGAGCAATAATATTACTCTTAACTGCCATTCAAAAATTTTTACATAAGTTGAACTCTTAGACATTTGTCTTAATTTTACTGAGAGAAGGGAGCCATACAAGAAATTTCAGGGGTCTGTAAGTGAATTGTTGGTAAAAAGTTTACCCACATGTTAGATGTAGGGAGGTCCACAAAGATGAAAAACATTGTCCCTTTACTCAAAAAATGAATGTTTTCATTTGTGCTTCATAGTACTATGGTTAAAATAAAACAACAGTAAACATTTATAATCCAATGGTAGTCCCTTATTATTTTACTTATCAGCTTACCCCTTCTTCCTCTAACAGGCCAAATACAATTATCAAAGAGTACCATTTATTTATAAAATGACTTATTAATTGAACAACTGTTGAATGCATACTACACTTATAGGGTTTGTGGAGTGTAAGATGATGAATAAGGCATAGTCCTTGTGTTTCTGTAGAACAAACATTATTGTGATAAAGAACATAGAATAAATTGTTCAAAAGCTGATTGTTATTGAGCTTGTCAGAAAACAGCCCACAATAAAAATGTGAGTTGAGTCTTATTACTTTTTATTGTCAGAAAAGTATAGTATTTAATTATGTATAATAATTTCTACCAAAGAGAACTGAATTAATGCAATTCCTTATACTTTTACAAAGAAGTACCTCTAAAGGTAGAGAATTATTCTTTAGCCCCTCTCAGCAAAGTCTAAGGACATGGTCCAAAGTTCTTAAACTTTTTCATTTTTAAAATGAAATGTGATTGTTGGACTCTACTTCGTGTTATATTCAGGTTTAATGTAAAATATTTATCTTTCCATTCCCACTGCTTTAAGGAAAGTTGACATTTCAGAAGAAGTAAAATTGACATTGTCCCATGGCCTCTCTTAACCCTGGCACAGCATCCAAAACAAATGCCTAAGTCTGTGAAGTAAGGGACTAAGGAGTTAAGTTTGAACTTTCAACTGTTTTTCTAAGTTTTATAACATATGATGTATCTCACCTAATATGCCTTTTTAAAACACTTTGACAACATGTATAGTTACATGAAAAAGAAACCATTTTAACTGATTATCAAAATCACATTTTTCTGATTAACTTGGGTGTTTTCTTCCTATTCATTTTTTGTTGTTTGAAATAGAAAATAAACCGGTAGAGCCTCTGGGTTTTAACTTGTCATCCTGACCTCAGTTCACTGATTATTATGAATTTCATTTAGAGCAAGAAGAAAAAACCTGTAATATGGGTAGTGTTGTGTTGAAAGGTAATCTTGAGGCCAGTCTCCTCTCTCCCACCTTGTCTCATTATACTTGTGATTTGGATATTTGTTCAAGATTATGTGTAACTTGATTGCTCACTCCCAAACTTAATTATTGTAAATTAAGTCTTCCAGTTTGGGAAAGTTACAGCTTTGTAGAATTTCATATTACCAAGGTTTTGTGTGAGAAGGATGTAGTAAGTTTGAATACTAACACTTTTCCTCTAAAACTTGGAATATCTACTCTTTCTTATAGGCTATAGAAAAACATCTTATTAGGAAGTCTCGGGGAGGTCTTACCTTTATTGGAGAATGGAAGAACGGGCACTTGGAAAAGAAGATGGGGCATTTGGCCTGCTTTGCTGGGGGAATGTTTGTGCTAGGAGCAGATGGTTCTAGAATGGATCAAGCTGGACATTATTTAGAGCTAGGAGCGGAAATTGCACGTACATGTCATGAGTCATATGACAGAACTGGTAAGAATATTAATAATGCTAATTACTTAGTCTAAAATAATTTCTAAGATAAAAATATGTCCAGGAATTAGAAGGGAAATAAATAGGCAGTTTTTACTTCAAAATAATTTATTCTAACACAGTAAATTTTCTTTAAAACATGAATTTTAATTCTGAAAATAATGTTCCTGCATCTTTCTAAATTATTATTCTGAATTCTGTTTTTGTTAATAAAGATTTTGAAGAAGTTGTTTTAAAGACAATAGGTAGGGCTTTTAGGGATGTATGGGCTAACGTTGTTTATTTTAATATAGAAGAATCCATTTCATCCATTTATTTCAGCTTCTGTAAAATCAGTTGCTTAAAAGAATACAGAGTTGATTTAGGTTACACGCCTTGCCAATAAAGATATTAGTTATATTGAGTATGTATATAACTGTATGTTATATGTATAATTGGTATGTAGATAACTAGTAGTTTGTCTCTTGGTCAGTTCACCAATAATTTTAAGTTGTTTGTGCCTTTAAAAAGAACCTGTTACGTTGCTTTAGGCAAGTATGTGATATTTCTGGGCTTCAGTGTCCTCACCTAAAAAAATGAGACGATTCTCAGTTTTACAGGTGACAAAAATTGGTTCCTGGGGGCAAAAAATATCTTTAAATATAAAGCATACACACACACACACACACATAGTCATAGATAGATAAACAGTATATATTTGTTAATAATATTTCATGGAAGGAGAAGGCAATTAGGTTTAAATAAAAGCCTGGAGAATAGGGTTGAGAAACACTGGACTAGGTCTTCCAGGTTTTTCTCTGGCTTTAAAAATGTATTTAAAAAAATTACTATTATTATTGTTATTTTATTTATTTATTTTTGGCTGTGTTGGGTCTTCGTTGCTGCGCTTGGGCTTAGTTGCTCCGCGGCATATGGGATCTTCCCGGACCAGAGCTTGAACCTGTATCCCCTGCATTGGCAGGCGGATTCTTAACCACTGCTCCACCAGGGAAATCCCAAAAATGTATGTTTCTATATGAAATAATGGAAAATGAGTTCCCTGAAAAACTAAAAACTAGGAATTTCTGATTGTGATTTCAGAAGTTGAATTGTTGTTTTAGTTAAATAACTGAATTTATGTTTTAGGGTTAATTTATCATCAGGTACCATGAAACAAATATGGTTGGCTTAAAAGTTATCCTAGTTCATAAATCTGTCAAGTTATTTTTATATAATAAAGAATTGAATTTGTGGTGAAATTGACCCTTCAGCTCTCTCAGTAACCAAATCAAGGATTCCATTTCGTGACAAAATATAACTAAGTCAAAGGGACCTTGAAGCAGATGTTATTTTGTGGTGGTTTAAGTTAGTATATAATACATCTAAAGTCTGTTATCTGAGTTACAAATAGAAGTTAAAATATATTGTCATGATGTCGGTATAGAATATCAAATATATACTTAAAGCTGAAATTAGTAAAACATTGAGGACCAGAGTGGATATTAAGTGTTTGTACTAGGACCCATGATAATAAGACTTGTTGTTATGCAGCTTTTGACCACAAATCAAATACTAGATCTAAAATAGTAGCATTTCACGCAACAGACGTATTAAAATATGGTATATTATGGTTATTATATTAATCATTCACTCCATTAAACATGGAGCACATATTATGTGCCAGACGTTAATGCTGGATTCTTACAGGTTGAAGTGTGAACAAGATATCTTCCCTGCCTTTGAGAAATTCATAGAATACCAGAGTTACGAAAGGATGCCCTATATTTCTGACTTTCACATTTCATACTGATATGAAACACTGATATTATGAAAAGAACATGTGAACTAGGATGCAAAAAGCCCCTGTTTCACTATTTATTATCTATGAGCTTTAGGCAAATCATTTAGCCTTCCTAAAGCCTCAGTTGCTCCATCTGCAAAAAGTTGGGGCAATAATACCTACGCTGTCTTCCTCAGAATGTTGTGAGTA
Source organism: Monodon monoceros (assembly GCF_005190385.1). Classification (NCBI taxonomy): domain Eukaryota; kingdom Metazoa; phylum Chordata; class Mammalia; order Artiodactyla; family Monodontidae; genus Monodon; species Monodon monoceros. The sequence goes on along the minus strand of NW_021703774.1, from coordinate 78,067,249 downwards.
CAAATGAAAATTTTTTAAATGCAGTCTCTGGTTGTTGCTGTCATGCTTGTTCTGACGTCATTTTCACATTGCCAGTCAATGAACCTGTGACCCTCTTTGCCATCGTATGCCCCAAAAGATTACTATTCGGTTTGTATCCTATATTTTAACATCTTTCACTGTTTTTACTTATCTTTAATCTCACCTTAGATCCTTTAATTAAGAAGTACAATTGTAGTTTTGCTTACTTCCTACCATTACATCTTCTGCTGTATTTTCTTATAGCTAGGCTATAATTTTTGGCAACCTTGTTTAAAAATATATTCACTTCTTAGCAGTTATTTGGGCTAAATTCATACAATAATTACTGCCTTGGGATTTCACTTCAGTTTGTTGGACTTATAATTAACATTATTTCAAAATCTGGTATTCTTCATATATTCCACTTACTGATAAACATGGCCTGCTGCTTAATACTTAGCTGGGTTTGTAGGAAATGTTGCTGAATCTTTTCATGAGACTGAGCAGTAACTTACTGGTAGTTAAACATTATTATGTCTACATGGGAAGCTAGTTTGATACATTGTTTTAGTTTATTCTGAGGTAAAATGCAAAATTAATGCCAAACCAGATCTTAGACTTCCAAAATATAGTACCTTCTTGATCTGGGTTTCTAGATTAAAAAAAAAAATTGCTAAACATCATTAAAATAATGACTATTATATAACTTAATGTATTTCATATTGAAATTGGATAACACCTTTCTTAGACTATGTGCTATCGCATTTTGGGGGGAAATTTAATCTCTTTAGATACATATAACATGTCCAATGGACAAAACATCCATTGAACATGGAGTAATGGACATATTTTAAGAGTTTCTACAACTATTTTTTCCTTAAGAGAAGTTAATAGGAGGGAAGGATACAGGAAAATAGTTTAAGTTCTTCCCTTACTATTAGCCCATTCAAACTGTATTCAGATTGCCTGTCCCAGATATTCCTCATGCTTTTTAGCTTTTGCTGAATTTCTTTTGTTGACTTAAGTGTACTTATTTTTCCATCTCTACAGATTCTGCCTGTCTTGGAGGACTCATGAATATTTTTTTTCCCATGACTTTACGAACTAATCTGTACCTTCTTTAAAATTATCTTTTATTTTCTTACAACTGACTTTTAGCACATTTGATATTTTACTTCAATTGTTTTCTTTGTGCATGTCTCTTTCCTTTACCTACATTATATGATTTTTGCATCCTCTAGAGTTCTTTTTACCTAGACACTAAATTATTTATGATTTTGACTCAATTTTTACTTGTTGGATTAGTTATTTTCCTTTTAGAAATGATATATCAAATATAAGTGGGAAATTTAAGACAGGGAGTAGAAATTAAGTGCAAGGTAGAATGTTATGAAATTATTTTTTTATAGCATTGCATAGACAAAAGAGCACCTAAGAAATAATGCCCTCAGAAACATGAAAGCAATGATTTGACAAAAATAATGGATGTGGTATGTAATATATTACATATCACATACCAATGGTATGCGGTATGTATATGTTACATACCGCATACCAATGGATGTGGCTTGTATATTTTTTACTCACCAGCTCCTCACAGAACAAATATGTTATCTTTCTGGTGTGTTTTATTTGTGAAGTTATGAATGACTGATCAGTGAAATAAAATCTTTAGTAAGAAGTCTAAAATATTAGTTCCATGCAGCCAATTTCTACTTCAATTCAGGTGATAATATCATTATAATTACAGAAGTTATTGTCTAATTTAAAGTTAGCCTTAATAGTATCATTTGAAAACTCTGTATGATCAATTAACACTCATAGTCTTTGAGAAAAGAAAAACAAGAAATCCAGACAAAATGACTTATCTTACTATTTATTGGATTACCATCATCTCAGTGCTTATGATGTTTGACTTTTATTATTTTTAAAACATTTATTAAATGACAAATAATATTTGATTGTATGCCAGACCTTGTCAATAAGCTGAGTAGAAGTTTTCTTACAAAACATTGATAATTTCTTAGTTAGTCCTAACCTCAAATCCCATTGAGGAGGTGGTCAGAGCTGTATGAGCACACATAAAGTTTAGCATGTAATTTCAGAGGCTTCTTTGGCACACATTAATCTCCCTCTTCCAAAGCCTACCGTAGAGTTCATGATCCTCAGGTTAAAAACACCTGCTTAAGTTCTGCTTTAGTTCTCCAAGACTTGGCAGTAAACAAACTGTGAGTATTAACTCTTCTGGATCACACGCCTTGCTTTTAATAGAGCTATCTACCATCACTATAGTGTTTCTGGTTTTGTGTTTTTTCTTGGGGGTGGGGAGTGGTACGAAATGCTTTATTTTCACCTCCTTTGAATTGTGGTTATTTGGAGTTTATGGCGTCACCCTTGTAATGCTAAAATTTGGCTGCTGCAACACCTGTCATGCCAACAACTATGGCATGATTTTGTTTATGGTATAGTTCTTACTCTCCCTTTTCTGAGAAAATATAAAAGTGTCCAGCATTTCTTGAAAGAGGCAAGAGACTTTGAAACTGTTTGCCACTGGTACAAACTAGTAAAAAGAAAGAAAGATGGCAGCTGAGAGTGGTAATTGTGTGTGACTCCAGCACCCCAGTGGAGGATGGTTTTATATTGCCAGGTTTAGGGTGCTGGGTGTGATTAGAAAGAGGTTCTTAAAAAGCCTTTCACGTAGTGCTGTATTCCAGCCTGAATGGAAGTCATATCATTTAAGGAGTATTATTTAATGTTGAAATATATGTGTTATGGTCATGTTTTAAAAAATTTTTTTATTTTTATTTAACTATAGTTGATATACAATATTGTGTTAGTTTCAGGTGTTTATTCAAACTGATAAATAGGCAATTTACTGATGAAATTCTTAGTGGCTGGCGTTTTGAACCTCTTCCTAGCTGTATATACAGAAGCTATAGGCAAAGAGAGATGATTTTTAAAACTGGTTTAAGTTTTAAAAATGTATTGTTTCTTACTGTGGTATGCTTTAAAAGATTAGGGACTAACTAAATCTAATTCAAAATCTGAGCTCTAAAATGTTTTCTTATATGTATGTGTTATATTAAAAGGACTTTTAAATTGTCTTGACTTTTAAAAAAATTATTGTGCACAATACGGTTACCTGTCTCATTTGATTTTGGACCAAAACAGAATATGTAATGTGTTTATGTCTAGCTTGGCATTTGTTTCCAAAGGATTACTAGACTTTTGTCAGTTTAGTTAGATATAGCAGTATGTTGATGTACATTATTTACGAGAAATATTTCACGTTAGAATAATAGGAATATTTATAAGAAAATCAAATGCAGATCTTTTAAAATCACTGATTTTGCAAAACAGCAACAATAAAAATAAGACAAACAACAAAACAACTTTACTTCATGCTGCATTCTTACAGGGGGAGGAAAAAACTCTGGCAAACAAACACAAATGGTTTATTCTGTTCATTTATTTCTTTTGTCATGTTACAGCATTAAAGCTAGGTCCCGAATCATTCAAGTTTGATGGTGCAGTAGAGGCTGTGGCAGTTCGGCAGGCTGAAAAGTATTACATCCTACGTCCAGAAGTAATTGAAACCTATTGGTACCTGTGGCGATTCACTCACGATCCAAGATATAGGGAGTGGGGCTGGGAAGCAGCACTGGTAAATAAGCCGATATTTCATTTAATGTGCAAGTGTTCAATTAAGCCTCCTGTAGTGCCATGTATCCTCATCCATGTTACCTCATGTTCAGTAACTATAGGGCTACTTCCATTTTTTTTTTGATGGAAAAACTGTTAGTTTGTTTCTTAAGCAGTAGAAGTAAACCTTAAAATCCAGTTTAGTTTTCTATTAGAACTATTTTCCTCCTAAGTATTCACTCATTATTCTTACTAAATAACTAAAGGAGTCATTTAAATGGCAGTTTTTCACTATGATTATAAAATTTCTATACTTGCCTATTAATGCTTAACCTCTGGGGGAAAAATAAAATCATTGTGAAATTGCCCAGATTCACAGCCTGGGTAGATTAACCCCCATTCACTTCAGCTTGTGTTCAGAGTAATTCCTTAGTGGCACCATAAGAAGGACTAGTGAATTGTTAAAAATTTTCTACATTGAAAGACAAACCCCAACACACTCTCTCTCTTTCTCTCTCCATATATATATACACACACATGTGTGTGTGTGTGTGTATTTGTAATGAGGAATTTTTAATGGTTAGTAAAGTAAGCAAATTGTTTACTCATGAAATGCTAGCCTTTCAGAGAATTCCATTGTCATCAGTACCTGGGAGGAAGAGAAATCATTAGAGTTTTCATGAAAGTATAGCTTATCACTGGGAGTGAGGAGGTGTTTTATTCTCTAAGACATACTAATTATGATAAATAGTACTAATTATGATGGATATTCATAGTCGAATTGTTTAGCTTAAACTTGCAATCTAGATAGAATGAGGACATTCTAGGTGAGGTAAGTAGTGTTAGTAAATTGCTCAGACAAGAATGTGCATGATGTGTTTTAGGGCAGAATATAGACCAATTTGTGTAAAAAGGTTTCACAGGGGCAACTCCAGAGAGAGAAGTTTGGAGCCATTATGTAGATGGTCTTACATGCCAGATCAAGGCATGAATACTTTACTCAGTGCTTCAGGAATAACACACACATACTTAGTTTTCTCAGTTCCTATATAAGTGTTTCTTATTTGGCAGGTGGGGATTAAAAGTCCTTTGCCTGTCTAAAAAGCCCCTCAGATCTTCTTTTTCTTCACCGTCTCCTACCCACCAGAGCTCCCTGACTTTAAGAATCCGTTATGGGACTACTAAAGGTTTTTGAAGGGGGAAGGAACTACTGAAGACTTTTTAGTGGGGAGTAACAAAACAAAAGGATCTGATTATAATCTGCAAATTGGTGGGTTTTGGAGACCACTGCGATAATCTAGGAATAATGTGATAAAGACGAACTAAGGTGAGGGCACTTATGTGTTGTCATTCAGACATAGTTGGTCCTTATGGAGTTTAACAATAAGAGAATATTAATGGAAACAAGGCAGTTATGAATACAGAGCAGGAACAGATGAAGCATTTATTGTTGCTGCTTTTCTCTGACTACCTGTGTCCAAAATTGGAAACACAGCTGCTAGTGAAACTCTCTGTGCAGGAGGATCCTGCTGCAGTTGAGAGACAGACAAAATGTTGGCACAGTGGTTTGGGAATAAGACATACACACATACACACACACACACTTCTGTTGTGTAGCAATGGCTTTTACTAATGCTTACATATATCAAGCAATATTTTATATAGGGGAAATAGGTAAAGTAATCCTGCAATGAATATGACTTGAAAGTCCACTAATATTTAATGCTTCTTATTTAGAGGAATATGGGAGATGTATCTGAATCATGTGGGGCAGGGAGGTGAGGGATGGTGGCAGAAATGCATCTTTTCATTGAGAAACACTAAAGGATAATTTATCCTTTTCCTAAGGTTCTTTTTTTTCCTGTGTGCCTTCTTAAAGGTTTGACAAGCTCAAACTTTAACCCATATCTGTCCATATTTGAATTACAGAGTTAAAATTTTGCTTCTATAGCCTATATGGACACACACAAACTCTGAAGAACAAGAACTGAAATAATTATACTTAAAATTCAAGTTTCAAAAGTATGACATGAGAAGGGGGTGCAGTGTGGAGACAAAAGAGAACTCACATCTTAAATAGAATTTTCCTTCTTGCCCACTACTGGCTCCCATGTTGGGTTTAAAGAAAGAAAAGGGAAGACAAGCTGGAATAGAATAGTGGTATCTCATGCCTTCTGTAGCTTTAACTATTCCAATTTACATCTTCAAATTTCCAAACTTGAATATGTTATGCATGAAAACGTGCCTTTAAGAAATGTCTCCAAATGGCTTAAAGATTAGTCATGCCTCCCTGATACTTTCACAGTATCCTTAAACTGCTCCGATGTTCTACAGTGGTAAAGATGCATGATCATTGTGAAGAATATGTGTTTAAAAACGTGTTCATGTAAATTGATACAGCCACTGTGGAGAACAGTAAGGAGGTACCTTAAAAACTAAAAATAGAACTACCATATGACCCAGCAATCCCATTACTGAGCACATACCCTGAGAAAACCATAATTCAAAAGGAGACATGTACCACAATGTTCATCGCAGCACTGTTTACAATAGCCAGGACGTGGAAGCAACCTAAGTGTCCATTGACAGATGAATGGATAAAGAAGATGTGGCACATATATACAATGGAATATTACTCAGCCATAAAAAGAAATGAAATTGAGTTATTTGTAGTAAGGTGGATGGACCTAGAGTCTGTCACACAGAGTGAAGTAAGTCAGAAAGAGAAAAACAAATACCGTATGCTAACACATATATATGGAATCTAAAAAAAAAAAAAAAAGTTTCTGAAGAACCTAAGGGCAGGACAGGAATAAAGACACAGACGTAGAGAATGGACTTGAGGATACGGGGAGGGGGATGGGTAAGCTGGGACGAAGTGACAGAGTGGCATGGACATATATACACTACCAAACGTAAAATAGATAGCTAGTGGGAAGCAGCCACATAGCGCAGGGAGATCAACTCGGTGCTTTGTGACCACCTAGAGGGGTGGGATAGGGAGGGTGGAGGGAGATGCAAGAGGGAGGGGATATGGGATGTAGGTATACATATAGCTGGTTCACTTTGTTATAAAGCAGAAACTAACACACCATTGTAAAGCAACTCCAATAAAGATGTAAAAAATAAAAATGTTTAAAATACTTAGAGAAAAGTACCAACCCTTTGGTAAGGAGACTTTATAAACCAAGCTGTAATCAAAATGGAACTATATAAAAATTAACAATTTGATTAAATAAACACTTTTAGTGTTAATTAGCTTTTCATTAGAAAGGAGGAAGACCAGACAAGTAAAATCTTATTCTGAAACTGTCAAATTCTCACAGAGATCTCTGTAAACTTTTGACTGTGGTTCCTTAACTTGTCCTTCCAAGTTTGAAACTCTATGGAATTGACTCTTTTGTCTCATCTCTTTTACAGGCTATTGAAAAGTATTGCCGAGTCACTGGTGGATTTTCTGGCGTGAAGGATGTATATTCCTCTACTCCTACGCATGATGATGTACAGCAGAGCTTCTTTCTTGCTGAAACATTAAAGTAAGTAGATGCCTTAAAAAATTTTTTTTAATTGTAGGCGGGTTTTGCTCTGTGGTCACTACATGATGAATTATGACTATGTGATGTTACACTATATTTTATTACAAAAATCTTTCTATGTAATTGTGTCTTCAATTTTTAGCTACATCTCATGAAGGCATTTTGTCAAATAAGAGTACCTTTATTTTGTATTTAGCTCTTTACTATGCATTAGAATCACCTAGAAGACTTCGTAAAATACAGATTACCGGGCCATGCCCAGTTTCTGATTCAGTAGGTCTAGGGTGGACCCTAAGAATTTACATTCTGACAAACTCCCAGGTGGTACGGATGATGCTGGTCCTGGGATCACACCTCAACTCCCTGTTCTAGCTAATGAAATCTGTTAGGAACAATCATAAGAGTTTTGATGGTTACTAGAGGGTGTATGACCATAGCCACCCATCCTCCCAATGAGGTTTCCTGTAAAGAAATCTGTATAAAGGGAATAATTGAAAAGAAAAAAGACAGCTTTATTATTTGGGCTTATAATCAGAATCCCAGGCAGAATTATACAAACTTCCCTGGAAGAAGGTGGAGACCTTAAACCCCTGCAAAGTAAGGTCCTTAATACCTTCTTTTAAATTTCACATTTCTATTTCCAGTCAGTCTCTCCTTGAATACCTCATAAACTGTCGCTACATTTGTCCCAAAAAATATTATTTCCAGACATTGTTCAGGTTATTTGAGGATATATCAGTAGGCAAAAGGGAAAAAAATTCTCAGTCTCTTGGACTTTACATTCTAGTATACTTCTAGCTTACATTCTGGTGTATTATGGTTTAAATGTACATGTCTCAAACTACGTTTCTTATCCTAAACGGCAATCTTACTCCAATTTTTCTTTTATTATCCCTCATATTTTTATTTTCCTATCTTCTCAGCTTGTATGTTATGGTTATTTTTTTTTCTCATTCTAATATATCACTTTCTTGTTATATCATTTCTTTATTTTGCCCCCTCGTTTCCATATCTGTAGTTGACCCTAGACCAAACCCTTATTTTGCTGAGATGGTTTAGTCAGTTCCCTACCTCCAGTCATTTCTTGTATTTGTTTATCCTGTGTGATTAGGCTTGAGACCGTACTAGATAGTTGAAAGAGCACTGGACTGGAAGATAAAACTGCAGGAGCTTTAGTTATACACTTGCTACGTACAACCTAGCTGAAGGAACATGTCAAAATAAAACTTCCTTGCTTTCAGTTTTCATAGTTGTCAACTGTAGAATTTGACCCAAATTATGTAAGAGCTCTCTCTTTTAAAATTTTTTTTTACTGTTTTTTAAGCCCAGAAAAATGGTAAGAATAGTACAATGATTGTATCTTTCACCTAGAGTTACCTTTTGTTAATTTTTGCTGCATCCCCATACCCCCATGTATATATATACATAGACACAGTTCTACTTGTTTGCTTATTTATTTATTTGCTTTATAATTTGAGAGTTACCAGCATTCTGTTATTTACCCAGGAATTTTTAGGAAAAGGGCATAATCGTACACAATCACAATACGGTTATCACGCTTGTGAATCTTAACATTTGTACAGTACTGCTGCTTAGTATGTAGTCCATTTTCAAATTTCTCAATTGTTCTAATAATGTACTTTATAATTTTTTTTTAACCCCAACCCAGGGTCCAATAAAGGATCAATTGTTGCATTTGCTTCTCATGTTTCTTAGTCTACTTTAACCTAGAACAAAGTTTCCTTATTCTTCTTTTGTCTTTTATGACATTGACATTAAGTATTCAGGCTAGTTGTTTTGAAGAATGTCCTTCAATTTAGATATTTGTGATTGTTTCCTTATGATCAGATTTAGGCTAAACATTTTTGGCATGAATATTATATAGATGATGTGGCCTCATTTCATCTCATAAAGAGGCACATGATAACGGTTTAACTCATTGATGATTTTAAATTTGATCATAAGGTTAGATTTGATTATAAGGTCATGTAAAGAATCTTTTTTCTTTTTGTAATAAGTGATCTGTGGAGTGATAACTTTGAGACTGTGTGAATATCCTTTTTCCAACAGTCTTTCTCACTCAGTGTTATTAGCATCTTTCCTGAGCATCTTGCCTGAATTGAATATTACTACAGTAGTGGTAAAATGCTGATTTTGAGGCCTCCTCTAGTCTTAGAAATTACTTGATTTTCAACATTCATATACCATTTTCTTCATGTCACTCTTCTCCTGCTCAAAAACTCCAATGGCTCATTCATCTCTAGCTTCATTTCTCACTTCTTTTCTTTATATATTCTATCCTTAAACCAAGTTAATCTATCTGTTTATATATCTACCCATCTATAATTTGTTCTTTTGAATTTCATTATCTATTTCATATTTCTTTGGCTCTGGCAGGAATGTCTTTATTCTTTCTATCAGTTAATGCCCCTCTTTAAATAAAGTTCAGATCTTACCTCTTGCAGGTTGGCTTTCATAATTAATTCTCAAATGCCTCCTCAGTACACACCTTGAGCACTTTAGCACATGGGGTAGGGCTGCAAATACACATGTGCCGTGCTGCTTTTCCCCTTGTAGTATATGGGATATCACCAGTTGACCTTGGTACTTTTCCCTGCCAAGTTCAAGTTCAGGAAGAATCCTTCTCAACGCAGTACTCTAGGTAACCAGTTATATATATACACACACACAAATACATTTGGATCAATAAAAGTAGAAAAAGTCAAAGGAGGAATCATACAGGTATTTATAACAAAACCTAGGCTAAGAAAATTATCACAGTTGAGCACTACATTCATTTCACCTCAGCTCAATTGTTGCATGTTTATTTGAAGGTCTGATAAATTGAGAAAAGTGTGCATGTTGAGGATACATTTCAGTCAGTTTTTCTTGAGTTCATATATGTCAGGTATTAAATGGCTAAGAAAAATTACAGGTTAGTTGGAAACATAGTCTTCTTAATGAATTTATTATTAAAAGAAAAGAGAAATACATAAAATTAAGACCAAGTTTACCACCATGGTGTGTCTGCTTTCAGTGGTATCAGAATCTCCAGGGCAGAAGTTGTTTTGCATGTGTGCACCTGTCTGTGTATCTTGCTTGTGTGCTTTTTCCCCTTTCCTATCTTAAAATTCAAACTTTGAATATAATGGCAAAATTCTGGAAAACTATATATATAAGAATATGTCAATACTTTTATATAGTGAAAGCTATGGAAAAAGATGTACATGGATGTTTATTGAAGTTATAAAAATAAAGAGTTACTATATGTTCAATATTAGTTGAAAGGTTAAATAAATTATGGCATATCCACAACGGGTATTATGGAACCAATAGCAATTATAGACTCGTCACAGTATAATGTTAAGTGAGCTATTAAGTGCACATATACATATATAGATGCACATCTTAATATTATTTCAATAACATCAAAATGTATACTGTGATTTAGCTTAATTGGTGGTATTCTTTTAAATCCATTTCTGGTTTTGCTTTTGTAATCAGGTAAAACATTTTTTTAAATAAGTTAAACTGCAGTCACATTTTCCTGTCTCAAATTCATTTGCTGTCTTTGTGCCTAGAATCAAAAGACATTTTTTGAGCTGCAAAAAAATTTAGAGATACAACATACACCACTGCAATCCATTCCTCCCCTCTACACATAGACATTCCCAATGCTAAAAAATCTCTTTGCAACATACAGAATATTTTGTCATAAAGTCTTTTGTTAATCTCTAGTTTTTTGTTAATCTCTAGTTAACAGGCAGCTCACTGCCTCATAAGGCTAGCTCATTACATTGTTCAGAAGCTTTCATTGTTAGAAATATCTTTCTTATATTGAGTTAAAATCTGCTTCACTGTGCGTTCCATTCAGTGATCCATACTCTACCATTTGGAAATACGGAGTCTTCTACATGGATGTTAACTAAAAATACTTGTATTTATCAGGCTAAAGGTGACAAGTTTCTGTACTATTTCTTTCTGATACCAGTCTGGTTGACTTCTCTAGAGATGATTCCATGGTTTTCTAGACTGAATACTGCATTTAAGATGTGAATAAACCAGTGCAGAGTACCAATTGCTAATTTGGTCTTTATACCTTCATCAAAGCAAGATACTATTGTATTCTGTTTTCTGGTAGCCCTGTCAATATAGCTTGAAATTTTGATATAGGTCTTTTTTTTTTTTTTTAACATAAACTCAGATAATTATTTTCTATCTTACATTGGTATGATTAGCTTTTATGAAATTTATTACATTTTACCTTTATCCATTATTAAATCTTATTTTGTTAGATTTAACATATTCTAATTTATTGAAATTTTTTTGAACTCTTGAGTTTTTCGTTTAATGTATTAGCTATTCTACCTTTGTGTCATTTACAGATTTAATAGGTATGCCTTTTCTGTATATACCCAAGTTAATCAAACATTAAAGACATCTAACCTATGTATTCTTAACCAGTTCATACTTATCTATCTTTTCCCAACTCTTTCCCTTAATAGCTGTGTGACATTGGACAAGTTACTTAATTTCTCTACCTCAGTTTCATCATCCGTAAAAGAGGAATTACTAATAGTATCATCTCAAGGGCTTGTTATGGGGATTAATATAGCGAAGCCCTTAGAATTATACCTGGCACAAAATACAAGATAGCAGGTATAAAGTCACTATAGGACAGTAGGGCTGGGAGATGGGGAAAAAAGGTAGACGTGAAGCAATGGAGGACAAGGACAAACTAGAACTCACAAGGACCAACGATCCCACATATGTGTCTCACTGCCTCTAGCGTTGATAAACAGGTGACTTGCAGAAGTAGCTGGCACCTTCTGCCACAGGGCTATACATGCCTGGCCTGGGAACTGGAGAAATTGATGAGGAGCTCCAACAGGAACTGCAGAAATTGCAGGTCTGGCAGCTGCCCCACACCTCCGAGGTGAGCCAGGTAATCACTGACAACATGCATAACTTTAACAGCATGTGGCAACCCTGCACCGTCCCTCAGAGCATTATGGCTCCTGCTTTACTTCAGCCTCCACATCACATGCGTATGTTTTTGTAGCCAATCCTAACCCAGAATCATACAGAGAAAGTAATTCTGACAAATACAGTTCCAGCTTAGCTATGCTGACAAAGTATACAATCACCACAGGAGACAGGTCCCTCCAGATAGTGAAAAATATTATAACCTACTTTATATCATATGGTATACAGTATTTGTATATAAAAGAGATCATTTTAAAAGTATTATAAAGCTATACTAATTAAAAGGCTTTAGTAGTAGTACAAGAATAAATGGAACAGTGGAACAGGATAGTTTGGAAATAGGCCCACTTATATGTAGAAATGTTATCTTTGAAAAATGGCAGTTCGGATCATTGAGGAAAAATTAAATAATTTAATAAAGGAAGTTAGAAAAATTATCCATTAGAAAAAAAAAAAAAATGGTATTCCTGTAAATAATAAAACTGATCTTATAGAACATAGCTTTAAATATTAAACATGAAATAAAATCCTGAAAAAATTTGGAAGTTTTTTTTCTCCCAACTCTGGGGGTGAAGATGGCATGACACAAAACCCAGAAACCATAGAAGAAAAAGATATAAATTTTTAACTACAGAAAAATGGACATCTGTAAGAAAAAAAAAAAGAACCTTAAACAAAGTAAGACAGATGACACACTGGGAAAATATATTTGCAATACATTTGATAGTCAACGGGTAAATTTTCTTAAAATGTGAAATTATTAAGGAATAAGTATTAAGTTAAAATAAGTAAAGGCAGTTCACTGCAAAATACAGATGGAAAATACCATAAATACATGAAAAATAAATATTTGACCCACTCATGAAGAAATGAAATAAAACTAATAATCAAATACCATGTTTCACTATCAGATTACTTAAGATTTTAAAAGTTTGCAATCTGGTGTTAATAAGGATGTATGGATCCAGTCACTTATAAACGCTGGAAGTGAGAATGTATGTTGTTTGATGTGAGTGATTTCAGTGAAATCTGAAAAAGAACCTGTCGAAATATTAAGAGCACATTAATTTTGCTTCAGTAATCCTACTTCTAGAAGTTGTCCTACAGGTATACTTCCCCAAGTGAGAAAGATGGATAAAAAAGATTGCTCCTTACTTCCATATTGTTTATATTCTTTGCTCTTATACTGAATAATTAAGATTAAGTGCTGCATGTACCTTTTTAGGCACATCTCCTGTTACACCACTTTCCCCATGCATTTATTTGATCCATACCTACCCACTGTACATTTTCACTTATGTGTTTTTACTCTTGCTTTCCCTTCTGCGTGAAATTTATCGTTCCTTTTTTTAATCCCTTACAAAATCCTATTACTTTGTCAAGGTCTAGCTCGAATATTACTATCTCTGTGAACCCTCTTCAACACTAAGACAGAATTAAGCCATTTTTAGGTATACTTAAAATACTTCCTTTGTTCTGATAGTCTATGTGAAATATTAATATCCTCACTGCTTACTTTCATGTTTGGGATAGAGTATACATACATTCAACAGATGTTTGTTGAACTGTACAGAAATAACAGCATAGCACTTGTCATGTTAAAATTAGTCAGATAAACATCTGTCTCCTCTGTCTTGTGTAGGTCCTCAGAAATCAAGGCTAATGTGGTTTGTTTTTAATACAGATATTTTTTAAAGTGTAAAAACAGTATGTGGATATAGCAAAATGAATTAAGTAGTATGAAACAGAAAAAATGAAAAAAGTTTCTCTGTATTCCACATGTAGTTTCACTTCCCAAAGATAACTACAGTTTACCCTTGAATAACAGAGGTTCAACCTTGCAGATCCACTTATATACAGATTATTTTCAATAAATATACTGGAAAGTTTTTGGAGATTTGTGACAATTTGAAAAAATATGCAGGTGAACTGAGTGGTCTAGAAATATTGAAAAATTAAGGAAAAAGTCAGGTACATCATGAATTCATAAAATATATGTACATACTGGTCCATTATACCATTTACTGCCATAAAATATACACAAATCTATTATTAAAAGTTAAAATTTCTCAAAACTTACACAAACACTTAGGCTATAGATGGCGACATTTGCATCCAGTGATTCGAGTATATGCTTAAAATGCCTAGTGATGAACCAATCCCTCCCATCAGGAAACTTACACAAGCCTCTTAGATAGCCTTATCCACCAGAGGGCAGACAGCAGAAGCAAGAAGAACTACAGTCCTGCAGACTGTGGAACAAAAACCACATTCACAGAAAGATAGACAAGATGAAAGGGAAGAGGGCTATGTACCAGATGAAGGAACAAGATAAAACCCCAGGAAAACAACAAAATGATGTGGAGATAGGCAGCCTTCCAGAAAAAGAATTCAGAATAATGATGGTGAAGATGACCCAGGACCTCGGAAAAAGAATGGCGGCAATGATCGAGAAAATGCAAGAAAGGTTTAAGAAAGACCTAGGAGAATTAAAGAACAAACAAACAGACATGAACAATACAATAACTGAAATGAAAACTACACTAGAAGGACTCAATAGCAGAATAACTGAGGCAGAATGGATAAGTGACCTGGAAGACAGAATGGTGGAATTCACTGCTGCAGAACAGAATAAAGAAAAAATAATGAAAAGAAATGAAGACAGCCTAAGAGACCTCTGGGACAACATTAAATGCAGCAACATTCGCATTATAGGGGTCCCAGAAAGAGAAGAGAGAGAGAAAGGACCAGAGAAAATATTTGAAGAGACTATAGTTGAAAACTTCCCTAACATGGGAAAGGAAATAGCCACCCAAGTCCAGGAAGTGCAGAGAGCCCCATACAGGATAAACCCAAGGAGAAACATGCCAAGACATATAGTAATCAAACTGGCAAAAATTAAAGACAAAAATTACTGAAAGCAGCAAGGGGAAAACGACAAATAACATACAAGGGAACTCCCATAAGGTTAACAGCTGACTTCTCAGCATAAACTCTACAAGCCAGAAGGGAGTGGCATGATATACTTAAAGTGATGAAAGGGAAGAACCTACAACCAAGATTACTCTAACTTGCAAGGATCTCATTCAGATTCGATGGAGAAATCAAAAGCTTTACAGACAAGCAAAAGCTAAGAGAATTCAGCACCACCAAACCAGCTATACAACAAATACTAAAGGAACTTCTATAAGTGGGAAACACGAGAAGAAAAGGACCTATGAAAAGAAACCCAAAACAATTAAGAAAATAAATGGTCATAGGAACATACATATCGATAATTACCTTAAACGTGAATGGATTAAATGCTCCAACCAAAAGACACAGGCTTTCTGAGTGGATACGAAAACAAGACCCATATATATGCTGTCTACAAGAGACCCACTTCAGACCTAGGGACACATACAGACTGAAAGTGAGGGGATGGAAAAAGATCTTCCATGCAAGTAGAAATCAAAAGAGAGCTGGAGTAGCAATGCTCATATCAGATAAAATGGACTCCAAAATAAAGAATGTTACAAGAGACAAGGAAGGACACTACATAATGATCAAGGGATCGATCCAAGAAGAAGATGTAACAACTATAAATATATATGCACCCCACATAGGAGAACCTCAATACATAAGGCAACTGCTAACAGCTATAAGAGAGGAAATCGACTGTAACACAATAATAGTGGGGGACTTTAACACCTCACTTACACAAATGGACAGATCATCCAAAATGAAAATAAGGAAACGGAAGCTTTAAATGACACAATAGACCAGATAGATTTAATTGATATTTATAGGACATTCCATCCAAAAACAGCAGATTACATTTTCTTCTCAGCTGCGCACGGAACATTCTCCAGGATAGATCACATCTTGGGTCACAAATCAAGCCTCATTAAATTTAAGAAAATTGAAATCATATCAAGCATCTTTTCTGATCACAATGGTATGAGATTAGAAATGAATCACAGTGGAAAAAAACACCAACACATGGAGGCTAAACAATAAGTTACTAAATAACCTTAGAGATCACTGAAGAAATCAAAGAGGAAATCAAAAAATACCTAGAGACAAATGACAGTGAAAACACGACGATCCAAAACCTATGGGATGCAGCAAAAGCAGTTCTCAGAAGGAAGTCTATAGCTATACAAGCCTACCACAAGAAACAAGAAAAATCTCAGATAAACTATCTAACCTTACACCTAAAGGAACCGGAGAAAGAAGTACAAACAAAACCCAAAGTTAGCAGAAGGAAAGAAATCATAAAGATCAGATCAGAAATGAATGAAATAGAAACAAAGAAAGCAATAGCAAAGATCAATAAAACTAAAAGTTGCGTCTTTGAGAAGATAAACAAAATTGATAAACCATTAGCCAGACTCATCAAGAGGGAGAGGACTCAAATCAATAAAATTAGAAATGAAAAAGAAGAAGTTACAACAGACACCGCAGAAAATACAAAGCATCCTAAGAGACTACTACCAGCAACGCTATGCCAATAAATTGGAAAACCTGGAAGAAATGGACAAATTCTTAGAAAGGTATAACCTTCCAAGACTGAACCAGGAAGAAATAGAAAATATGAACAGACCAATCACAAGTAACAAAATTGAAGCTGTGATTTAAAAATCTTCCAACAAACAAAAGTCCAGGACCAGATGGCTTCACAGGGGAATTCTATCAAACATTTAGAGGAGAGCTAACATCCATCCTCCTAAAACTCTTCCAAAAACTTGCAGAGGAAGGAACACTCCCAAACTCATTCTATGAGGCCACCATCACCCTGATAACCAAAACCAGACAGAGATACTACAAGAAAAGAAAATTACAGACCAATATCACTGATGAATATAGATGCAAAAATCCTCAACAAAATACTAGCAAACAGAATCCAACCACAGATTAAAAGGATCATACACCATGATCAAGTGGAATTTATCCCAGGGATGTGAGAATTCTTCAATGTACGCAAATCAATCAATGTGATACACCACATTAACAAATTGAAGAATAAAAACCATATGCTCATCTCAATAGATGCAGTAAAAGCTTTTGACAAAATTCAACACCCATTTATGATAAAAACTCTCCAGAAAGTGGGTATAGAGGGAACCTACCTCAACATAATAAAGGCCATGTATGACAAACCCACAGCAAACATCATTCTCAATGGTGAAAAACAGAAAGCATTTCCTCTAAGATCAGGAAAAAGACAAAGCTGTCCACTCTCACCACTATTATTCAGCATAGTTTTGGAAGTCCTAGCCATAGTAATCAGAGAAGAAAAAGAAATAAAAGGAATACAAATTGGAAAAGAAGTAAAACTGTCACTCTTTGCAGGTGACATGATACTATACATAGAGGATCCTAAAGATGCCACCAGAAAACTACTAGAGCTAATCGATGAATTTGGTAAAGTTGCAGGATACAAAATTAATGTACAGAAATCTCTTGCATCCCTATATACTAACGATGAAAAATCTGAAAGAGAATTTAAGGAAACACTCCCATTTACCACTGCAACAAAAAGAAAAAAATATCTAGGAATAAACCTACCTAGGGAGACAAAAGAGCTGTATGCAGAAAACTATAAGACACTGATGAAGGAAATTAAAGATGATGCCAACAGATGGAGAGATATACCATGTTCTTGGATTGGAAGAATAAATATTGTGAAAATGACTATACTACCCAAAGCAATCTACGGATTCAGTGCAATCCCTATCAAATTACCAATGGCATTTTTTACGGAACTAGAACAAAAAATCTTAAAATTTGTATGGAGACACAGAAGACCCCGAATAGCCAAAGCAGTCTTGAGGGAAAAAAACGGAGCTGGAGGAATCAGGCTCCCTGATTTCAGACTATACTACAAAGCTACAGTAATCAAGACAATATGGTACTGGCACAAAAGCAGAAACATAGATCAATGAAACAAGATAGAAAGCCCAGAGATAAGCCAACACGCCTATGGTCAACTAATCTATGACAAAGGAGGCAAGGATATACAATGGAGAAAAGACAGTCTCTTCAATAAGTGGTGCTGGGAAAACTGGACAGCTACGTGTAAAAGAATGAAATTAGAACACTCCCTAACACCAAATACAAAAATACACTCAAAATGGATTAGAGACCTAAATGTAAGACCAGACACTATAAAACTCTTAGAGGAGAACATAGGCAGAACACTCTTTGACATAAGTCACAGCAAGATCTTTTTTGATCCACCTCCTAGAGTAATGGAAATAAAAACAAAAATAAACAAATGGGACCTAATGAAACTTCAAAGCTTTTGCACAGCAAAGGAAACCATAAACAAGACGAAAAGACAACCCTCAGAATGGGAGAAAACATTTGCAAATGAATCAATGGACAAAGGATTAATCTCCAAAATGTATAAACAGCTTATGCAGCTCCATATTAAAGAAACAGACAACCCAATCCAAAAATGGGCAGAAGACCTAAACAGACATTTCTCCAAAGAAGACATACAGATGGCCAAGAAGCACATGAAAAGTTGCTCAACATCACTAATTATTAGAGAAATGCAAATCAAAACTACAATGAGGTATCACCTCACACCAGTTAGAATGGGCATCATCAGAAAATCTACAAACAACAAATGCTGGAGAGGGTGTGGAGAAAAGGGAACCTCTTGCACTGTTGGTGGGAGTGTAAATTGATATAGCCACTATGGAGAACAGTATGGAGTTTCCTTAAAAAACTAAAAATAGAATTACCATATGATCCAGCAATCCCACTACTGGGCATATACCCAGAGAAAACCATAATTCAAAAAGACACATGCACCCCAATGTTCATTGCAGCACTATTTACAGTAGCCAGGTCATGGAAGCAACCTAAATGCCCATGGACAGACGAATGGATAAAGAAGATGTGGTACATATATACAATGGAATATTACTCAGCCATAAAAAGGAATGAAATTGGGTCATTTGTTGAGACGTGGTTGGATCTAGAGACTGTAAGTAAGAGTGAAGTAAGTCAGAAAGAGAAAAACAAATATCGTATATTAACGCATGTATGTGGAACCTAGAAAAATGGTACAGGTGAACCAGTTTGCAGGGCAGAAATTGAGACACAGATGTAGAGAACAAACCTATGGACACCAAGGGGGGAAAGCTGCAGTGGGGTGGGGATGGTGGTGTGATGAATTGGGCAATTGGGATTGACACACTGATGTTTGTAAAATTGAGGACTAATAAGAACCCACTGTATAAAAAAGTAAAATAAAATCCAAAAATTAAAAAAAGATGCCTAGTGATGCTAATCATCTCCATGTGAGCAGTTCATCTCTCTAGTAAATTGTGTATCAAGAAAAAAGCGATCTCTCCCTGTTTTTAAGTATATTTTTCATCATGTTTAGTGTAATGCTGTAAATCTTGGATAGCACCATGGGACCCCTACAAAGTGCCACTAGTGATGCTGGACATGTTCCTAAGAAGCAGAGAAAAGTCATGACATTGACATTTCAAGAAAAAGTTGAATTGCTTGATATGTACCGTAGATTGAGGTCTGTAGCTGTGTTTTCTCACGACTGCATGATAGATGAATCCAGTGTAAGGATGAGTGTGAAAAAAAAAAAGAAAAATTCATTAAGCCATCACTGCAGCTACACCAGCAGGCACAAAAACCTTGCACTTTTTGCAAAATACCTTTTTATCTTGTATTGAAAATGCAGCTTTTTTTTTTTTTTTTTTTTTTGCGGTACACGGGCCTCTCATTGTTGTGGCCTCTCCCGCCACGGAGCACAGGCTCCGGATGCGCAGGCTCAGTGGTCACGGACCACGGGCCCAGCTGCTCCACGGCATGTGGGATCCTTCCGGACCGGGGCACGAACCCGTGTCCCCTGCATCGGCAGGCGTACCCCCAACCACTGCGCCACCAGGGAAGCCCCGAAAATGCAGCTTTTTATGTGGGTGCAGGATTGCGAGGTATTCCTATAGACTCTAATATGATTTGAGAAAAAGCAAAGTCATTATATGACAACTTAAAGCAAAAGGAAGGTGCAGGATTTGATGCCTGTAAAGAATGGTTTGCTAATTTTAGAAAGAGCTTTGGCTTAAAAAATGTCACTATAACACAACAGGAGAAACAGCTTCTGCTGACCAAGAGGCAGCAGAGGATTTCCCAGACACCATTAAGAAAATCATTGAGGAAAAAGAATATCTGCCTAAACAGGTTTTAATGCAGACAAAAGTGCCCTCTTCTGGAAAAGAAAAATGCTAGAGAGGACATTTTTTAGTAAAGAAGAGAAGTAAGCACCAGGATTTAAGGCAGGAAGGGATAGGCTAACTCTACTGTTTTGTGCAAATGCAGTTGGGTTTATCGTAAGAACTGCCCTTATCTCCAAAGCTGCTAATTAACCCTTGAGCCTTGAGGGGCAAAGACAAACACCAGCAGCACGTCTTTTGTTTGTGTTATACTGTAAGAAGGCCTGAAGGAGAACCCTTTTTCTGAATGTGTTCCATCGTTGCTTTGTCCCTGAAGTCAGGAAGTACCTTGCCAGTAAGAGACTGCCTTTTAGGAAAGCAGCGGGGGGACGGGGGTGGTGGTGTGAAGAATTGGGAGATTGGGATTGACATATGTACACTAATATGTATAAAATGGGTAACTAATAAGAACCTGCTGTATAAAAAAATAAATAAAATTCAAAAAAAAAAAAAAAGACTGCCTTTTAGAGTTCTTTCGTTATTAGACAATGACCCTGGCCCCCTAGAACCCCAGAGTTCACCACCAAAGGCATCAAAGTGGCCTACTTGCCTCCAAACACAACATCTGTAATTCAGCCTCTAGATCAGGGGGTCATAAGAACCTTTAAGGCTCATTTCACACAGTACTCTATGGAAAAGGCTGTCAGCGCTGTGGAAGAGAACCACAACAGAGAAAACATCATGAAAGTCTGGAAGGATTACACCACTGAATATGCCATCATTATTAAAGAAAAAGCCATTAAATTCTTGTTGGAGGAAACTGTGTCCAGATGTTGTGCATAACTTCACAGGATTTACCACAGAGCCAGTCAAGGAAATCATGAAAGAGATTGTGGATATGGCAAAACAGGGAGGAGGCGAAGGGTTTCAAGATACAGATCTTGGAGGAATTTAAGAGCTATTAGACACCACACCAGAGGAATTAACAAAAGATGAGCGCTTCCAAACCAGTGGCAGGTGATGAGGAAGAAGACATGGGAGAAGCAGTGCAGAAAACAGATGGACCTTAGACAATTTGGCAGGAGGGTTCCGATTATTCAAGACTGCTTTTGACTTCTTTTATGACATGGACCTTCTATGATATGGGCACTGAAACTAAAGCAAACAGTGGAGGAAGGATTGGAACCACATAGAAACATTTTTGGAGAAATGAAAAAGCAAAAAAGTCAGAATTTATGATGTGTTTCCATAAAGCTATACTGAATGCGCCTTCCTCTCCTACCTCCCCTTCCACGTCTGAGACAGCAAGGCCAACCTCCTCTCTTCCACTTCCTCCTCAGCCTACTCAACATGAAGATGACGAGGATGGAGACCTTTCTGATGGTGGTCCACTTACTGATTAGAGCATCGTGTTGTACAGTTAATAAACTTACCTGTTGTGCATGTGTGTGAGTGTCTCCATGTGAAAATCTAATAACTGTACGGCAAGAACTGTATGGAATGAGATGCTTTTGTGTCATCATCATCGCTTAAGTATTCATCGTGCACGTGCAGAACATCGTGTGCAAGACTTGTACTGCATTCCCACCAACAGTACACAAGGGTTTCCTTTTCTCCACATCTTCACCAACACTTGTTATCTCTTGTCTTTTTGATAATAGTCTTTGAAACAGGTGTGAGGTGGTATCTCATTGTGCCCTTGATTTGCATTTCCCTGATGGTTAGTAATGTTGAACATCTTTACGTGTATCAGCTGTTGGCCATTTGTGTGTCTTTTTGGGAAAATGTTCAATTTCTCTGCCCATTTTTTAATTGGGTTGTTTGGTTTTTAGCTATTGAGTTGTGTTAGTTCTTTATATATTTTGGATATTAACCCCTGTCAGATATATGATTTGCAGCTATTTTCTCCCATTCTATAGGTTGCCTGTTCATTTTTTGGATTGTTTCTTTGGCTGTGCAGAAGCTTTTTAGTTTGATGTAGTTCCACTTATTTATTTTTGCCTTTGTTGCTTGTGCTTTTGGTGTCATATCCAAAAAATCATTGCCAAGAACCATGTCAAGGAGCTCTTTCTCTGTTTTCTTCTAGGAGTTTTACAGTTTCAGGTCTTAAGTAGCTTCTGATTGTATCACTTTATCATTTCTAATTGTATTTTTTAAAGCATTCCTGATTATCCTATATAAAATTTCAGTTTGTCCCCTTATTCCCTCATTTTCTCTTACTTTAATTTTTGCCATAGCACCTGTCTTCTAACATACTGTATAATTTCCTTAGGCATATAAGAATATATACCTTAGAATATGAACTCCACGAGGGCGGTGATATTTGTATATTTTAGTTATTGTTTTATCCCCAGCATCAGTGGTGGAGCCACACATAGTTGTTTCAGTATTAAATATTTGTGGAGTAAAGGATTGAATCATTTGATTCTGAGAGAGAGCTGAAAAACAGCAATTTTATAAGATCTTACAAAAACGGGAGTGGGAAGGAGAAGAGAATAATAGAACTATTTTATTTCCTGCTTGAGGCTCAGGGCTTGAACTCAGAATTCAGTTAGTGCTAGAATATAGCTAATAATGAGCGGGTCAAGAAATTAATAAAGCAAGAAGGAAAGGCACAAGGCAAGATGTGAAAAGTGGAGGAGTCAGGGCAGTTGATCTGTTTTCAGTAGAGAGTCAAAGGTTCAGATGCCCACGTGAAGGAGAAAAGCAGAAACAGTACAAACTGGTGATAGAAGTTACAAAATTGGTAAACCCAGGGCAGTGGTTCTTAAACTTGAGCATGCATCAGAATCATCTGGAAAGCTTCTTAAAACAGATTGCTGAGCTCCATTGCCAAAGTTTCTGATTAGAAGGTCTAGAGTGGGATCTGAGAATTTTCATTTGTAACAAGTTCCCAAGTGATGCTGATGCTGCTGGTCTGGAGGATCACACTTTGAGACCACTGACACCTATGACTCAGTAAACCACTTATGGAAGCAATTAGGGATCAAGGAACTACCTATACTGACAAGGAATAGCTAGTATACCATGAGGTCATGTGGACAAATCATGGCTATATTTATGTGGTCCAGTCTCCTCAAATGGCATACTGAAGGTATACCATATATTTTAATCCCTCTTAGGACTTACCACAGTGTCACTGCAATCCACATATTAGACACTAGGGGACACACACACAGAGTGAATTTCACTTGCGCTGTTTAATATAAGCATTTTTTTCAGTTTGCAAGCTGTGTACTTTGAAATATCCTTGCCAGTTTTCTTTTGCTGCAGTAGAGGGAGCTACAATTCAAATTATACTTATGTAGCAGTAACACATAATACGATTATTTTCCTTTTCCATCATTCTTTTTTTCTTAACTTTAAAAATTGACTTATATACACTATCGATACTAGGTATGAAATAGATAACTAATGAGAACCTACTGTATAACACAGGGAAATCTACTCAGTGTTCTGTGGTGACCTAAATGAGAAGGAAATCCAAAAAAGGGGGGATATACGTATACGTACAGCTGATTCACTTTGCTGTACAGCAGAAACGAACACAACATTGTAAAGCAACTATATGCCAATACAAAATAAATGAATAAAAAATAAGTAAAATAAAAATTGGCTTTATTAAAGTTTTCTAAGTGTACAGTTCATTGTATTTTGGCAAATATATAAGCTTGAGTAACTACAGCCACAGGTAATATGGAATATTTCCATCCTCATCTTGCAGTGAGTTCCACCCCAACCCTGAACACATAGCTGCTTTGTGTTACTATAGGTTGCCTGTTCTAGAATTCCATATAATTATGCACTTTTTTTTGTTTGGCATTCTTTTCAGCATAATTTTTTTAGATCAGTCAGTGTTGTTGCATGTATCAGTAGTTCATTCCTTTCTCTTGGTAGTATTCTGCTGTATGGCTATGCCACATATTCTTTATTCATTCACTTTTTGGTGGTTCATTAGTCATATGCTTTTGAAAGGAATTATGTTTGTTTACCATTTGGCTACACATCAGTGTCTTGCTCTTAGTTTTTTCTATCTAGGAATTTTTAAATTTCTCCCTTAAAAGTAACTAATGCCACCTATTTTGCTGTTACCAAATAATTACTATCAAATAATTTGCTATTAAATAATATTCTAAATGTTTTTAATCTTGGGGCTTCTTAAAGCAGAGACGGCAAATATAGAACGGTAGGAGCTAAAATTTGTGGCAACAGTCTTCCTCTCAAAACTCAAGTAAATATTGCTGACTGAAGTTTTTTGTTCTAAGCTTGTCCTGGTTTTCAAAAAATTCCAGTGAGACTTCTCTTTCTCCCTTTGCAAGCAATTTTATGCGTGTTTTTCCTGATATTTACCTAAGTTGGCTAATTAGGTGCTTTTTCTAGGGGAATATTTTAGTATTATAAGAAAGCTAGTAATATACAAATAGAGTAACAGATTTGTGGTAAATTACCAAAAATGTTAATTGTAGTATCTAGAAAATGAGTGTATATGGGTTTCACTGTAAAATTCTTTCCAAGTTTTTGTAGGTTTGAAAGTTTTATAATAAAATATTGAGGTGGGAGGAAGGAGGAAAAGAGCCAGTAAATTGTTATCCAGGAGACAGATATTATTGCTGATGTTGTTATCATATCCTATAGTAGTTCTAATTCTTCTTTTTATAGCTACTGTTATCTTCCTTTGCCTGTAAAGTTATTCTCAATATAAGCAAATGAATGTACAGTTAGCCAGCTACCAGACTGTTAAAGCTAACTCCCTAGTGAACAAGGTTTTGAAGTAGGTTCAAAGACAGTTGTGATAATGGTTTTGTCAACAAAGCATCAAGAGTAGTATGATTCAAGTTTGTCATCAAAAGTGTCTAAGTAATACATTTGTGAGAGAGGAAGAATCAATGAGATAGATTATTGGGGTAAGGATTCTTAGACAGGAAAAAATAGTTCAAGAGGGAAGACTCAAAAAAACAAAGCCACTATTCTCTTCCATTTATCTTTTTTTAAAATCTTTTATCCTATCTGTAATTGTATCCTAAAGTTAACTTTCTACCATGAGAAGACTATTTTTCCAGCTGGATGAGAAAAGAGCATTAAATCTCCTGTTCTCTGCTATTCTCTGCTCACTTAGCCCTGAAGCTTGGTTTATAGACTAAGTCAAGTCAAAAGTATTTATTAAGGAGTTGTTCTCATCTCAGAATTGTGCTATTTGAGAATTAAAGTGTATGAAACATATACTCTACTCATGAGCTTGCAGTGTAGTTAAGAAGGCTCTTACTTCTGGTCATGGGCAAACTCAATAAAAGTACAAAGTATATATACAGTGCTAAATAGAATATAAATGTTTTGGAAATTCAGAGAAAGGAACTTTGGTGTGAGCTAGAGTAGTTATGAAAAAAGATTGAAATGATGCTAAGTGATACATAAGATGTTAATAGGTGATATAAAGCAGAAAGTCACTTCATGAAAAGAGGGATCCAGCTTGAGAAAATAAATGCTACCTTTCTTTAAAAATACAGTAAGAAAATTATCCTGACTAAAGAATATTCAGTAGAAGTAATGGGAGATAGGATTCTAGAATCAAAATCAGGGAAGCAACAATATGGATGAACATTGAGGACATTATGTGAAGTGAAATAAGCCAGTCACAAAAAGACAAATACTGTTATGATTCCACTTACATGAAGTATCTATAATCAGATTCGTAGAAAAAGAAAGTAAAAAAGGTGGTTATCAGGGGCTGGGGGAGGAGAAAAAGGGAAGTTGTTGTTTACAGGGTGCAGAGTTTCTCAGTTTTGCAAGATGAAAAAGTTTTGGAGATAATGTTTCACAGTAATGTGAATATACATAACACCACTGAATTTTAAAACGGTTAAGATGGTAAATTTTATGTTCTGTGTTTTTACCACAATAAAAAACTAGAGAATCAATGTCATGCTACAAAGGGAATTGTAAGATAAAATGCCAAAACATCTGTACTTTAACTCTAACCCCTATAGCTTACCCTGGAATGTAGTGAAAGGAAAACAAATATGACTGAGAGAGCCCCAAAGGGAGAAAAGTAACCTGTTATTTTAAATGATTGCAAGGATCCAAAGAAATTACACATCAAGATACTACAACAAATGTGATTTTGTAATCAATATTAATGTTCTTTCAGGAATGATGGAAAGAAACACAACAGAATAGATATATAATTTTAAAGAAGGGAAGAGTTGGATTGAGAAAAATAAAGATAGATGAACTTAATGTCCATTTTCACAAGATTCTAGAAAGTCATGGTATGAAGTCTT
This sequence comes from Monodon monoceros, assembly GCF_005190385.1. Classification (NCBI taxonomy): domain Eukaryota; kingdom Metazoa; phylum Chordata; class Mammalia; order Artiodactyla; family Monodontidae; genus Monodon; species Monodon monoceros. The sequence goes on along the minus strand of NW_021703774.1, from coordinate 78,040,639 downwards.
TAGAGAAGAATCAGTGATCATGAAGAGCCGGAAAGGGTTCCTAAGAGCAAGTTCTTGGTGGATAAACTCTAATGATCTTTTTGGATCGGGTTAATAATAGAGGGTAAGAGATTCCATGAACATAGTTACATAGTGTTCAGCAAATCATTTGACAAAGTATTTCAAAATGGAAGAGTAGGTCTTTTGCTTTCTCCAAGCTGGAATACCAGGGATCATATTTACCATTCCTCTTGAAACAAACAGATAGACTGTGTTTGAAACAATGGTTTTCAGAACACTGGACAAGAGGCAATGAAGGACTGTAATCTCTGAGAGATGGGACACAAGCCAGGTGAACCCTGTGTTTGCCCCAGCTTGCTGTCTTGATAGAGTTTCCAGTCCACTGCACAGGAAGGGGACCTGAGGCAGAGTGCAACAGATTCCTTGAGGAGATGGAGCTGTGATTCCAAGGAAACTAAGATAGCTAGTGTTCACAGGAGAGTACTAGAGAGGAGAGAGCTGCACAGGGATCCCAGGAAAACCCCCTGGAGTGTTCAGCAGAATGAAGGAACTACCTGAATTGAGGGAAGGACTCATCTGTGAGGGATTAAAGGGAACAGTTTATGGTAATCACATAGGACCAGGAATAGTGTCTGGTTTCAGTAGCCTGACTGGAAAAACTCCTAATTTATTCTGCACCAAGTAGAGTACTCAGGAAAGTCCTGCCTCAGTAGAGGTGGATAATCTACAAAAATATCTAGCAACCAACAAGGTAAAATTCATAATGTCTGGCATCCACTCAAAGATACCGTGTATGCAAAGAAGCAGGAGAACATGACCTATCATGAAAATAATCAATTGAAACTAACTTTGAACTCACAGATGTTAGAATTAGCAGACAACATTAAAACAGTTATTATAACTATATTCTATACATTCAAAATGTTAAGTAGAGACATGGAAGATATAAAAACCCAAATAAAACTTCTAGAAATGAAAACTGCAGTGTCTGAATTGGAAAATAAATATACCAAATAGGATTAATAGCAGATTAGACATTGCAGAAGAAAAGATTACTGAACTAGAAGATATAGCAATAGAAATCCAAATGAAACAACAGAAAAAGAATCTTATAAAAATGAAAAGAGCATCAGTGAACTGTGTAACAACTGCACGTAGCTTAAAATATATGAAATTGGAGTCTCTGAAGGAGAGGACAGAAATATGGATGAAAAAAAAAATTGGCCACACTCTTTCCAAGCTTGATGTAAACACCATACTCACAGATCCAAGAAGCTGAATAAACTTCAAGGACAAGAAACGTGAAGAATACTTCCCCCAAGGCACATTGTACTCAAATTGCTCAAAGATAGTGATAAAGAAAAAAATCTTAAAAGCAACCAGAGGGAAAACACAAGTTAGCCAAAAAGGAGCAAATATAAGAATGACATCAGAGTTCTCATTGGAAACAAGACTAATATCCCTCTGAACATAACTATAAAATAGCTAAACAAGTTTTTTTCAAATCAGATCTACAGCATATTAGTTAATACATCATGACCCAAATGGGTTTATTCCATGTATGGAGGCTTGATTTAACATTGGAAAAATCAATCAGTGAACTGTTAAAGAAAAAGCATATGATCACCTCAATAGACAGAAAAATCATTTGACAAAATCCAACATCCGTTCCTGGTAAAACTCTTAGCAAACAAAAAACAGAAAGGAACTTCCTTAACCTGAAAAAGGGCATGTATGAAGAACATATATCTAGCATCACACTGAAAAACTAAAATCCTCCTAAGTTCCTCTAAGGTCAGAAACAAGACACGGATGCCTGTTCGCTTCACTTCTATTTAGCCTTGTATTGGAGGTTCTCCAGTGCAGCCATACAAGAAAAAGAAATAAAAGACATCCAGATTAGAAAGAAAGAAGTAAGCTACCTTTTTTTTTTTTTTTTGTAGAGGATAATTGTTCCCTATGAAAATCCTATGGAGTTTCTCAAAAATTAGTTACTAGAACTAATAAGTGAATTTAGCAGGGTTACAGATAGAAGATTAATATATTAGAGTCAATTGTATATACTAGCGGTGAACAATCAGAAATTGAAACTGAAAAAATTGCCGCTTATAAATATTGAAATATTTAGGGATAAATCTTGCCAAAACACATAAAAGACCTGTACACTGAAAACTAAAAATCATTGCTGAGAGAAATTAAAGACCTAAATAAATGGAGAGACTCACTTTATTTATGGTTCTGAGAATTCAGTATTGTTAATTCTCCCTCAATTGTCCTATAGTTACGCAATCCCAGTCAAAATCCCTGGAGGCTTTTTTGGGTAGAAATTAATAAGCTCTTTCTAAATTTCATATGAGAATGCTAAGAACCTGGAATGACCAAAACAAGTTTGAAAAAGAACAAAGTTGAAAGCCTAATACTATGTGATTTCAAGACTCATTATAAAGCTATCATAATCAAAACACTGTGGTATTGGTGTAATAGATAATAATGATTGATAGCCAAATATATGAAAAAAATGGGGGGGAATTGATTTTTGACAAAGGTACAAAGAGATGCAATGCAATGCAATGCAATGAGAAAAGATAGGCTTTTCAACAAAAGGTGCTAGAATAATTGGATTTCTGTATGCATATACAAAAATCAACTCAAAATGGATTATAGACCTAAATATACAACTTTTAATAGAAAACATAGGAGAAAATCTTTGTGACCTTTGGCTAGGCAAAAATTTCTTAGATATTATACCAAGCATAATCCATAAAAAAACAAATTGATCAATTGGTCTAAAATTTAAAAACATAAGCTCTTTGGAACAAACGTATGGACACCAAGGGGGGAAAGCGGTGGGGGGTGGGGGTGGTGTGATGAATTGGGAGATTGGGATCGACGTGTATACACTGATGTGTATAAAATTGATGACTAATAAGAAAATAAATAAACATTAAAAAATATAAAAACATAAGCTCTTTGAGAAACATTTGAAAGGAAATGAAGTAAAATGATGAAAAGTCAAGTCACAGACTGGAATCTTTGCAAAGTATATATCTGATAAAGGACTTGTGTCTAGGTTATATAATACTCAAAACTCAAGAATAAGATAATATACAACCAGTTTAAAACTAGGCAAAAGAGTTAACAGACACGTCACTTATATCTTCAGAGAAGAGGGGAGGATGACAAATAAGCTCATGAAAAAGTGCTCAACATCATTAGCATAAATTAAAGCTACAGTGCAATACCACTACACACCTATTAGAATGTCAGAATTTACCCACACCTGAAGATGTCTCTTTAATTTCTGGAGTTTGGACTTTTTGTGTAGAGATACAATGCTTGGAGCATCTTATAATTCTGAGGAGAAAGTCAAGAAAATCATGGAGATTCTGATTACTGGGGAAAAAATTAGAAACAAAATCTCCTGCCTTTACAAATGTAGCAGAGAAAGAAAACATTTTATTGTTGAATAAGCATTAAACCAGACTACAGTTTCCATCACAGGCAGATTGCAAAGACAGAAAGAAATCTTACCTTTCTATATAACCAGGCAGATATATCAGTTACATACATGTTCTGAAGATAAATGATAATTTATTCTTCTGTAAAAGTACAGTTGACCCTTTTTGTTTTTTCTTTCTTTCTTTATTATTTATTTATTTATTTTTGGCTGTGTTGGGTCTTTGTTGCTGCATGCGGGCTTTCTCTAGTTGCGGCAAACAGGGGCTACTCTTCACTGCAGTGCGTGGGCTACTCATTGTGGTGGCTTGTTGCGGAGCATGGGCTCTAGGCGCATAGGCTTCGGTAGTTATGGCTCACGGGCTCTAGAGAACAGGCTCAGTAGTTGTGGCACACGGGCTTAGTTGTTCTGCAGCATGTGGGATCTTCCCAGACCAGGGCTCGAACCCGTGTCCCCTGCATTGGCAGGTGGATTCTTAACCACTGTGCCACTAGGGAAGCCCTACAGTTGACTCTTGAGCGACACAGGTTTGAACTGCATGAGTTCACTTATACGTGGATATTTATCAATAGTAAATATTGGGCTGGCCAAAAAGTTCCTTCGGTTTTTAAGTAAAAATAAAAGTTTTCATTTTCACCAAGAACTTTATTGAACAACGTATTCACTCTTTTGTTCCACTACCTTGTGCCATTTTTCAGGCAGCTTCATAATTCCATCTTCCCCAAACTTTTTATCTTTTTGAGCAAAGAACTGTTCCAGGTGCCTTTTACAGTCTTCCAGGGAATTGAAAATTTTTTCATTAAGAGAATTTGTAAAGACCAAAATAAATGGACATTGGAAGGTGCAATGTCTGGTGAATATGACGGATGAATCAGAACTTCCCAGCCAAGCTGTAACAGTTTTTGCCTGGTCATCAAAGAAACATGCAGTCTTGGGTTATCATGATAGAAGATTATGCGTTTTCTGTTGACTAATTCTGGATGCTTTTCATCAAGTGCTGCTCTCAGTTGGTCTAATTGGGAGCAGTACTTGTTGGAATTAATCGTTTGGTTTTCCGGAGGGAGCTCATAATAGAGCTCCCTTCCAATCCCACCATATACACAACATCACCTTCTTTGGATGAAGGCTGGCCTTTGGTGTGGTTGGTGGTGGTTCATTTCGCTTGTCCCACGATCTCTTCCATTCCACATTATTGTACACTATCCACTTTTCATCGCTCATCACAATTTGTTTTAAAAACGGAACATTTTCATGATGTTTAAGTAGAGAATCAAATGTGGAAATGTGGTCAAGAAGTTTTTTTTCGCTTAACTTATGTGGAACCCAGACGTCAAAGTGATTAACATAACAAAGCTGGTGTAAATGATTTTCAACACTTGATTTGGCTATTTTGAGTATGTTGGCTATCTTCTGCGTGGTATAACATTGATTGTTATATCTCAATTAATGTCTCGATTTGATCGCTATCAACTTCAACTGGTCTACCCAACCATGGAGCATCATCCAGCAAGAAATCTCCAACATGAAACTTCACAAACCGTTTTTGACATGTTTGATCAGTCACAGCACCTTCTCCATACACTGCACAAATCTTTTTCTGCATTTCAGTTGCGTTTTTACCTTTCTTGAAATGATAAAGCATATGCCGAAAATGTTGCTTTTTTCTTCAATCTTCAATATAAAAATGGCTACACAATATTCACCAATTTTGATGTTTTTTTTTTAAATGCATGCTGATATGACAGCTGTCACAATACAATCTAACAAAATTCTTTTGAATGAAGTTAGACAACTAAGCGCTCCTAGAGCCATATTATGGAAAAACCTGAACAACCTTTTTGGCCAATCCAGTACTACCATAGTACGCAGTCCGAGGTTGGTTGAATCCATGGATGTGGAGGAACTAGGAATACAGAGGACTCAGGGATACTGTACTCGAATTAACCCCCACTTAGTTTAGGGATCAGAGGTACTTTCTTGACAACACCATTTGCTATACATAGTACCTTCTAAATTCACATGGTGATTGGGGTGGCCATCTGTGTTAATTGCCTTTATCCAGTGGAAAAGTAATACTTCTGTATTTATGACAAAGGGGTAATCAGAGCTTGGAGAAAGGTACCTAAGCTAACCTCCCACAATGACAGAGAGATTGGGGTGCTATCTTCCTTGATGTTTATATTTCAAAGTCATGGCTCCCAGGCCTTTTAAGAAAAACATTCCTGGATTGTAAAGCTGGCAAGAGGTTTACGAAACTTTTAAAAAGATTTTACATACATATCAAAGGGACTCAAGGCAGTGACCTAAGAATAGGGAAAAAGGGATAAGGTCTTTTGGCACCAGGAAAAATTTAATATTTTTTCATTAATCTTTAAAAACCCAGAGATCTGACAATGTTTTACCACTGAATTAACCAACCTTTGTTACCATCTACCTCTGGGCTTTTTGTTATGTGAGATAACCCCAACTGTTTATGTATTGATAGTAGAGGTATCCTCTATCCTATAGGAAAGTCATCCTAAATTATTTGACCCCTAAAGGCAGAGGAAGATGAATTTTCCCCAGCCCCCTTATGTTTCACGACAAAGCCTAAACCATTGAAGCATACCAGAAATGTTCTGCCTCCTTCCGTTTATCTTTTAAAAAATGCATTTGAATCCACAATACACCCACATTTGTTTCAATATTTTTTCTTCCCCACCCTTTCCCACCAAAAAACAACTTTTAAGATTTGAGAAAAGATGTGGGGAAAGGCAGAGAGGGGCAGATCTTTTGGAGAGGTTAATAATTGTATATTTTAATGTATCATCTTTTAGAACATAATTTCCACTGAGTGTCTTTAATTTGATTTCTAACCAGTCTATTCTAAGACATCATTTAAACATTAGGAGTGTAAATGAAATGGAAGGTTTAAGTAAATTATTTTTCAAGCAATCTGAGGTTTTATTATGAGTTACTTGTAGTAGTCCCTAATGCAAGCCTTTAGCATTGTAACATCTATCCGTAGCACCCTGGACACTGCCACTGCTAGTTGTGAAAAAGAATAGACAAGTCGGCAAGTCTCATTTGGTAAACATAAAGGATTAAATAAAGAACATATTAGCTTGGTAGTTTGTTCTTTTAGCCTTACCATTTCTCCATAGATACTTAAATGTTTCTCCTCAGATTTTGTTGACTGTTCTTTCTGTAAAACTTTCCTATTTGGTGGTTACCGCCAACACTTATGTTGAGATGACTTCTGGCACCATCACCTCCTCTGAATGTCTTGTCTTTGTAGATAAGAGAAAGATAAAAGAGATGTATGTGAGCAGCATTTAAAAATAGCCCTAAAAAGTCAGCAAGACATCCAGTAAAACTGAAGCACTAAATAGTACCTTTTTATATACTTACAGGCCTCTGTCAATGCCATTTGTCATCTATTATCTCTAACTTTGAACTATAGTTTTAAAAAATCCTTATTAGGGCTTCCCTAGTGGCGCAGTGGTTGAGAGTCCGCCTGCCAATGCAGGGGACGCGGGTTTGTACCCCGGTCCGGGAAGATCCCACATGACGCAGAAAGGCTGGGCCTGTGAGCCATGGCTGCTGAGCCTGCGCGTCCGGAGCCTGTGCTCCTCAGCGGGAGAGGCCACAGCAGTGAGAGGCCCGTGTACCGCAAAAACAAAACAAAACAAAACAAAACACTAAAAAAAAAATCCTTATTAGAGGAAAAAACATCTAGTAGTCTGATAGCTAATTTAGATTAGACTTTCCTCAACTTTTGCAGCAAAGATCACACTTCTCCAATTGTTCTATTTTTAAAATCCAAGTTAAAAATCTTAAATTTAAGTCAGTAGTAGTGTACCATGTCCTTGACATGAATTGTTTAGCTATATTACTGTACTTTTAAACATTTGTTATAAATTTTAAATATATCTGTATATCTATAGTCTAGCCTCTGCTCCCTAGGGATTATTTGACTTTCCAAGAAGTAGTTAGTCTTATTCCAAACCCCTACTTAAGGTCCAGAGGTGTCCTAAGGAGAGTAGACATGGAAGTTGTATTAGTTTCCTAGGGCTGCCATTAACAAATTACCACAAACTTGGTGGCATTACAGAAATTCTATTCTCTCACAGCTCTGGTGGCCAGAAGTCTGAAATCGTTTTCTTCCGAAGGTGTTCCTTGGGTGATGGGAGCTTAACTTCAGTCTTCGCCTCTGCCTTCACATGACTTTCGTCCCTATATGTCTCTGGGTCCAAATCTCTCTCTCCTTTCTCTTGTAAAGGTAGAAGTCGTTGGATTTAGGGCCCATCCTAAACCCAGGATGATTTCCTCTTGAGATCCTTGACTAATTATATCCCCAAAGACCCTATTTCCAAATAAAGACACATTCTGAGGCTCCAGATGGACATGAATTGGGGGGTGTGGGGACTGTTCAACCCACTACAGTAGTATTAAGATTATTTTTTAAATGATTGTTTAAAAATAATAATACCACTTTCTGTTATCTAAAACTTCCACAATCACTATCTTATTGATTTTTATAACTTGTGTGTTTATGTGAGGTACTTCTATAGCATCCCCAATGGAAAGGAATCATTTTGCAGGAAACTGCATTTTCTGTCTATTCCTTCACTTACTCCTCTCCCAGGTAGTGAGAAGATTAGAATGAGCCTGATACATTTGCCCACATTTAACCAAGAGACATGGAACTGCACAGAACATAGCTCTCCTGGACATATTTGTGCCCAGAACACAAAGAGCTTGTGCTTCTGATCTCCATACAGTAAGCTGACCCAGCAGAGTCTCTTGCTATGTCCATCCAACTCTTTTTTCAGTTCTACCTTCTCTGCCTGTAACCTGGTGAATAAATCAGTCAAGCAGATCTCAAGGTCTAGGATCAAAGTGAAATTAGAAGCACTGTCACTCTCCATTCTAGCTTTATCAGTTATAAAGTTGATAAGCAACCCTCCTTTACCCCAGTGCTGTGTTTTTACTCTGTCATCCAGAACTATAACAATAAGCAGAAAAGATACTAATGTGCCTATTTTTGAAGTAAGTTTAGCTAGAATATTGTAAAGGGATTCTTCACCAAAGCCTAGTAAGGCCCAGCCATTGCTAAGATCAAGAGTTAGAACCCAGATTTCCTGACTCTGTATAGCTGTTTCTTTAAGCTTACTTTGATGACCCCCTAATAGAATTCAGATTAGAATTTGCCCAATTATAGTATATAATATTCTTACCTATAGTGGTAAGAATCATTTTTTAAACTATCATTTTTAATTTCTAAGTTACCACTGTGGCCTGCAGTGTTTATGCAAAGGTGTAAACATATGCCTTCATATAAACAATGCTATTACCTATTGGACTTCTCTGGTGGCGCAGTGGTTAAGAATTTGCCTGCCAATGAGGGGGACATGGGTTCGGGCCCTGGCCCAGGGAGATCCCATATGCCACAGAGCAACTGAGCCTGCGCTCTAGAGCCCGCAAGCCACAACTACTGGAGCCCGCATGCCCTAGAGCCCATGCACTGCAACTACTGAGCACGCGTGCTGCAACTACTGAAGCCCGCACACCTAGAGCCCGTGCTCCACAAAAAGAGAAGCCACTGCAATGAGAAGCCCACACACTGCAACAAAGAGAAAGCCCGTGCACAGCAACAAAGACCCAATGCAGCCGAAAAAACAACGCTATTACCTATTAAGAGAGACTAATTATTAAACCTCCTGTAAATCCATAATGTTTCTGAAACCTTTATTTAAATTTGCGGTACCTGCTCTAAGAACTGCAAAAACTAATGTATTAGGAGTATGTGAAAGTCCTTGCTGTGTCCAAATAATGTGCTTTACTTGTTCCTTCAGTGTTTATTAATAAATATAGATTAATTAATTTCTAATTATACTATGAGGTCTCCAAGCTGCCAAAACATATGATTGATATTATATCTGATTTTTAAAAGAAGGTCTCTAAAAAATTCTGAATTGGTTTGTTTTATGCCATTTTACAGTTTGTTGTTTTATGTGTTTCAGGCAGGTATATGGGATTTGCTTTTTAACTGCCTTATTTCAGAGGTCTAGTTGTTCATCTTACTGGATTTTCTTATGCACTCTTCTGGAATATTTTGTGTTTCTAATCATTTGAATGGATGAGGTTCATTTTCTGGTGTGTTTTTCATCAAACCTGCTCAAAATAGGTCATGGGTGTCCTCTGCCATTATAACTGAGATCACTTGATCTTCTTGTTGAATTCTAATTGAAACTCATTTTCCCCTTTTATTTTCAGATACTTGTATCTTCTGTTCTCCAGTGATGACCTTTTACCTTTAGACCACTGGGTATTTAATACAGAGGCTCACCCTCTGCCTGTGTTACATTTAGCCAACACCACACTTTCAAGAAACCCTGCTGTTCGATGAAAGCAGCTCCAGAAAGACCATTCTCACCTGTGTTTTGTTTACATGGACCACTACAGAAATTAGTCTGGAGAGGGGCCTTTTGAAAACCTGGACCTCTTAAGTCAACATGGCAGGGTGAAACGTGACTATTCCCTGCAAGACTTTTCAACTTGTAGAATTTTCAACTTTGAAATGATTCCATTTTATACCTGACCAAAACATATTCTGGTGTGTGTAGGACAGAGACCTGATGTGCTTTGATTCTTAACAAGATGGTCACGTGAGAAATTATGCCTGTTACTGCTTATTGCTTTTAGAGTCCTGGAATCTGGAGGCTAGATTTCCTGAGAATAAGCCAAGAATGTGGAACACCTTGCAGGAGTTGGAGATGGCCTTTGGAACCAATTATATATTTGTTTCCTCCCAGAGTGGAGCAGCTCTCAAGTCAAAATATTTACACAGTGTTTATCCCTTTTTTCTCCATTTTAAATAATGGAATGAATTAAAATAAATAAGAACAAAAGAACGGTGTAACTGCATCAGCAGCAAGAAGACTCAAAAAGGAAACAGAATACCTATCCCTGTCCGAATTTTCAAGTTTCGTATTAGATGACCAGACTGGCAACCATTTCAAATCTCAGTCTATCTATTCCATTGAAATTCCTTGGTTAAATTTGTTTTCTCTGGAGGCATGATCTCACAAAGAATACTCTTCAAGTCTTTGTCTCCATATAGAATCATTGAAACTGCTATTTATCATAACCACTACTTACGAGCCTGGGTTTGGGATTTTGTGCATGTTGTTCAGTCTAGTGTTGGTAGCATGACAAAAAGTGGGGAAAATGCTGCAGTTTGTTGCCTTGAAACCTGTCCTAAGAGAAAGCCTTGGTTTTGTTGGCAGGAGATTATTTTTCCAAAGCAGCAAATCTACCAAGTAAATTTTATCTACTTTAACCTCATTATAAACTTAGTAGAATCCCTCGATTTACAACTCTCTTTATGTAGCTTGGCAAAATTCACTGTACTGCCATGCAGCTCTGAATTTACCTTGATGAGGCCAATTACTTTTACAACTTGCTAAATCAAAAACAAAACATAGTGAAACTTCCTTAACTATTTTTGGGACAGGGGATCCTTTATTATCCCATTAGATGAGGGAGCTTTTCACAAATATTTTATGTAAAAAATAAATTCAACTTTTTTTTCTCCAAGCGTATTTACAGAAATGCAAAGAATCAGAATAGCTTCAAAATAATTTTTAGCGATTAAATGTGGTATAATTAATTATATTATGCTAAACATGGGATATATCTAAGGGGCTTTCTCTTACCATCAATAGATTTTGCAATGATATTTCTTTTTAAAGAAATTATGATTTCTCTATATTGGGAGGGGAATAACTTAAATTTTATCAAGAACTGTAAGATAAATACCTGACTTAATAAATTTTCTGTCCCTTGAATTTATGTCGCAGTGCAAGACACTTTTTCTTCCTTACCTTTAATACAGACAGCTTCCATTGACAGTAATAGTTGGGAGTAGTATTATGTCTAGTATTTACTCTGAATTTGAAGATTTCATGAAACAGTGTGCAGGAAGCCCACCTTAGAGTTCTGAAGGCTTATTTTCTTATTTTGTTTACTCTTTTATTAGCATGTGGTAGATTTAAATTGGAAAAAGGTTTAATATATTAATATAATTAAATATGTTTTAAGGGTGATCATCTTATATCACACATAGTCAAGCAGTCCTCACAGTTCAGCAAATGATCCATAAATGATAACCCTCTCAAGATTTTCAGTATACATAGAAAGTAAGGATGTAGAGCCAGTTGCATTATTTAAATCTTTAGGAGAGTTCAATTTTAGTACATATTTTGAGACTATAATACCTTTTACTAGTTGAAAAATTAAAATTTTTAAATGAAAAGTGTAGATGACTAACTTTAGAAGAGAAAGGGGAAAGTGTTTGGTTCTCAAAACATGTTAGCTTTCCTCCTGAAAATAGCAGAAGCCCACTTATGGGTCACTAAAAAGAATGAAAAACTTGACTTGGCAAAAGACCCAGAACAGCTGTAGAGATGGCAGTGAACCCTCCCTTGCTTCGTTTAGAAGAATGCTGAGTAAAGGGGCCTTCTTGGTTCCCCAAGAACTTCTCAAGGAATGAAAAGACGGAAGCCCCGCCCCAATTGCTCTGTTTGTGTTTCTCGGATGACTGGAGCTCGGGAGAAGGCAGAGAAGTGTACAGGCATGGCCAGTTCTGGTACAAGCAAAAAGCTTGAGGGGGACAAAGGAAGAGTCTTCTTCATCATCTCCTTACCTTCCTTGTGAGAAGACTAGCGCTTATGAGTGTGCTTCCTTTTTTTGTTGTTTTTTCTTCTCTGAATACCAAAGGCAATTAAATTTAAGTCAGCTACATACGACTTGCCAGTGTCATGTTTTATTTTTGTTATAGATTAAAAAAATTATTTTCTCCAAGATCCATCCTTATTCCATAGTATCCCATATTCTGCTAGTTTCCAAGAACATACTTTACTTTGTTCTGTCCTTTACAGTCCTTTGCATTTTGTAGACCTTATTACTCAGGTTAAATACTCATTACATTTATAAGACCTTCTGCAGAGAGCCCAGAAATGCTCCTTTCCAGGTGCCTCCTCAAAAGCAGACACATTACTTCGTGCCTTTGGCACAGATGTGCAGAGTAGATAGATCATTTGGTATATAAGGAAAAAGAATAGAGATGCTGAACACCCCCTCTACCTTCTATATTTATTTTTCTTTCAGAATTTTAAGATCATACTTTTTGGTTCAAACCAGTATAAAGTTGTTAAAACCAAGAGAATGTGGTCCCAATCAAAAAGAAGTCTTGGTGCAGAAAAGTAAGTACCCAGTCACAGGGTTCTTACTTTCTCGTGGGTTGCACAGATGTGCTCTTTTATGTCTCTCTGACACCAACTTATTCTTGTCTTTGAGCAGATGTTTATATGTAAAAGCAAAACCTGGATATTGAAGGAATATATTCCTTCTGTGGAATATTGACCCTGATTCTCTATGATGTCCTCTAGGACAACCCAGGGCTTCACTTGGTAGATTTTAACCAAGCAGTTTAAAATTTGATCATTAACTTCTCATCTCCATTCTCCATTGCCAAAGTCTTTGTCAAAACTACAAATTTGTTGCTAAAAGGTTGTGCTCGCCATTCTCATCATGGAGTTTCTCCTTAGGCCTGGATTTCTTTGAATGAATGAGTGAGTGAATGAGAGGGTGAGTGAATAAACACAGGGTACCTAATATGTGCCAAGCGTTGTGCTAGCTACTTTCAAGTATTAGAACTTTTTGTGATTCCAGTGGCATTTTCTGTATAAGAGTTGTTCATATCATTTTAAGTGTTTTCCAGTATGATTCATGTTACAAAATCCTTAATTTTGTATTTCATTTAAATTAAATAAGGAAAGAAATGGTTTATAATATATTTTAAACAATGTATTACTATATAATACTAACAGCTATAATTGTAGTTAATAACTAAAGTCTCTTGGAAAATGTCAAAGAAATACTTGATTTCTGATGCAACTTTAACTAAAATATCTACTTTAGAAATAAAAACATTCTTATTTTGCTATTATCACTTTAATTACATAATTAAAAGTTAATGTTTTATAGAAATGCTGATTATTTTATATTCAAAAATTTTGTCACATAATTCATGGGTAAAATTTGCAGTTGTGAATTGTTCATGCTCTGCTATGGTTCCTAGTAATGGTCCCATGCTGTTAAATATAAAGAAAAGTATACTGAAATATTTCTAAGTTGCTAATAACAGTTCCTAGTAATGGTATCTTGAGTTCTTATTTTTCTTTAGGTCTCCTTACCCTCAAATTGGCTAGTTCATATCTTATCCACTCTTTACGTAGATACATACATAAATACAGTTGTACACAGAGATTTTTAATACTGTCTCTGTCTGCTAATTAACAAACACGGTTGTTAACGTGTTTTTGGCTGCACAAATTCTAAGCAGAATATTTGAGGAACCAAATATGATCTGGAGATATTTTAATGCACTTACTTGGTTCAGGAACATTGGTGAAGATGAGTTTTTGTTCCTTCAGCTCATTCAGATCACACTCTTTGTGATCTATAATGGATCAGCAAGCTTCCTCCAGAGGGCTAGATGATAAATATTTTAGGCTTTGTGAGCCATGCACTCTCTATCTTTACTACTCAGTTCTGTTGAACTGTGAAAACAAGTATAGACAATATATAAAGGAAGGGGTGTGGCTGTGTTCCAATAAAACTTTATTTACAAAAACATGGAGGGCTAGATTTGGCCCCTGGATCGTAGTTTTTAACCCTTGATCCCAATTTAAATTTGTATAAGACCCTATAATCTTTGACCTGCATCTTTTATCTGTGTTTTGAGTACATAATTCATTTTTAGAGCAAAAAAAAGATGTGTGTATGTATGATTGTATGTATTTGTGTAACCTAAAGCTATATATTTTGTTGTCTTGAAAACAGCTATACTCTACTGGAGTCTGTTCAGGTTTCAATATGGTACAACTATCTTGAAAGAGGCATTTTTTTGTTCATGGGGTATGCTGTCAGTCCTTATCCTTGCCTTGTCATTTAATGCCACAATTTCAGAGTCTCTGTGTAAAAGGAAGGGTCTCTGTGGTGTCAAAATAGTATATTTGCTCCAAGTTCTGCCTGCTCATTGACCTTTGGACCAACGACTCTGGATTGCTGGAGCTGCAAAAATTCCTCCACTTGAATACTCGTAGAGTCCTATGACAAGAATATGATAGAATTTCTGACCTTTGTGCTAAAGAAACCAATCTCTTGGAAAAATTTTAAGCAACAGGAGAAATGGGTTATGTGCCTCAGTTGCCATTTGGCAACCACTATTTTTTAGAGTGCAGAAAGGTACTGCCCTTATTACCTCTACAACAGCCTAAATCTGAGGAGTGCAGAGAAAAGATGTATCCAAAAGAAGAGTTCCCCTTCCTCTTCTTGCACTTGCCTCAAATTCTTTTCAAGTCAATAGCATTATTTCAGAATGTCAGTGTGCATCATGTTTAAATTAAAGCATCCTCAACCTTAGCCTTTTAACTGTTTAACAACTAATCCATTTTAAACTTTGAGCACAGCAGAACTCATGAAATTACACAACACCATATTGCTAGTATGTGTGTATGTACATTGCAATGCACCAGTCATCCTGAGAACAGCTTTTTCACGAAGAAGTTTATCAAATATTTCACTGTATTTGGAAATTCTAGAGGAGGGGAAGCCTGTACTCAGAGTGATAGGGGAGCACATGTTATAAATGAGCTACCTTTCTAGGTCCAGCATACTATACAGATGGCTTCAGCTCGGTGTGAACGTTAAGTGTGAGTACACAAACACACCCACATACATACATGTTAATGTGCAGAGGATTTTAAACAATTTGGATGCTACAGAATTCTGCAAATTGCATACCAGAAAACTCCATGGAGATAAGCTCAGCTCTTCTTGGGAAAAGTTATTTTTTAGAAAACTTAGAAATTAGTTTTTGTTTGGATTAACTGAATAAAGCATCCCCAATTTTAATACTGGATTTGGAAGTTGAAATGCCGTTCCTCAGTCTTACTGGTCTCAAATTCAGTGGTATAATTTTTCCCTAAACTAATAAGAGGGGCAAGTATGACCTCCTAAATCGGTACCCACTGGCCGCTCCTGAACTGATTTCCAGTTATGTCCTCCATATGTAATTTTTATAAATTAAAGGTAATATTGTATATTAAAGATTAAATAAAGATGTTCTTTAAGTGAAAAGTCTGTTTAGCTTTCATTTGTACCCAGGATGACAATACAGTTCAATCTTCCTATTTTCAGAACAACTTTGGCATTTACAGTAACTGGTAATCTTCAGTCTCCCACGTTCGGAGAGTATTTCTTTTGGTCCAGCTAATCTTCACATTTCCTTGATGTTATAGAAAGATGAAGAGATTACTTAAAGGGTAATTTTCATGCCATCTAATTTTAAGAAAACAAACTATAGGCCTGTGCGACAATCTTATAGTATGACTGTGCCTGTTATCTCCAAGACCTAGTCTAATCCAACCTCTGAGACCATCAAGCTTAAAAATTGCCTTGGGACTTCCCTGGTAGCACAGTGGATAGGACTCCGTACTCCCAATGCAGGGGACCCAGGTTCGATCCCTGGTCAGGGAACTAGATCCCACGTGCATGCCGCAATTAAGAGTTCACATAGAGATATGGGAACATATGTGTATGTATAACTGATTCACTTTGTTATAAGGCAGAAACTAACACACCATTGTAAAGCAATTATACTCCAATAAAGATGTAAAAAAAAAAAAAAGTTCACATGCTGCAACTAAGGAGCCTGAGTGCCGCAAATAAGACCCGGCGCAACCAAATAAATAATAGGTAAATAAATATTTTTTTTAAATTGCCTTAATCACTGGATCTCATTCTGTCACATTAAAATCTGACCTGACCCTAAGAATTCTTAAGTGATTCTTGAGCAAAAATAGGCCTAAGGGGCTTTAGGAATAGGATCAGCTAAACTATAGATACTGGCTTAATCTATTGATACTGTAAAGCACAGTATATTTAAAACTCTGTACCCATGGAGCGTCACATGAGGTCGTAGTAAAGCCCAAAATAACAACCAATTTACATCATTGAGGTCTACTTCCTGGCACAGTAGATTTTAACTTGATCAAAATTTTAAACTAGGAAATTTAAATTATAGATGTATCAAAATTAATTATGGACTTATCTTTTCAGAAGCAACTAAAACAGGACCAGATAAAAGAGTAAGATCTCTGAGTGACTGTAATGTGATAAAATCTGGGCCTCTGTCTGCCAGTTATCTGAAATTTTCGTCATTATTTATTGGGTTACAAAACACTGTCAACATGCAAATAGCAATCATGTTAAGAGTATGGGTTCATAGAAACAGTAGATTGGTGATTGCCAGGGGCTGGTGAGTGGGGAAGATGGGGAGATGTTGGTCAAAGGGTACAAACTTCCATTTGTAAGATAAACAAGTTCTAGGGATGCGATGTGCAGCATGATGGCTATAGTTAACACTATCGTATACTAGAAAGTTGCTAAGAGAGTAGGTATTAAATGTTCTCACTCCAAAAAATGTATGTGAGGTGATGAATGTGTTAACTAAGCTTATTGTAATCATTGTACAATACATACATATATCAAACCATATACACCTTCAATTTACATCATGTTATGACAATTGTATCTCAGTCAGGCTGTAAAAAAAAAAAAAAAAGATTGTGGGTTCAGATGGTGAGAGACTGTACCTTGTTAGTAGACCTAACAAATTTCTTCAATTTCTTTTTGTGATAAAATATAACTTAAAATTTGCTATTTTAACCATATTTGTGTACAACCCAGTGGCATTAATAATTACATTAACAATGTTGTGCAACCATCACCACTATTTCCAAAACTTTTTCATCACTGCAAACAATCTCTGTAACCATTAAGCAATAATTCTCCATTCTCTCCTTCCCTCAAGAAAATTTCAATTTCTTAACCCGAAGAAAATCTTAATTTTTTGTCTGTAAAAGGAAGATAATACCGATTTTTTAGGAGAACTAAATAAGAAAAAAATCCATGTACCTGGACTGAAATAAGCTCACAAACAGCAAAGAGTTGCTGTTTTTAAATTATTTTCATTAGCAGCAGATTGGAGTAAAAATTCCAAAAGAAATAGAAAAGAATTAATAAAGAGGGGAAAGGCAGTAAAGAACCAAGAAAACTATAGTTCTACCTCCTGTTTTATACGTAAGGAAATTGAAACAAAAGGGCATAAAGTGAAGGCATTAGATGATCTCTAAAGTGGTTTTGCAATTTCATCATTCATGATTTCATGAAGTGTCTCATGCAGTTTTGTTATTTAAAAAAATTTTTTTTATTATTTTTTAGAAGATGTTGGGGGTAGGAGTTTATTAATTAATTTATTTAGTTTTGCTGTGTTGGGTCTTCGTTTCTGTGCGAGAGCTTTCTCTGGTTGTGGCAAGCGGGGGCCACTCTTCATCGTGGTGCGCGGGCCTCTCACTATCGCGGCCTCTCTTGTTGTGGAGCACAGGCTCCAGATGCGCAGGCTCAGTAGTTGCGGCTCACGGACCTAGTTGCTCCGCGGCATGTGGGATCCTCCCAGACCAGGACACGAACCCGTGTCCCCTGCATTAGCAGGCAGATTCTCAACCACTGCGCCACAAGGGAAGCCCCAGTTTTGTTATTGTTATTAGTCACATACAAATATATTAATATATATGAACTAATCAGTTTAAAAACTGCACAGTAGAAGTTAACTTTTTGTTAAAACACATACACAACACCAACAAATAAATACACCAAAAGTTAACAGCAATTATCTTTCTTTGGCAAGGATATAAGAGAATTACTTCTTGCCATTTGCTTTTTAAAATTAACTTTATTGAGGTATGATTTACATAAAATAAAACTTTCCCATTGTAAGTGGGAATATCGGTGATGTTTAGTAAGCTTATAGAGCTGCACAACCCTCCCACAATCCACAAAGATCCTGCATGCCCATTGGCAGATGGTTTCTGTTCCTGTCCCAGCCCTTGGCAACCACTAATCTGCCTTTTGTCTTACAGATTTGCCTTTTCTGGACATTTCATACAAATGGCATCCTATGTATACCGTCTTTTGCATCTGGCTTCTTTAACCTAACATAGGGTTTTCAAGCTGTATCTGTGCTGTAGCAAGTATCAAGAGTGTGTTCCTTTTTATTGCTGAAAATATTTCATTTCTATGGATATAACATATTTTGTTTATCCATTCATCAATTAATAGACATTTTGGTTTCCACTTTTTGGCTATTGTGAGCAATGCTGTTATGAACCTTTCATACAAGTCTTTGTGTTGACATATGTTTTCATTTATCTTGTGTATGTACCTACCTAGGGGTTGGAAATGCTGGATAATATGGCAAAGTTATGTGTAACTTTTAAAGAAATTTCCATACTGTCTTTCAAAATGACTGATTTTACATACGCACCAGGAATGTACAAGGGTGAGAGTACCAGCTTCTCCACATCCCCACCAACATTTGTTACTGTCTTTTCTATAGCCATTCTAGTGGGTGTGAAGTTGTATCTGAATACGGCTTTCATCTGCATTTCCCTAATGACTGATGATGTTGAGTCTATGCTATTAGCTGTGCATATGTCTTTGGTAAAATGTCTATTCAAATATTTTGCCCATTTAAAAAAAAAGTGGACTGTCTTACTGAGTTGTAAGAGTTCTTTATATATTCTGTATTTATTTTCTCTAAGATTGTGGGTTTGTCGTCTTACAATTTTTTTTTTTTTTTTTTTTTTTTTTGCGGTACGCGGGCCTCTCACTGTTGTGGCCTCTCCCGTTGCGGAGCACAGGCTCCGGACGCACAGGCTCCGGACGCGCAGGCTCAGCGGCCACGGCTCACGGGCCCAGCCGCTCCGCGGCATGTGGGATCTTCCCGGACTGGGGCACGAACCCGTGTCCCCTGCATCGGCAGGCGGACTCTCAACCGCTGCGCCACCAGGGAAGCCCTTACAATATTTTTTAATGCTCTATTTTGAATGCAAAATACTCTGATTTTGATAATTTAACAATATTTTCTTTTATGGATTTTCCTTTCTTTGCCTAATCCAGAGTCACAAAGACTTTAGACCTATGTTTTCTTCTAAAAGTTTTATAGTTTTAGCTCTTACATTTAGGTGTATGATTCATTTTGAATTAATTTCTCATGTATGATAAATGTCTAAAGTCATTTTTGCATGTAGGTATCTAATTATCCCAGTACTATTGATATTTGTTGAAAAGGCTGTCCTTTCCCTATCAAATTGCTTTGGCACATTTGCAAAATATCAATTGATCATAAATGTAAGGTTTTATTTCTGGATTCTTAATTTTGTTCCTTGATCTATGTCTTTCCTTATGCCAATACCATATTATGTTGATTACTGTTGCTTTAGAGCAGTGGTTCTCAATAAAGGGATATTTTTGCCCTGCATCCCCCAATGTCTGAAGACATGTTTGATTGTCGTGACCTGGGGAGGGGGGTAGGAGGGATGGTGCTATTGGCATCTAGTGGGTGGAGGTCATGGACAAGAGACAGTATTTATTAGCTACTTTTTTTCCCCCGGAAAATAGGTCACTCTCCTGTTTCTTTGCATATCTTATATTTTTTTAAATTGAAAACTGGACATTTTAGGTAATATTGTAGCAACTCTGGATTCTGATCTGATCTCCTCCACCCAGGGAGGTGGTGATTGTTGCTACTGCCATTTCTCTGTTTTTTTGTTTAGTGATTTCCCTGGTCTAATTCTATAGAGATCACCTTTCCTGGGGTGTATGACCACTGATATCTCTGCTCAGTGTTGTATGTTTTAAATCTTATTTATATTTTTAAATACGTCTTCCTAGGAGTAAGCCCTGCATCAGCATAGCTTAGTGATCAGCCAGTGATTTGTCAGAAGTTGTGCTCAAATATCTTTAGCCAGTAAGGGCTTCCACCCTTTGCCAGTGGATCTGTGTGCAGGTTGTGGAACACATTCAAACTGTGTGCATCTTACAAGTTCATGTAGCTTTTACTTTACATTGGGCCCTCACTAGTGATAACTGCCTGGGTCCAAGGCCTCACATTCAGCCAGGAATGTATACAGATAGCTAGGGCTCTCTCTAGTCTCCCCTGAATATATATTCTGCCTTGCTCTTGCTTGCAGCCTTCCAAACCACCAGGGACATGTGGCAAGGTGCACCATGTTTGTGTCATTCCATGGACCTATCTCCCTGTTAAATTTCTGGCCAGTCTACCAACTGTTGCTGGTCCCAACCAGAACCAAAACCTCAGGCTAGCTGCATTGATCTTTCCAGTTCTTTTGCCACTGAGATTGCTATTTCTAACAATGCCCAGGAGAATGGAATTTTTCTGCCCTCGCTCCACTCCAGCTTGTCCTGCCTGGGAGAACTGCCATGCTGATGGAGCTGGAAGGACATGGGAGCAGGCCTAGGCTGAAATACTGCAGACACACTGTTCTTACCCAAAGGTCAGTAATTTTTCTTGAATAAATGCTTCTTGATTTGTTGTATGCCTTTGCTCAATTTCTAGAAAGTTTGTCTATGTTATTCCTTTGGGGAAAGAGATTTGCTCCTCACTCTGCCATTTGCCATTCCAGGAATAAGTAGAAGATGGATGGATGGATATTTTTATTGACATTCTTTGTAAATTCCTCTAGAAATTTTAGCTTTAAAGCCTTGCTCTTCCCACCTAAAAGGCCTTTATCCACTTCTATCAAAATTCTACTTATTTTTTTGTGTTCTCACACAATGAAACTTTTACAGAACCTTCCCTGACTTCCCTAACTTCCTTAACTTCGAGGGATTTCTTCCACGTTTGTACATCCATTGTTCTTATTCTTAACTTTCTTACGATTTATCACATATTACCTTATATTTATGTGTGAACATGCCTTTACATCCCCTACTAGCTTGTCCAACGTTTAAGGACATAGTATGGTAGTCATCTTTTAACCCACTTAACAACTTATATATCTGTCAAATAAGCACCCATTTCTCAGACCTCAGTACTCTCCACCAGATCAGGCTACCCCATTTAAGGGTCCATTTCTCTTGATTTGGAGTTTTCTTGCAGCAAAAACTTTATCAAAGCCTATACACTAAGAAAAGTCTAAACATTAGAAAAGGGATATGTCATGTATTGTGTCCTTTTTATGCAAATGTGGGAAATACACAGTGCAGCTGGTGCACAGAATATCAGAAAGGCCTAGTGGGAGGAACAGGGATCTTCGATTAGTCAGGAGTCCAAAACTGTAGTCTATTGTCTTCCTCTGAATGATTGTAGGGCCTTAGTCAAGTTATTCAACTTCTCTGGACCTCCGTGTATTTTCTATAAAATGAGGAACCTGGACTAGAAAATTTGCATGTGATTCATGAGATAATTAATATGGTTATTATATAGCACACACATTTATTGAACTTTTACCTGCTGTTTCCAGAAGCTCTAGTAAGCTTCAAGTATACAGAAATCAAAATAAAATCTCCATCACCAAACAGGGATTGGCCTGCTTAATATTGTGACAAATGCTCTAAGAGAGGAATGCACTCCATATCATAGGGGCCGAGTAGGAGGAGCATCTCATCAAGCTTAGGGTAGGTTTGGGAGGGGAGAAGATAATCCAGAAAGATTCTTCAAGAACCAGACATTCGAATTGAATTTCACAAGGAAGTAGAGTTTGAAGGTAAGGGGGAAAGGAGCTATTTGATAAGGCAGAGATACCTGAAGAAGGAAGGGATATGAGATCCAAAGCACAGGTAGGAAGACTAGCCTTGAACTTGAAAAAGTACACCCATTTCACTGAGACCCATAAAACAGTCCTCTCATGCAGTCCTTTTCAGGCCCTGAGATCGCATTGTCCATGAGCCAGGGTGGGCCAACAGGGGCACCCACCAAGATCCCAGGAGTGGCTGTTCCTTCTGAAAGTCTAGTTTCAGTCATCCACCAATATCAAGGAGCCCATGAAATACACAAAATGAATGTTATTTAGGGAGAGGTTAAGGGAGTCCCCTGGAAATATCTTTCAAAAATACTCATCAAAACTTTGGATGGGGCTTCCCTGGTGGCACAGTGGTTGCGAGTCTGCCTGCCGATGCAGGGGACACGGGTTTGTGCCCCGGTCCAGGAAGATCCCACATGCCGTGGAGCGGCTGGGCCCATGAGCCATGGCCGCTGAGCCTGCGCGTCCAGAGCCTGTGCTCCGCAACGAGAGAGGCCACGACAGTGAGAGGCCCGCGTACCGCAAAAAAAAGACAGACAAACAAAAAAAAAAAAAACAAACTTTGGATGACTCCAAAACAGATTAGCATGGGCACAGTATTTTGAAACAGTTCAGCAGTAAGTAGCCAGAAATGTATGCCACCACAGGGTGATAATCTCAAAAAAAATTTTTTTTTTTAATCTTCAGCTGTTTGAAGCCTGGGAGGCTTGAGATGCAGTGAAACCTCTTGCTTAAGTTTTTCAAAACACCCTGACGTTGATTAACGGACAGATGCCACAGCTCTTGGCTGCTCGGAAAAGCCTGTTACTAAGAAATTGCTGGGACCTACAGCAGCCTCAGCACAGGGTTCCGCCCACCCCTCGGCTCATGCCCCACCGAAACCAAGTCAGTGATGAAACGTTTGCCAAACAGAAGACAAATATTGCCTAAAAAAGACTTCCATTTCTTTCCTAATATGACCTCCCTTCCTTTAAAGGCTTTGAACTAATAGGTAAGACTTATTAGAAGATGAAAAACATCTCATACCAGAAGATAGACCTAGAAAAATTCTAATTCGAACCCTACGAATGATTTTAGCTCACATAGACAATCGATATGTTGTGAAATAGTGTATTTAATGACACTTTATAAGTCAAATTCTAATGCTCGCAGTTATTTATACAACTCTGCTTAAGTCCTTTTGGAATTATTTTTTCTTTAAACATTTGTTGAACATCTATGTGTCAAGAATCGTGCAAGACACTGAGGATACAGAGCCAACTTTGACACTTAACTTGTGGATCTGCTGGGCTAGAAGAAGATAGATTGGCAAGCCAAAAATTATGTTTTGCAGTAAAGGTGTGTACCAAATGCTCCCGGAGTTTAGAAAAGAGAAACTGCTGGTGGTGGGGAGGCAGGAGGATGTGACAGCAACACGATTACCGATAACCAGCCCTGATCAAGTCTTCCCCGTCTGTGAAGCAGGGGAAGTGAGTTTCCTAAGCAAAGACTAGGTTTGAGGGCTGGGTTTGTACCTTTTGGAGCAGGCAGAGCTACTTGGTGGTGAAGAAAGAGTGCCGAGGAACCAAACCATCCTCACTCGAGCTTTCAGAGAGGAAGCATTTGACTGAACTTTGGGGAATGAGAAGTGTGTTGGACGTGGTAGGAGTCCAGTTGCAACACACAAGGGAAAGTCATTCTAGGAAAAGGAATATGATCTTCAATATGATCATATTTAAGATGCTGAGGGAAGAAGGGATTACACTTTAGAGCAACCAGTCCTTCCAGGCAGGGCTGCATGACATGTTTGCATGAGCTGGGGGGAGTAGAAGGGGAGGGGACCCAAGACGTGACAGGGGCCCAGTCACCTGAGACCTTGTGTCTGCTGTAGAGAGTTTGGCTTTTACGCTGAGTGAGATAGAAGCCCTTGGAAGACTGAGCGAGGTGCAACGTGATCAGCTCTGTGCCTGTAAAGGGTCCTCTGGCTTCTGTGTGGAGAACAGATTGTTGGGGGACAGTTTAGAGGCTACCGAAATAATCTAGGTGAGGAATGGTGGTGACTCAGACCAGTGGCGAGGATGAGGATCGGGTCTATAATTTGAAGGTAAAGCTGACGTGATCTGTTCGTGGGTGGGGGTGAATGTGAAAGAGAGGGGTCAAGGTTGACTGCCGAGTTTCTGACCTGAGCACCCGGCAGGATGGAGTTACCACTTACAGAATGAGAATGATTAATATTTAGGAAGGGTGAAATTAGAAATTTGTTCTTGAACATGTGAATTTTGCAATTCCTATTAGGGCAAAGCTGCAGAAAGCTCGAGGCACAGGCTTGGAGACTGGGTGGGAACCAGGGACTCAGGAAGCCAGGATACAGAAACCCCTGGGCAGGAGGCCACTGTCAGACACAACCTCCATCGTGGGACTATCACAGACCTGTTCTTAGTGGCCCCTTGCTTTGTAGCCTCATGTGAGGTTGGAAGTTTGTGTTTGGTGAACAGTGGAGAAGGGTCCAATTGCCTACTCTGGCTGGCGGGGGCAAGGAGCTTTCTGCCCATTGAGAATCATGTAGTAAGGGATTCCCTAAAATTTGGAAGTTCTAAGTGCTGGCAAGAAACAACAACAGAAAAGACAGATATTCTATAAAGTCAAACACTAGGGATTCAAATCCCAGGTCTGGTGCATATCCACTTGGTGACCACGAGCCACAAATCCAACATGTCTAAGTCTCAATCTTCTCATCTGAAAAATGGGATAATACATGCCTCTCACAGGGTGGTTGGGAGGCTTAAATAGCTTGTCTCACATTGCCCCACTAGGCCAGACCAGCTGAGGCTCAGACCAGCCTTGCTTCCTGAACAGCTGTCCTGCTGGATGGGAGCCCAGGCCAAGGAGTCAGGACTTCACTCACAGACCGACCACCTGGCTCGAGCCTTGCCCAACAACTCCCAGTCTACCACTGCTTTTATAGGTAGAGGGTGGTTGCCGTACATCCTGTGATGACTATAAATCCCTCTATAATTCAGGCTCTCCTCATTCAAATGAACAATAATGCCCTTGTATCCCAAGCCCCTCTAAAATGTCAGGCACCCTGCTAATCGCACTGCAAACATCATCTTATATAATCCTCCTAACAGCATGAGGTAGGTACTATGATCACTCCCACTTTCAGATGAGGAAACAGAGCCTCAGAGAGGCTAAGTAGCTTCCCCACGGTCATTTGAAATGAGCATATACTCCTAACCGCTAGCCATACCACCTCTGACACGGGCTGATGGAGTCCACCTGTGGGCCCAGCGTTGGCCACTTTAGCTTAAGCATGAAGCCAACCTTCCCTGAGAGCCTGCTGGAAAAGGTAGAGGGATCCTGCAGTTCCCTTCAGAGCTGGGTGGGCCGCTTCTTCCCCATCCTGGCCCAGGGGTGTTGCCAGGCCTGGGTGAGTCTAGCTGGAGCACTGGGCTGCCCACGGGGATCTGCACCTAACAGATCTCAGAAGCCTGGCCAGCCTCCGCCCTCAGGGTCTCATTGGGGTGCCCGTGTGGCCCTGAGGTTCCTCCCTGCTCGGGCTGTGGCTTACAGGAGCTGTGCTGCCCGGGGTGCAGTCCCTGAAGAGCTCGGGAATGAGGAGAGCATTAGGCACTGCTGGAAGCTTCCAGGCTCGTCAAAGATACTCTCTTGAAGAGGGCACCCGTGTGTGATGCAGTGTGTGCCATTGCCTTTCGGCATTCGGGGCCCAGCACACTTCAGACCAAATACTGGGAAACACAGCCCTATTTGTGGAGGACAGAGGGAAGCAACTCACACCTGGCTCCAGTGGAGATGGCACGTTACATTTGACCCCTTTCATGAAACAAGAAGCACAAAATGAAACATTCTGAGGGTTGGGTGTTTTTTCCACTTGGCAAACATCTATGATTTATAGGGCAGATGTTACTCGTCGCTCACTCCAGTCCTTTCCTTCTTCCTCCACCCATACTCCCTGTCAGCCCAGCTCAGGCTGAGGGCCTAGATAAGCTGTGAACACTCAGCTCACAAGGCCTTGCGCCCTTGGTGGAGGAACCAAGGGAGACCGCTTGGAGAGGAGAACCCCCGACTTCACCCAGAGCCTGCCCCTATGCTCCTAGGCCAGCAAAGTTTCTTAAAACGTAAGAACAGGGCTTCCCTGGTGGCCCAGTGGTTGACAGTCCGCCTGCCGATTCAGGGGACGCGGGTTCGTGCCCCGGTCCGGGAGGATCCCACGTGCCGCGGAGCGGCTGCGCCCGTGAGCCATGGCCGCTGAGCCTGCGCTTCCGGAGCCTGGGCTCCGCAGCGGGAGAGGCCATAGCAGTGAGAGGCCCAAGTACCGCCAAAAAAAAAAAAAAAAAAGTAAGAACCGAGAGGCAGGGTCCTCCTTGGCCTCTCCAGGACCCAGGAGATGCCAGAAGGGACCTCAGTTGACATGCTTCCTGGTTTCCCAGCAATATCAGGAGAGCAGAGGATGCAAAGGGCAAAACCACCCTGCACACGTTAGCCGCAGACTGAGCTTCCCATAGCTTTCTCCTTCTTGGGCTTGAGAACCACCAGCCTCCTCCTAAAATAAGCTAGAATATTTTTTTTAATCTAGCTTTAATGGGTCCTAGATACTGTCCTTGAAGATAATTTGCAAATTAGGAAACCAAAAAAAGAAAGAAAATGGGAGAGGGAGGAGGGCTCTTTTAAAAATTCATTCATGCAATTTTTGTTTATTTACAAAGCACATTCAGTAATCATTAGTGCCAAGTTACTGGAGTGTTTACAAAGATTCGTTATATTTAGTCCCTACCCTTAAGGACCTATCACTATATTGTCATTTCAACTTTGTTCTCAGGTTGCTTTGAATCAGGAAAATTGCCCTGGAAAGGGCTTCATTCCTGCTAGGCTTTTTGTCAGTAAAATTTAAATCTGGGTTTTTAGGCAAAAGTGACTCAGCTAACAATTAGGCTAAAGACTGTTTTAATTAGAGTTAGCTGAGTCAATATGGGTTTAATTCAACTGAGCAAACATTGAGTGAGCATCTGTTATATGGCAGGTACTAGGCTAGGCACCAGGGGTGTGGAGGTGAATAAGATACAGTCCCTGTTCTCAAGAAGGTCACAGTCTAAATATATCCGAACTACAAGGTGAATTACATGCCATAAAAAGGCATGACATGCTGTGGGCAGAGAGAGTAAAACCACGTGGCTGGAAATTCTGAAGAAGTTGGCCTTAGACAGTTAAAACAGCCCTCCTCAATTCTGCACACTCTTCTATCTGTCCTATCCTCTTTTTCTCTTCCCAGCCAAGTCCATTCATTTAATCATTCATCCAGGGATTCACCAAATATTTATGTCCCAGGCACCATTCTAGACCAGGGATTTAGCAATGAGTAACACAGATAAAGGCCTAACAAGTTGTGTACATTCCAGTAGGGAAGGGATGGGTAACAGATACTAATAAGTGAATAAATAAATATATCATAATGTCAGTGACGATGAGTGTTGTAAATTAAAACAGGGTGGAGGAGACAAATAGTACAAATGGGAAAGGCATGTGTATTCCATCTCAAATACAGTGTTAGAGAAGGCTTTTCTGAGGTGGGGACTTTTGAGCAAAGACCTGAATGAAGTGGCAGACAAGCCTGGGAGCGCTGGGGAAGGAGTACTCCAGGCAGAGCGAACGGCAGAGGTAGAAACATGTTTGAGTGCCAGATGGCAGGAGCATCATGAATGAGCAGAAGAATAGCAAGGGAATGAGGATGGAGAGGCAAGCAGGGACCAGGTCTGGAAGGGCCAACACCAGGAGTTTGGATCATGTTCTAAGGGTGATGGGAAGCCACTGGAGGATTTGGATAGGCACTCAGATGATCTGATTTGTGTTTTTAAGAGATGCTTATGACTATGGGGTTGAGAATAAACTGTAAAATGTCAAAAGGGGAAGCCAGGAGGACTTGTGAAGTCTTTTCAATTTGAGAAACAAAAATAGAGTTGACCTTTCTGATATAGGGAAATAGCAAGAGGAGTAATGCCGGGGCAGGGGACTTCCGGGGCTTAAGTTTGGTCGTGGCAAGTGTAAAATGCTGTTAGATAGCTGAGTGGAGATACAGAGCAGGCAGTTGGGATACTTGTATCTGAACTTCAGGGAGCAGGATAAATAAAAAGAGATCCATGTCTAGACATACTGTAGTGAAATGACAAAGCATCCAAGATGGGGAGAAGACCTTGAAAGCAGCCAGAAAGAGAAGACAGATCACTTGAAAAGGCCAGTTAGAATGACGCTAGCTTCTCAACAGAACAATAGAAGCCAGAACTTGGACCATGAAGGGTTGAGTGAAAATAGCTGTCAACTTGGATTTATGTACTACTCGAAAAGTATTGTTCAAGAATAAGGGCAGGGCTTCCCTGGTGGTGCAGTGGTTGAGAGTCCGCCTGCCGATGCAGGGGACACGGGTTCGTGCCCCGGTCCGGGAAGATCCCACATACCGCGGAGTGGCTAGGCCCGTGAGCCATGGCTGCTGAACCTGCGCGTCTGGAGCCTGTGCTCCGCAACGGGAGAGGCCACAGCAGTGAGAGGCCCGCGTACTGCAAAAAAAAAAAAAAAAAAAGAATAAGGGCAAATTATATATAGGAAACAAAATTGAGAGTGTTTACCACCAGGAGAACTATTCTAAAGAGTAAAATTCAAGGAAGAAAGTGATGTCAACAGGATGGTATGATGTACCAGGCAAAATGGGAAGCAAATAAGTGACAACTATATCAATAAACTCAAAAATGTCTTTGCTGAGTTAAAAAATATTCTAAACAGCACGGTGTGAGTTCGGAGAGGGAGGAAGAGAGGTGAATTCTAGGAGAGGAAGGAAGATGTAGTTCAACCTTAAGACTTTAGGTTAAATATGTGTGGTAAACTTTGAAGGTAACCACTGAAAGACCAGAAATAGCACACAAACATTCCAAATGTGTAAAGAGAGAGAAAAAAAGAAACAAAGGAAATAACTTGATGCATTTTTTTTTTAAATTTATTTAGTTTTTTAATGCGTCGGGTCTTCGTTGCTGTGTGTGGGCTTTCCCTAGTTGCGGCGAGCAGGGGCTACTCTTCACTGTGGTGGCTACTCTTCATTGCGGTGGCTACTCTTCATTGCGGTGGCTACTCTTGCTACAGAGCACGGGCTCTAGAGCGCAGGCTCAGCAGTTGTGGCACACGGGCCCAGCTGCTCCGCGGCATGTGGGATCCTCCAGGACCAGGGCTCGAACCCGTGTCCCCTGCATTGGCAGGCGGATTCCTAACCACTGCGCCACCAGGGAAGCCCGATGAATTTTTTTTAAAGGCAAAAATGGAGAAAACCAGAAATTGTCAGGTTAAAATAAAACCGTGATAGGCTATTAATGCCAGGCAAGACTAAATGATTAAGGACATGGAAAAGTTAAGTGCCCCCATTGAGGGGTTGAACATAAGAGAGTGACTCATCAGACTTGTGCTTTAGAAAGATGAGACTGCCTGGACCATGGAGTGTGGACTAAGGGGCGAGACAGGAAGCAGAAATGACCATCAGGAAGCTTCACCATCATCTAGGCTGGGAATGATGAGGGCCCGAGCTGAGGCTCTGGCAGCGACAGCAGGGATAGGCAGGGTGGGCGGGGGAGATGAAAAAGACATGTCAGTTATCCTAAGATAAAGCCCCAAATGGCCATGCCCTTAAAGTCAGAATGACAGCCTCGGGCCTCTGATCTCAAACAGGGACACATAAGCCCTTGTGCCGAAACCAGACCTGAATTCTGAGCTCAACGTCAAGGCCTCCGGAACTGTGAGAAGCTGACCCTTTTTCACTTACAAGTGACATCGTTAGTGCTCTAGGCAGCCTGGGCCTTCTAATCCTGCTGTTGAGGGAGGAGGTTGTCAAATTGTCACATTGAAACCCTGTCTCTGGAATGGTCATCTGAGACTCTGCTCTCTCAGAAACTAGAAAAACACTGGAGGAGAGAGAAACACACACGCACACACAGTATCTTAAAACTACCAGCTCTAATGTTATCGCAGTAAGATTTCCTCCCTCTTGAACAAAGCTTGGATGACATCAAAAACCCTGCTTTCACAAGTCCTTCACACTTCACCATGTGAGGAGATATTATTTTATTAGGCTGGACGCGTTATTATTTCCCACATTTCCTCTTACTGGTGAGGAGACACCAACATTGAAATTGATATGGCTTGCCCAGGATCACTCAATGGTAAGTGGCAAAGCTGAGAATGGAAACCAGCTTGTCTGGTGTGGAACCAACTCTTTCTGCCGTCAGGTGTGAGAGCTTGTTTTGGTGGGAAGAGGGAGCAGTGGAAGGGAAACTGGCCAACTCCAGCCGATATTTCCAGCCAGCCCCACCCACTAGTCTTTCTTCTTCGGTTTGTGTGTTTTTCCAACAAAGAAGGAACATTTTTAGATAAATATAAAACCTGGCATTTAGGTTTTAACAGATTTCTCAGTTCAAGAGGCAGAAGGCAATTCCTGCAGGGTGGGGGTGGGGGTGGGGCACAACATCCAACTAATAGCAGTTCCTGAGAGAGGAAATAGAGGAGAAAAATCATCAAAGAAATAACGATAATTTCTTCAAACTAAAAAACATAAACTTATGCATTGAAAGGATTCTGAATGCCCATCACAAAAGATGAAAATAGACTACATATGTGAAACTGTGACATTTCTGAACACTGTGAACAAAGAAAAATCTGAAGAGCTTCTAAAGAGGGTCAGTTGGATAAAAGTCAGATAAAAAGGATCAGAAACAGAATAGGTTTAGATTTCTCAGTAGTAACCCCAGAAACAAGAACATATAGAACATTACTTTCAATATTCTGTGAGAAAATTATTTCCAACCCAGAATTTTATATTTGGTTAAACTATCAAGCAAGAGGCTTAAAATAAAGACATTTTCAGACAAGCAAGGTCTTACAAATTTACCACCTAATAAGAGATGCTGAAGAATAGCAAGCTAAAATTGGTAATTGGCTGAAGTCAAAAATCCCCATTATTGAATGAACTCCTGAGACACATGACTAAGCCAGAAATTTTATTTTTAGAGTTTACTTAGTAATATAATTTTATTATTAAACGTTTTAGAGGTCAAGTTTTAAAGTTTTGCTTTATAATGCAGGAACGATATTTTGTCAGCATATCAAGATGCTAGATTACTCCTATGATCATTATATATGTCATACAAACAGATGCTCACTTTCAACTGAGGTTTCTTAGAAGAGCAGCTATTTTTATTGTCTCCTCGCCAGCACAAGGTACCCCTGATGGTAATGATGCCCCTCCCAACATATTAAGCTTTTCTTTTCGCTGTTGTAACTAAGGTACTGCTTATTTCAAGTCCTACTTGAAAATCTGGTTGCTGATGAAATGTCATTTGATTGAAGCAGTCCTGCAAACTGAAGTTTTGTACTGTTGGGATATTTTCATAAGGAAACTTCAGATTTTTGTTCTCACTTAAATTTGTATTTCTTTAAACCTGGGATAATCAACTATGGAAATGAAGGAGCATAACTGGGTTTCAGAATCTTCTATAACTTTTCATCTGGGGAATTCCCTGGCAGTCCAGTGGTTAGGACTCGATGCTCTCACTGCCAGAGCCCAGGGTTTGATCCCTGGTCAGGGAACTAAGATCCCACAAGCTGCGTGACATGGCCAAAAAATAAAAAATAATAATAAAATAAAGGTAAACAAAGATGATGGAGTTTTGAAGTTGTTAAAATTTTTTTTCATCTGGATCTAAGATTTTATTGCATGCACATCAATTTCAGCATCTTTCTAGAGAAGGATGAAAAGAGGATTTCAACAGATATAATTTAAGAAAAGGCTGCCCTCTCAAGGTCCATTATTTTGATTATTTTCCGGCAGATTCCAGCAAATGAATTATTTCTTTGCAACTAACCTTTGGGTGTTAGCAAATCCCACCAACTTAGTATTATTACCTGACACACAATATTAAGCCATTTTAAAAAGTCAAGTCATTTTTAATATGTAATAGCTGCAGTTCCAACTTGTTTGACCATCTCGTATCAGTAAATGGCAGATCAATTTCAAAGTCACGTAGTTTCTCTTTTACAGAAGAAGAATGATGAAAATGGCCCACTATCTTTTTGCTTCAGCCTGGAACTCTGTTCAAACATACTGTTATAACTCTTAATACACAACTTAAGGATGTACACGACATTTTTTGCTTGTAGTTTCTTCACTTTGATTTTTCTATTGTCAGTCTAAAGATTGGTTTTCTGTTCTGTGAATAAGTCTTCTATCAGTTTCACCATTCTCTTGGTGAGACTGCCCTTTCCTACCCCCACTCCCTGGTTTTACTCCTTGGCAAGCATTCATCATTAATCCATTGTGGTGACAATCTCTAAAAAACAAATTCTTCTGCTCGGTTCTGCTTATCTAAATGACTGAAGTACAGGTTACAGAAGTAGCACACTGAATAACATTATGAAAATTTATACTTCCAGTAATGGTGGGGTGGTTTGTTGCAGATCAACTCTCCCACCAAGGAAAAGTATAAAAGCTAGACAAAATACAAAAATGCATCTCTTTGAAGGCATCAGAGAGCTAGATACAAGGTACCACTTGAGTGGCCATATTTCTGAGAGAAGAAAGATGCATTGAGATGAAGCCTGTATTCTGCAGTGCTTTTCTTTGGAGACATTTGCGCATTTGCCAATTTAGGAGCAGCACAGAACTGAGAAGCTAGGGAGCTGAACAGAGCTTTCCGTAGTCTAAAACAGCTGAGGAAAAGAAGGTGTGAGTCCTGGGATTACCAAGAACAGGCCCTAATAAACACCCCAGATTTCCCATTAGGACCCCCAAGAGCCTGACTCTGGGAGCCAGGGTAAACCAGAAATAGATGGTACTCACAGAAGACTGAAACCCAACCTTGAAGCAGTATAACCCCACACTGGATTAATATAACCTGTCCTTCCTCTAACTCTATCAGAAACCAAAATTAACTCCCCTCCAGAGGAATATAACATCATCCAGAGCCTCAAATCTGCTCTACAGTTTTTTACACATAACAGTCACCATTCAATACCAGGCAAGATAGAAAATAGAACCACGTAACTAAAATCCAAGAGAAAAAAAAACTTACAATATAAACAGTCTCACAGATGATCCAGGTATTGGAGTTTATCAGACATGATTTTTAAAATAATTGATTAATATTTTTAAGAAAAGATGACAATATGGAGAATTTTACCAGAGAACTGGAACCTATAAAAACAGTCAAATGGATGGTGCTCTGTGGTGACCTAAATGGGAAGGAAATCCAAAAAAGAGGGGATATATATTTACGTATAGCTGATTGACTTTGCTGTACAGCAGAAACTGACACAGCAGTGTAAAGTACCTATATTCCAATAAAAAAATAAAGAGTCAAATGGAAGTTACAGGAGTAAAAAATAAAATAATTGAAACTAAGCATTACACAGATTAACTGCAGATTAAATACAGCAGAAGAGAGAAGTCATGACTAGGAAGACAGGTTAATAGAAAAGATCCATAGTGAAGTGCAAAGAGTGAGGGAAAAAAAGATGGAAAACATAAAGAAGAGTGTGAGATATATGTGAAATAGTGAAAGTTCTAATATAAATGCAACTAGAGTCTCAGAAGGAGAGGAGAAAGAGAATGGAACAGAAGCAATATTTTAAGAGCCACTAGCCAAGAATTTTCTAAAATTCAGACAACAGATTTAAAAGGTCTATGAAATCCAAGTAGCATAGATACAAAGAATAGATACATCAGAATGAAAATTCCAAAAATCAAAGACAAAAGCAGTCAGAGGAAAAAAAAATACATCTTCAAAGGAGCAACAAAAATACCAATAGCCGACTTTTCAACAAAAGCCGTGGAAGACAGGAGATACTGGCATGATATTGGTAAAGTGTTGAAGAGAAAATAACTGGAAACCTAGAGTATCCTTCACAAATGAATATGAGATAAAGACATTTTCTGGGGGACAAAGCCTGGGAGAATTTGCCGCTGTACTAAAACAAATGTTTCTTTAGGAAAAAGAAAAATTATCCCATATGGAAGCCTGGGAATGCAGGAGGAATGGAGAGTAATGGTCAGGGTACATAAATGGGTAAATCTGAATGAATATTGACTGTATGAAACAGCAGTCATTTCTTGTTGGGCTGGAAATACATGTATATTTAAACTACAAAAAGCAAGAGGAGGTAGAGGGAATTAAAATGTTTAAGTCCTTATCTTATGAAAAGGAAAAAAACACCAGTTTCCTTTTACTACTACTCCTCACACCAATACTGCAGGTCACCAAACGTGTGGATTTTTTTTCACACCAACCAATTCTCCAATGCCAGCTGGGTGTCCTACAACTTGATTCTGTTCTCATTCTATCTACATGGAGTTAGCATCAGACTCCACAGGTTAAGGGCTCAGCCCCACAAGACTGTCCCCACTGCATATGCCAATCACAACTGTGGGTCCCCAGGTTACCCACATGTCTGTCTGACTTGGCCACAAATGAAGAGTTCCCAAGACCCTGTCCTCAGGTTCAATAATTTGCTATAAGAGCTCACAGAACTCAGGAGGACACTTATGTTTACCTGTTTATTACATAATAAAGGATATGACAAAGGATACAGATGAATAGCCAGATGAAGAGATACATGAAGAGGTCCAGAAGGGCCCTGAGAGCAGGAGCTTCTGTCTCTGTGGAAATTCCAAGGGGTTTAGGAAATCTCTGTCAGGAACCAAAATCAAAGACCAAATATTAGGACAAAAGATGTTCCTAGCACCTTTATCACTTAGGAAATTATAAAGAGTTTTAGGAGCACCGACCAGGAGCTGGGGATGAAGACCAAAATTTATCTCTCTTATTATATCACAATATTATACCATATGTGGGAATTAGTAAAGTACTAATTTATGGTAGACTTTAATAAGTCAAAGACACCTGTTGTAAATTCAAAGGGTAATCATGAAAAGAAAAATAAAAGCTAATGGAGTGGAAGAAAGAAATAATGAATAAAAAATCTTTATTAACTTAATAGAAGACAGGAGAGGAAAAGCCACATAGATCAGGTGAGACAAAACACAAATGATGAGATATTTAAATCCAAATGCCTCAACAATTACATTAAATATAAATGAACTAAATGCTGCAAGTAAAAGCAAATATTGTCAGCAAGGAGTAAAAAACAAAAAACTAAGTTATATGATGCTGTCAAGGGATTCAGTTGAAATATAAGGATAAGAAATGTTAAAAACAATAAAATGGATTCAGGTACACCATGGAAATACTAATCAAAAGCAAGCGTATATCAGAAATATTACTGATAATATTGCCTTTTCTGCACAGCAGATATTAGGAGTAAGTTTTCTAATATCATAGTTGTTTTTTTTTTTGACCTGGAATTCATAGCTTGAACAAATCTCAAAAATACATCATCTTTAATTACTGAAAATTAATGGCATTCTATTCAGTTCTTTTATCGAGTATATTGTTTACGTTTTTAACCTCCTAGGACTCAAAACTATGAAAAACTATCTTAAAGCACTCTTGTGATGTCTATTACTTTGAAATCTGATCAGTGAGAAGAAAATATGTTTTGTTTACCTCATTTTTTTCCTGAAAACTTTCTTTTTTATACATTATTTATATACTGTATTTAGACAGATGATGGTTTATCATAGATGATGTTGTACATGGTTTTGGAGTTTTTCTCTTTCTTATGGAATGTTGAGGGGACAAATTACATCCTCACAAGCTGTGACAAATTTTACTGAAATATCTTTGGCCTAAATGGAATTAAGTGACACAAAGCTGAAAATAGTTCTTGAAATTTGTTAGTTTTGTGAATGCTAGTATATCAAACCATTCTATAATCATTCGAGTCATGCTATAATGTAAACTCTATTATTCTTTTCTATAGTATTTAGCTTTTTATTAGCATTTTTGGTTCAGAAATTTCTCCCTATAGTTATTTTTCTAACCCACTCTTTCTTACACTTCATATCAATTGACAATCTGTTTCCTATATCTTTAACTATTTGAATTTTTTTTTTGGCCATGCCGCACACAGCTTGCAGGATCTTAGTTCCCCCACCATTGAACCTGGGCCCTCGGCAGTGAAAATGCAGAGTCCTAACCACTGGACCGCCAGGGAATTCCCTATTTGAATTTTTAAAATA
This sequence comes from Monodon monoceros, assembly GCF_005190385.1. Taxonomy (NCBI): domain Eukaryota; kingdom Metazoa; phylum Chordata; class Mammalia; order Artiodactyla; family Monodontidae; genus Monodon; species Monodon monoceros. Next base: position 78,004,305 of record NW_021703774.1, on the reverse strand, counting down.
ATTGTTATTGTACGCAAAATTATTCATTAATTATGGTAGTATTTCAATTTTGCAATAATATTTATATTCAACTAATGTGTAGAATTAACACACAAGGAGGTTCTCTCTCCAAAATACATCAAAAATGATTACTTATATTTGAAGGTGGATATTCTAATATTAACAGTAATTTGGGTGGCATGACTTATCATATTGCTGACATTTTTGCACTAATTATATATGGTAGTTACTCTCAAGGTCGCATGATTATTGATTATTACAAACTCATGAATGCAAGAAATTATGCTGAAGTATGCATTTGGCTCTTTGGCCTTTTTTTTTTTTTTAACATCATTATTGGAGTATAATTGCTTTACAGTGGTGTGTTAGTTTCTGCTGTATAACAAAGTGAATCAGCTATACTGATATAGCTGATTATATATAATATATATATATATATATATATATATACATATATCCCCATATCCCCTCCCTCTTGCATCTCCCTCCCACCCACCCTATCCCACCCCTCTAGATGGTCACAAAACACCGAGCTGATCTCCCTGTGCTATGCGGCTGCTTCCCACTAGCTATCTTATTTTACATTCGGTAGTGTATATATGTCCATGCCACTCTCTCACTTTGTCCCAGCTTACCCTTCCCCCTCCCCGTGTCCTCAAGTCCATTCTCTACGTCTGTGTCTCTATTCCTGTCTTTGGCCTTTTTAAGGCTGAGGCTTCACAGCAAGGCCAAAATTGAACTAGTAGGCACCGTATGCATACTATGCCCCGTTTCTTAGGCAGCCCTCTACCAAAACAAAGGTGTAAACCAAGAAAGAAGAAAACCTGAGATTCAGGAAACAGGAGTTCCAACTTGAGAAAGGGAGGAAGAAAGTCTCCAGATTATGGTGAAAGGAGATTTTAGGACAATAGTTGTGCAACAGGTATAGCTAGCAGCCAGTCCCAGACAGGTCAGGAGGATCCAGAGGCAGAGCTCCAGGAAGTGGAAATTGACAGAAACCCTGATGGGTTTGGCTGTTCAAGGGACTTTTAGATGGACAGATGAGAGCTGGGCTTGCATTTAGTAATAAGTATATGGGAAACTGTATCAGACACAAACTCTGTGAGCCTCTTCTGGCTATTCCCGCCACTGGGCCAACTAGCCAGTTCCCAGAGTTCGTCTCCTTCCATCACTTCCAGTGATGAAACACTACACCACAGGGTGTGGGATCTGGTATCCCAAGTGGGCAGCCCACTACGGAACTGCATAATGCAATCTGGAAGTACAAGGGAATAAATTCACAGGGGGTGAATTTTACCAAATGAGAAACCAGAGAGAAGAAGGAGCCAGACAGATAAATTCTCTCTTCTTCTTTTCCATAGCGTCACTGGGCATGGCTCATCTGGAGAAATGGCAGGTGCAAGTGAACATACCTGCTGAGCAACCTGCTCTGTCTCTTAGTGGCTCTTTTGTTGCCAAGCCTGACAGCATACCACTTTGCATTGCTTCCCATCTTTCCTTGCCTCCCTTCCTTTCCCCTTATCCTCACCCACCTGGATTTGCATCTCCCAAAGGAGGCTTATGCACTTTAATCCCTAGTGCAGACTCTGCTTTTTGGAGGACCTAGCCTAAGATTAAAACTGAACAAATGACTCAACAAGAAACTTCAACAAAAACTAAAAGTAGTACAAGGAAGGGAAAATAATACTCGTATAGCACATGGCTCAGTCATAGCATTATGAACACTAAATATCCAACAAAATTTGAGATATAGCTGCACCGGAAGGATGGTGGGGGAAGAGATACCAGTATGTGTAGTAGTGGTGGTTAAAGAGACCTAAATTCTCATCTCCTGATGAGAAACAATTAGCCTGAAAAGTCTGAAAACCTGAAAAAAAGAAAACTAAAAGAAACAACTAATAGAATTGAAAAATGATAACCCTCTTGGTAAAGGGAAATGGGGAATTGAAGACAATTCGTTTTTATCATGCTGAATTATTTGACTCTTCAACCATTTACCTTTATAACTTCAATTTTAAAAGATACATTTAAAAATACGTCCCAAATGCAGGAGTGTGGTTTTGTTGTTGTTCCCTATAAAATCAAATTAGGGTAAATATGTGTTTAACTTTTAAAGAAACTTCCAGTTTTCTGGAGTAATGGTACAATTTTTTATTCCCTCTAGCACATGAGACTTTTCCCCATGATGCCTCCTCAAAGGTATGGCCATCTCGTCAGAACTTCATGGCAAACGGCGGTAGGTACGGAGAGTCTGGGGGGCCCTGCGTCCATCTGCAGTGATGCTTATGAGCCCCAGACTGGTGCTGTGTGGCCCTCACCCCGAGGCCACCCTTGGCATCAAACACCAGGCTTCCACCTGCCCTTGTGCCTTGAGGGTATCAAGCTGCTTGCCAACTCTGGCAGCCAAGCCAATTCAGAAGCTAAACAAAGGCAGGGGACAGAGGAACTTGGAAGCAGTCTGTATAATGAGAGCTTACGTGCCTGCTAAGAAGCCTCACAGTTTCTCAGGATGGTGTTGTTCAGGCTGATGTCCGGGACAGTGTTTTCCAGTACAAATTCCATGTGCGAGGGGAGAATTGTGTTAGACTGGGAGACGCCAACTGTGGAACAGGAGAATGATGCACCCACTAGGTGCCAGGTGCCCTGCTGGGTATTTTTATGTGCACTGTCTCTGAGCCCCACTTAACTCTGCCGGGTAAGCTTTGTTCCACCTTGCAGAGGAGGACCTGAGATTCAGAGAGGTTAAGTAACTGGCCAAAAGGCACACAGCACTAAGTGGGGAATCAGGATCCATCTACCTTCAGAGTCCCATGTTTCTCCACCAACATTCCTCTGGCCCCTTACCAGAAAGAGACCTCAAGTGGGCAGCTGCGGGAGGTTGAGAACTACCAGTTGGTGTGGAGGTTCCCAAGGAAAAGTGTCCCAGAATCTGTTTGCTCTCAGATCACTGCCACAAGACTGGGCTACAGGATAACTTGCCCCACAGTAACACCTGGAAAGCTTCAGCGGGTGGCTTTCCCCATCGTCGTCATCATCATCGTCGTCGTCATTACGGTTGTTGTGCTGCCCAGCTTGACAACTGATGAAACCCTTGCACATCCCTTCTTTGATTCGAACTTACGGCACCCCGGGCAGGAGGAGTCATTATTCTGCCCATTTTTCAGATGAACGAAATGAAACTCAGAAATCCTTTCTCCTGGAACCCTCCTTTCTAGGGAGCTACCTTTTGGCCACAGAGCTCTCAGGGCAGCCCCTCTGAGGGATGGGGTGGGAAGGCAGGGAACAGGCTCCCCATCCTGGGCAGTAAGGGGCCCTGCCAAATATTTGTGGCTGAGTCCTCACCCAGGTGAGGGAGGAAGAAGGCAAGCCGAGTGGATTACTGAGCATTTGAACTCAGCCTCAGAACAGCAAATATTGATTCAAGAAGCTGCCCAAAGGAGCTGACATTTTTATAGTCAACAAATAAAGCCGAGCCTCTCCCAGCCCCCCTTCATCAAAGGCCCTTTCTCCCCACAGCTGTCAGGGCACGTTTCTGTCATCGGCGCCTGGGAAGAGGAGGAAGAACCAGTGGGAGATGTTCACAGGGCCCTGGCTGATGTCACCACTTCACCTTTAGAGAGAACGGGGCACCCCAGGCCCCAGGGCTGAGACCTCAGGGAACCAGCCAGCCAGCTGGCCCCACAGGTGCCAGAGTCCCTTTGGGTAGAGAGAACCTGGCACTAGAGCCCCCAGAGACAAAAGACACGCCTCCCACGTGCAGCTTCCTCCTGTGGCGGCTTGGGGCCCTCATTCACAAGGAAGGACCTGAGGCCCAGAGAGATAACTGGGTCTCCAAGGTAAACAGCGAGGTCTGCCCAGGTCTTCCGCTTCAAGGCAGCAGGGAGGGTCAGCTCTCACCAGGCTGGAAATGAGAGGTGATCAGCCCTCTTTGCTCTGCCTATGGGACCCAGAGCCTGGCATTCACGCGCCTGCCCTCCTGCTTCGCCTCCCTTCCCGAACCCTTATGGACCACCCATCATTCAGGGCCTTGCTCACCTGTCACCGCTTCAGGATGTCCTCCCAGCTCCCTCCCCCTCCCCTCACCTCCAGGCGGCAGAAGTCACTGCTCTTTCCTCAGTGCCCCTGAAGCACAGGCTTGCTTCCTGTCTTATCCCGCTTAGGCTGTTTCACCCTGGGCGGTTCCTTCCTCGGAACCGTCTCTTAGTCCTTCCAGGCCAAGAGGAGCAGGGGCTGTGCTTGATCCATTCCCGTTGCCCCAGAAGAGCCCAGAAAAGGGCCGGGCATTTGAAAGATGCTCCATCAGTGCCTGTGGAATTGAATCATATCAGTCTAATACTCAGGCACCACTAAGAAACCCTAGGAGCAAATTTAGCTGCATCTGGACTCAGGAAGGAAGCAGACAAGCCCCAGGTAGGCCCACCGTAGGAGGGAGGCTTAAGCCCTTTGTTCCTTTACTTGTCACCTTGCCACTCAGCCTCCTTTCATCCATCCATCCATCACCTGAGTTGAGCGTCTGCTCTGGGTCAGGCCCTGGTTGGGTGCTGGGAAGGCGTGGGGAGGAGGGGTGATGGTACACAGCTCTGCGCTCATCTGGAGCTTCTGGGCACGCTAGGGTACATGGCCCAGGGAACACAGGAGGCCTTTCCTCTCCCACGCTGGTCTGTGGGCCAGTCTGTGAGCCGTGGCTCTAGACACTGTGGCTTTTGGACTTCATGGAGTCAAGGGCAGCCCTTCTCAGAACCAGCCCAGGCAGAGCTGTAGAGTAGGCCGTGGTCCTCACTACTGCTACTCTCCAAAGGCTCTCCGCCTTCTAGGCACGTGGTAGGATTAGATTTCCAGGTCTCCTGTGGTTGAGTTGAGGCAGGGAGCTAGTTCAGGGCAGAAGTGGCACAGACCCCTTCCGAGATGCATATCTCATCACCTGCATGAGACCCTCAAGGACTCTCTTTTCTCCTGAGTAGGCCCAGAGGCCATCCAGGGACCAGTAGTGGGGCAGCCCTGCTACACTCCACACCTGATGTGTCCAAGGCAACTGCCCCATGTGTCACCATTTCTCCAGACAGCAGGAAGGGGACAGAGGGCGTGCAGCTGGTCTTTAGGGAAGTGACTTAGAGTTGTTTTTGTTGACATCTCGCAGCCTAAGCTGTCACGTGGTCACGCATCCCACAGTGGCTCCTGGGAAATGTAGTTTCTAGTGCAGCAGCCTCGTGCCCTGCTGAAATGCAGCGAGGTTTATTATTCAAATGGAAAAGGAGGCATGGATGCTTGGGGCAGTTAGTGGTCTTTGACTCACTGTCCCACTCTAAATAGCGCCTGGCTCTCCTCCACAGGCCCTGGCTGCCCACAGCCCACCCTCGAGCTGGCTGGACATGGGGACCTTCCTCATCCTTCCGGCTCTGAATGACCTGGCACAAAACACGTCTCTTCCAGGCCTTCCTTTTCCTCATTTGTAAAAGAAGGGCTTTCAACCAGTGATCACTGAGGTTCCTCCCAGCACTGACATTTGATGACTTGCGGTTTTGGGCAAGTTGTTTAACCTCTCCAGATTTCCATTTCCTCATCTAGAAAATAGAGATAAAAATAGTTCTTACCTCAGAGGGTTGCCGTGAAATCATCTAGGGTTATGCCTGACATATAAGAAATAATCCATAAGCGTCTGCTATAATCAAAATAATCTGAGTTCCGCTTGTCAGCTCCTTAGAAAGAATCTGATGAACTTGCTCGTGCTGAGGCCTAATACAGGGTCAGTGAGTATTTGGCACAAGCGCTGCCATTATTCTCTCTCCGTAACAGACATCACCAATCAACCAAGATATTCTCTGGATGAGCCAGGGTGCAGCCTCACAGTCCACAGCGCCGCCCTTGCACAGCCCCCATTCGATCCAAGGCTCCGTCCCCTCCTTTGGGAAGCCTTCCTGCTTCAACCCCACGCGTGTTCCCAAAGCAGCCTACACATACCCTGTCGTGGCTTTTTTTAGGCTGAGTTTGTGATTTTTCCTTTTGCTTGTCGGTGCCCCGACTAGACTGTGAGTTCCATGAGGCAGGGACTGCAATTGGTCTCCCAAAGGTCTAGCCTGATGCCTGGAACATTGTATATGTTAAAAAATGAATCCTCGATCCTGTGGCTGGCGAGTGGGGGAGAATTTTGGGGGACGGGCAGTGGGCTGTAGGACTGCCTCACTGACGACCATATTCCCTGCCTCTGGAAGCCCCTGCAGGAGCTGTGGGTCAGGTCTCCCCAGCCAGATCTCCCCTGCAGGGCTGGCCGGACACTTCTGAGTGAGCTGGGCTAGCCAGCACACATGGGGCTGGGAGGAGGCCAACAAACAAGCAGGCCTCCAAGACCGCTCCGAGGAAGCTGCCCTCCCCAGGGTGCACAGGTGTCTGCTTGCACCTCAGGCTCCAGGCTCCAGGGCACTTCCAACTTAACGACTAATGGACCTGCGGGAGCTCAGACACCTGCTTTCTGCTTTCACAGACCACTGCCCAGCATCACCTTGGTGACAGAACGGAGAATGGGCGGGGGAGGTCGGGGGCAGGAGAGGGCCAGGGAGAGGGCCAGCCATCTGCCTGGTTAGCCCGGAAGGGTGCTGACTGCAGGGCTCAGGCAGGCCGGGATGGGACAGCAGCCACAGCTGTGCTGGGGGGAGCCCACCTTGCTGCATGGAGAGCTCATAGACAGGCAGAGGTATGGTGGCTCAGCATCCACCGGTTCCCAGTCCTGGCACAGAACTGCGCGGCGCCATCTGACTTCAGGACATGGGTCCCAGGGGAAACAGTATGTGATCCGAGGGACTGGGAAGGCCTGTGTGTAACCACGTATCTACCCTCTGACCTGTGACAGGCCCTGAAATGCAAGAATCAGGAGGAAGCCAGGGTGCCTTACGAAGAATACCTCTTGGCCACCCAATCTATCATTGCAGCCATTTTATAGATAAGGAACCTGAGGCTTGGGAAGGCTGACTTCCAGAGGTCACATAATTTGGAAACAAGGTCACATATCTCCGGGCATAGGGCTTGCCTCTCCGTCCGCAGGCCTCTGCAGTGAGGACCCGTTCCTCAGGCAGTCCTTGATGCCACTGTCCTGCAGCAGAACAGATCTGATGGGCAAGAGTCACCAAAGGATAACTAACAATTATTAAATATTTAACATTTTCTTTCCTTGATCTCAGGTGATCCAAACAGCACCTGGGCCAGGGGCTGGGGATCAAGATAGGAGCAAACCACGGACCCTGACCTCCAGAACTCTGGAGCGGGCAGTGGACTCAGAACTGCCGTGTAGTGGTGCCTGTGGAGTGTTCAGTGATGAGCTGGTGGCTTCTCCACTGGCAGCCTTGGGCAAATAAGAATAATCATACATACATACATATGCCTGGTATACGGGAAGAAATGTGTTAAACTCCATCTGTGGGCTCTCCCTTCACCCCCACCCCTGCCATGCCTGCCACCAGCCCTCTCAGGGCTCAGCCAGTGCCGTCCATTGCTTCTGGGAGGGTTAGGATTGTTCCAACAGGAACCGTACACGGCCCCTGGAAGAGAGGTGCCAGCCATACCCCTAGGCTTGGCTCAGGGCTTCTGACCCTGCATGGCAACCCCTCAACTTCAATGACCCAAGATACCTCGGCAAATTACTCATCTTCCTGAGCCCCTATTTTCTCATTTTGTGAAATGGGGTCAGGATCCCACTTTGCCTGGAACGTCCTGTGTCCTCACCTGTACTTATTCCTCAGAACAGATTGCTAGAAGTGGGAGTCCTGGATCAAAGGGCATCAGCACTTTTAAGGCTGGTGCTGCATATTGCCAAATGGTTATCCAGAGAGATTGTGTCAGTTGAGAATTCTGCCAGCAGTAGGTGAAAGCGCTTCTTTCCCTGCATCCTCTTCAACATGGAGAGTTAGCTTTTCCAGAGTGTTTCCAGTTTGATGGGTAAAAAAGGCATCCACCCTGTGATTAAGCATGCTGTGATGGTTTAAGTTCAGGTTCTAGGGGCAGACTGATGGGTGTAGTCCCGGCCCTGCCCCTATGGCCCTGTTCACACTAGGCCACACTCCTTGGCCTCGGTTTCTTCATCTGTAGGATGGGGTTACATTGTGGAATTGTTGTGAGAATTAACTACCTTAATGTAAGCTATGTGGAGCACGGTAGGTACTTAATAAATGTATCATCTCTACTTCACGTTCATCTTTCTTTTCCTTTATGATTTCTTCAGTATCTTTCATGTTTAAGGGGTTCCTCCTGTTTCTCCTGGTTTGCCTTTCCCATGCAGATGGTCACGTGTTTCTTCTGTTTCTGCGGTGGCTGCGCTTCTCACTTCCTGTGTGATCTTGGCAGGGTGCTGGACCCTCCTGGGCTTCTGTTTCCCCAAAATGAGGGGGGTTGGGCTAAATCAGACTTTGCCAAAGGCATCTGAGATGCTTTGTGGAAAAAAGGTTTCCTGGCCAAGTAAGTTTGGAAAATGCACATTATGTCAAAAGTTCTGAGAAACAGCACAGAAAAGCAGGGTGACCCAGCAGTTTCTCTCCTGGGTATATGCCCAAGAAAATTGAAAACATGTCCACACAGAACTTGTACACAAATGTTCGTAGTGGCATTGTTCATAATAGTTAAGCAGTGAATACAATCCGATGTCCAGGAACTGATGAATGAATAACCAAACTAGCCACACAATGGAATATTATTCAGTCATAAAAAGGAATGAAGTGCTGATTCATGCTCAGCATAAACAAACCTTGCAAACATGCCAAATGAAAGAAGCCAGTCCTGAAAGACCGTGTAGTATAATTCCAGTTATACGAAATGCCCAGGTTAGGCAGATCTATAGAGACAGAAAGTAGATTAGTGGCTGCCCTGGGCAGAGGGACTTGGGGGGAAATGGGGAATGACTGCTGATGGGCACAGGGTTTTTCTGGCGGGTGAGAAGAATGTTCTAAAGTTAGATTGTATCGATGGGGTACAACTCTGTGAATACACTAAAAACCAGTGAACTGTACAGTTTAAAGGAATAAGTTTTATGGCATGGGGATTATGTTGCATAAAGCTGTTAAAAAAGAAAGGAAAGGAAAGAAAAAGAAAGGAAGAGAAGAGAAAAGAAAAGGAAGGTTAGGACTTTGGAAGAGCTGGGTGCTTCCCAACTTTGTGTCCACCTATTCCCAGGACCTGGAGCAAGATTTTTTTTAAGCCTTTTCAACCCTTAGTTTCCTCCTCCGAAGAGCACAACTCAGAGCACGACTCTGCATTGTGCAGATGAAAAGGATACTTCCACATCTGCTCCTTGCAGCGTCTCCAGGAAGAGGCGGAAGCCAGAGAAACGAAATCGGAGGCCCCGCGAGGCTGGCTTGCCTAGGTTCACATAGCCACGAAGTGGTGTGGTGTCGGGATTTGAATTTGTTTCTCTCAGGCTGGGCACTTGGAATGACGCTGGCCCAGCTGGACTCATGGGTTGCAGAGAGGTCTGCAGCAATAATGCAGAGTGTGCTCTGAGAGTCGAAAGGGGCTCTACAGATGGGGTGCGTGCTAGCCAGTGAGGATGGGAGAGGTGTGTCGGGGAGAGCCACACCTGTACCCACTTCCTCTGAGGCTGGAACAGCCTTGTCCCAACCTGCAGGCCCTGAGCTTTGTGTTTCTTCTTGTTGAAATGGGAGGCTAGGCCTTACCTCATGGCAGCTGGTGGGAGCTCCCAGTAATGGCAGCCCCCCCTTTGAGTGTTTACCAGGTGGCCTGCGCTCTGCTGGACTCAGGGCCTCGCTGGGCTAAGGCTCGGGAGAGCCTGTGAGTTCAGTGTGGTCACCCTCTTTCACAGAGGAGCAAACCAGCCATCGTGCCACTGTTACATAGTCCTTGAAGAGATTATTAAAGGCCATATAGTATTCTGTCTTAGGCATGTACCTCCTTTCACTGTTTCTCTAGTATTTGACATTTGTTCCTATTTTATTTTAAAATGCAAACAACGCTGTGATGGACAAACTTACATATACATTTTTGTGCACCTCTCTGCTTATTTCCTTGAGGTCGATGCCTGGAAGAGGAATTACCAGGTGAAAGGGTATGAACTCATTTACTGTTCTTCGTGTGTTGCCAGGCGGCTTTCCAGAAAAGAAAGGCTGAGACATCCACATTCCCACGAGCAGCATTGGCCACGCCAGTGGAGGTAGATTAGTAACCAGCTTGGGCGTCTGTTCTCTCTCGTCCATTGGGATGATCCCCTGAAAACTGACCTGATCTCACACTTGTTAAAACTTATCTTAACTAGTAACTGGAAATACTCAATTCCATGAATCTATTCTATGGGTTTATGGAAATCCCCAGGGCACCTTCCCAGGGAAGCCTAATTGGTAAAGTAGATAATACATCAAGAGGGAGTTGATTTATTATCTCCCCCTCCTGCTGACAGTCTCCTATCAGAAACTTTGTGCTGAGATCTCAGGTACCATCTGCTGCTTGAAAATGCCAGTCCTTGTGAGAAGTACGGGCCTTTGAGTCTGTCGTCTTCCAACCAGTCAATCATGGCAATTCCTAACGTGTATTGAGTATTTACTCAGTAAGCTGTGTGTATTAAGTAATTAATCCTGATAGCAATCCTCTGAGATAGACCTTATTATTATGCCCGTGTTAACAGGGGGATGAGGAAATGAAGGCTCAGAAAGGTCGAGTAACGTGTCTGAGGTCACACAGTGAGTAAATAGGTGGTAGATTAGGGATTTGATTCCAGACAGCCTGACTCTACAGACCATACCCTCACCCAGCACAATGTACCACTGCAGTACTGTCTGGTGATGGACAACAGGTACTCTTGGTCAACCAGTCTTGAATTGGCGGGAGGGTACAGAGACCTGAGACCCCATGGCTGGGGCCAGCTTCTGGTCGGCCCCTGTGAGAACAGCACTGACAGGGAGATTCAGCAACACCTGAGACGACCTAGTGAGGTGTTGGTGTCCATCAGAGGAGGCAAAGTACAAAAAACAGATGGAAAATGGTTTTTATCCATTTTCCTTTGCGTTCAGTGGAAGGGGATGTTTCCTTGTACCTCTTCCTTGGCTACCAAGAGTGACCAGTACTAAGGATCGATGTAGCCACCAAGATTCTCCAGGGTCCTGCCTAGCCGTGCCCACTGCATTCTGCCCCCGTCCCAGCAGGGCTGAGGAGTGTGGTGTGTGTGGGCACGGGTGTGCCAGTGTGTGTCACTCGTGCTCACCTCCGGTTTGCTGAAGCAGTGTTGAGCCCTGGGCCTGGCCCGGGGAGGAGGCGCTGTGCTGGCCTGGCGTGGCACTGGGCATGGCATGTGCTCAGAGAGGTGACAAAGCCGGGAGGGGCCTGATGGGTGCCTGGAGAGTGAAGAGATGGCTTAGTAAAGGCCTCAGCCCACCTCTTCCATGAGTTCCCACTGCACTGTCAGCTCTGTGAGAGCTGGGGCCCTGCTGCTTGTCGGCTGCCACGTCCCCCGTGGTAAATAGTTGACAAATGTTGGGTGGAGGCAGGTGCGCTATGAACAGAGGCTTCAATTTTTTGGTGTTAGGAAAACAGACGTAAAGCCCAGGAAGGGAAAGTCGGACGTGGAAGAAAAGAGCCGTGAAGGGAAGTGACGTGAGATGCTGTGTGTCGGATCTGGGATGACGAAGGGTAACCTGGAGACTGCTTGCCAGGAAGAGGTAAGCGGACGTGCCGGCTGAAGGAGGGGGTGTGAGCGCCGCAGGAGGGCTGTGCGAGGGTGTGGGCTGTGGTGAGAGAAGAGGCTGGAAACAGGGATGGGGGCCGTCTGGGAATCGCCCGTTGCGGGGTGCATCTCAATCGCCGGGAGGGCTTGTTAAAACACAGGCTGCCCGGCTGCACCCCCAGGATCTCTGATTCAGTAGATCTGGGTTTGGGCCGACAGTCTGCATGTCTAGCCGTTCCTACTGACGGCTGCACAGCGCTGAGCTCCACCTTCCTGCTGCCTTGGGTCACCCTGGCCCTGCATCGCAGGCTGAGCCTGGAGCTCAGGAGCATCACCGCCAGGGAGCTTCCCCCGTCAGCACATGGGGCTGCCTCGAGTGATGGGGACGGATGAGGCAGGAGGCCGCCCTGTGGTTTCCTGCCCACACGCAGTCACATCTGTTTTCCTCCAGAAGCGAGGTCCTTGCGTGAGCACACGGTGGAAACGAGACGTCAAGAGCAGCACGAAGTAGTGCCCCAGCGAGCCGTCGTCCCACCACGCTGCCTCACCCGAAACAAGGTGGGCTTTTCTCGCCTGTCTCCATGTCGCCTGCAGATGGCTGCGGATGCCCGCGGCGGGCTGGGGTGGGAGGAAGGCCAGGAGGGGAGGCTTCAGAACGAGAGACTCCTTCCAGAAGGAGACTCCTGAGAGATGCTGGACAAAGCGTACACATTCACATGCTCCGGGATGAGAAAACCAAGTCAAATGCCCGTCCCTGAAAGGGAACCCACTGGCCACTGAGATGCCAGTCTGCACCCCCCGAGCTGAGGGGACGGGGAGCAGGTCCTCAGAGTGAAGACTTAGGGAATCAGAGGTGAGGCTAGAAGAAGCAGTGCACGTGTAGAACGGGTTCAAGACCCACCTCCGCAGCTTAGGAGTGAGTGGCATCAACCAAGTTACTGAACTCTGAAACTATGAAACCCGCATCTGTACAGCCAGTGTACTGAGAGCCTTCAATTCAGTAGGTTGGGGTGGAGATAACAGGGGATGAAATGTATGTGGAGAACTCCTGGTGCCCTGCTGGGTCTTGTTCGGGGCCAGCCAAGTCCCCGCAGGGGAGGCTGTGCCTGGCCCAGGCCTCCTCCTGGGCGGCAGGTCTCGGGAGGGCCCGAGGCCCGGGGAGCCAGGCTGCAAACACGGCAGCTGCTGCCTTTCATCTGTCGGGCTTCCCTGCAGGAGAGGGCACGCCTCACAGACTCTAACCACTCAGGCTTCCTGTGCTCCTGCGTGGGTTTCTCGAGAGCCCAGCCCTGCAGGCCCCGCCTGCCCTGATCCAGCCGCGGCCTGGGATGCTGGGGGGAAGGAGAGTCAGGGATTCCTTTCGGCCAGAGTTTGTCAAACTTGAGTGTGCCTCTGAATCACCTGGGGGCTTGTTAGCGGACTATGGGGCCCACTCCCAGAGGTTCTGACTCAGTGGGTCTGGAGTGGGGCGTGAGAGTCTGCATTTCTAACCAGTTCCGGGGTGATTCACACTTCGAGGACCACTGTGTTCGGCTTATCTCTGCCAGGCCTTCTCCCGATTCCACCCAACACGGTGCTGGGGCCTGGCACCGTTCGCACCCGATGTCACCGGCGAGGGGCTCACAGGAACCTGTGCTGGCTGGTGACTGCTGTGTGGCTCGGTGTGCAGGCCCCCAATACCTACTGTCATAGCAGAGGCTGATTTCTGCTCCTGGTCTGGCCCACAGGCCTCTGCCCTTCTGCCGTCCCTCCCCAAACCAGCTCTACGTCCTTAGCCCTTGGCTCCAGAAGGGTACCCAAACCTGGACTGAGTTCGGGGGCTCCTTGCCCCTTGGAGAGAAGGAACTCTTTCGTTCCTCTTCCCTTTGCCTTTTCCCTAGGACACAGCTCCGTCAGCCTTTCAGGCCTCTCCCTGGGCCCCTCCCCACGTTCACCCCAGGATGGCCTCGGTCCTCTCAGGGCCACCCTCTCACGTCTCTGAAGCCCCAGCCCTTCCCCCACATCCCCTTCACCACGCACGTACCTCACTGGCCGTAGGCTTGATCTTGCTTGGCTCTGTGGTTGGCCAGGGCCCCCGGTCCGGAGCTTTCCTTCAGCCCCACGAAGGGGGCAGTAAGGGAAGGGCCGAAGGCTCAGGATTGTGTTGGTCCTGGTGGGAAATGCTTGCCTCCTGTGGATCCACCTGCAAAGTACGTATGAAGCAATTACTTAACAAAGGGAAAGGCAATTAAGGAGCTCGATAAATATGTTTTGAATAAGGGAACACAAATCTCCTCTCCATGCTGCACACTCAAAAACGCCTCTGATGAAAAAGCACTTTGATTCTGGGAGCCCCGCAGGTGTACGTGCGAAGCCCTTGAGTGCTGACCCAGAATGGGAAACGGGAGCTTCTAGGCAGGAAATTTCTCTGGCACAGTGATTTCCAGTGAGTCCCGTGGCAACTGGTGTGCCAGGCTAAAAACTTCTACACACCCCAAAAAGGGACCTGGGGATGATACGCTTGGGAAGCACTGAGTGACAAAGTGTCAGCTGGTCCCTGTACTAGGGAGACTTCTCCGAGCCTGGATCAGGGAGGGGCTTGCTCAGGCCTTGAGGACAATATGCCAAGCTTATTGGCTCCGAGGTCCGTCTGCTGGAGACCTGTCTGGGAACCTGGGGGAACATAAATATGAGGACCAGAATGAAGGCAGTTTTTATTTCCCAACAGAGCTCCATAGGCACCAGCATTTGTGCCCAATGAAGGACAGGGTTTCCTTTCCTTCCAGGCTCCCACCAGCAAGGCCAGAGGGAGGCACTACCCTCACCCCTGACTCCCAAAGAGGTAAGTGCTGAGGACCATGAATAACCTGATGACCTGGGGTCAGAGGTCTCCTCATATAGGCATGCACACACCTGAGCTCTGGTTGTTGGCTGGCTGGCTGGCAAAATGAATGGATGGATGGTTTTCAGTCTCTGCATGTTTGACAGCCCCAGTGCTGAAACAGATATTTCCTTGGCAGTCCCCAAACCAAAAGCCCATTGACCCAACTTGCTTTGGCCAGCTCAGCCCTGAGCCCTATAGGGAGCATGGACAGGGAGGGTGATACTATTCCTCCAGAGGCTAAGATCTTGGCATCCTTGGCCTGGTTTAACTCTGTTCAGGCTGCTATAACAAAAATATCACAGACTGTGTGGCTTAACCAGCAAACATTTATTTCTCACGGTTCTGGAGGCAGGGAAGTCCAAGAGGAAGGTGCTGGCTGACTCTGCCTGGTGGAGCCCACTTCCTGGCTCCTAGTCAGCTCTTTTCTCGCTGTGGCCTCACGTGGTGCAAGCAGTGAGGGAGCTCTCCAGAGTTTCTTTCACAGGAGCCCTAATTCCGTTCCTGAGCGCTATACCCTCAGGACCCAATCACCTCCCAACACCATCTCCTTGGGGGTTAGGTTTTAACATATGAATTTGGGGGCACACAAACATTTAGTCTCTAGCACTCTACCAGCTCCATCCAGGGCCACCGTTCAGTCTGGTCATACAGGCCTTCCAGAAGCACACAGATAGATGGACAGACAGGGTATCAGCATTGCCATTTATGGGGGTCGCTCAAGCCTTGATTTGCCATTTACCCCTGTGTGACCTCGGCGGCCGCTTAAGCCCTCCAGCCCTCGTTGCCTCACCTCCCTGCCACCCTCAGGGGGCTGCTAGTGAGACGGAACGTGGTCATGTGTGGACACTTGCAAGGTCCGTGGAGAGTGCCACACGCCATGCAGATGTCAGGGGCTGTGACTGTGGTCATGGCAGCTGGTGAATCACAGTCACAGGGATCTGTCATCTTCAGGCTGGAAGTGAGGCCTCCTGGACTCCCTTGTGCTCTGGTCGCCCTTGGCTCAGAGCCCTGCTGCGGCCACTGTCCTTTCCTTGGGCTGACCCTACTTCCACCCCAGGCCCCTACCAGACTTACTCACCTTGGCCTGGGGGAAACAGCACCTTTTCTGCCTGGAATCCCGGGCCATCCCTTGGCTTCTGGACAAAGCAGCCCATTTTCAGCCGCTGCCACTCCACTCACCCCATCCCCTTCCCAGCTCCTCTCAACCAGTGACCTTCCTCACAGCAGCCCCCTCCTTCCTTCGCCTCTGAGGTGGCACTGACCCTGGGAACAGAAAGACCTCGGTTCTGCCACGCTTGCATTGGACAATGACTCAACCGCTCTGTGACCCATTTTCCCTGCCTGTAAACAAGGACCCTGGCACCCTGCAGGTTGCAGTGAAGATAAAGCAATGACATGTGTGATGTGCTGGCTTAGTGCCCAAAACATGGCATTTGCTCAAGAAATGTGAGGTTTCCTCTCCTCTCCAAGTGCACCGCAGGCTCTGCTCTCAGAGTCTCTGAAGTGAGGCTCCGCGAGCCCCCACCAGAGGCGCACACAGATAAAGCCTGCAGGGCCTCTGCCACTCAAGCTCATTCAAGGAAGCTGAGCCTGAGCTGAGGAGGAGAGGAGTCTGAGTTGCTCATCAGCCTTTTTCTGCCGTCTTTTCTTGCCCCTGAAGACAGAGGCGGCTGACAGTGTCCAGGCTTAGGGCTGCTGGCCCACACCCCACCCGGAGCCCTCGGAGTCAGGTAGAGGGGGAGAGAGTCTGGAATCCACACGACGAACAGCGGGCCTTGACTGGCCCCTCCTTACACATCATCTTGGGACAGGTGAACCCCAGAGACAGGGTTGTCCCAGCCCAAATCCACAGTGAAATTGACTGGGCCCTGCCCCTCCAGCACGGGGGATGTCCACTGCTGCAGACAGCTTCAGATTCCTTGGACGTGGTTCAGTGGGAATCAGCTCCATTTAATCTCCATGCACCATGCACCGAGCACCTCCTCAGTACCTCCTAGGGATGCAGGGATGAGTAGAGCACAATTCCTGCCCTCCGGGGGCTGCCAGCACAGGTAATGAGGAAGATGCTGAGAAGCAGAACCTACACCAGCGGTGCGCCACCTGCAGACATCTGTAAGGAGACTGATGCCTGGGCCCACCCAGAACACGGAACGCAGGCACACGCACGCACGCACTGGACATCACCTCTGCCCTGTCCACAGTGCCTGGCCTGTGGCTCCTCCAACCCTGTACCAGTTCTTCTGGGCATGCTCCTGCCTCTAGGTTTCTGTTGTCTGGGACACTCTTTTATGATGTCAGATTTATTGAGGTATATAATTTATACAAGTAGGATCCACAGGTTTTAAGCATACAGTTCGGTGAGTTTGGACAAATGTATACAACTGCATAGCCTCCTGCCACAGCCAAGATACAGAACATTTCCCCACCGCACGAAGTTCCCTCAGTTATCCAACAGCTGGCTCCCTGCCTTCTCGGATCCTGTTTAAATCGCCACCAGCATTTATTCCCTCTGTCCTGCTTAAAACTTCTCCCCAGCACCAGACATCTTGTGTACGTATATACTTATGTATGCATCTTATGTACTCTCCATCCCGTACGTGATTTTTCTGTTTGGTTTGCTGTTGTATTCCCGGTGCTCAGGAATTAGAGCTCAGAATCCCCAGTCCAGAGAGAGAGAGATAACAGAGATGGGGGGGGCATTATGGGGACAGTGGGGGTGCCTCCCTCAGCTGGGGGGACAGACCTGGAGGGCGGCAGGTGGAAAAAGGAGGAAAGGATATTGTCATCTGAGCATCAGAGGTCGTATGGTGGGAATGATGAGAAGTGGCTGGAGAGGTGAGCAGAGGGCATCAGTTCTGCTGGACAGGGAGTTTCTCACGCATTTGACCCCCTACCTTATTCCCCAAAGCAGCCTCCTCCAGAGGAGGATCGATAAGGGAGACTTTTAAACAGGGTCTGATCCACATGTTAACGGGGACTGTCCAGGTGCATCTCAAGGGCAAGGCTGGAAGAGCGACAGCCCCACAGGCTGGCCCCTAGGAGCTGGGAGAGAGGTGATGGTGGCTGAGATTGGGCCTGGGCGGTGGGTGGGAGAGGAGAGAATTCAGTGAGGACAGCCGTTGGCGGCAGCGGTGTGGGGGTGGTCAGTTGTGCCGGGGGCCGGGAGGCAGACTTGGAGCTTGGACTTGACGCCCCTGGCAGTACGGTCCCGATGGAGTCAGGCCTGGGACTGGAGCAGTGTGGAGTGTTCTTAGGAGATGGGGTTTCAGTGCCCACAATATTCCTATAGCTTGAGAGGGACATCAGTGGGCTGTTCTTCTGCCTGGAACCCCCCGGGCTAGGGGTCACGCCTGGCTCAGTTTCTCCCCCAGGGCCGCTCCTCCTCGGTTCCTAGCCTGCAAGTGCCAACCTCTCAGCTCTGGCCACACTCTGCCTTTTCATTCTTCATGCTGCTGGTGCTTCAGATCGCCGCCGGCCAGGGTGGCTTTCTCACTGCAGGACACCAGTGGGTGATTTCTGAGCCCCTCTGGAAGCTTCCTTCTGGCTCACCCTTCCAGAGGCCGGGCATGTCCTGATACTTCCATGAGGCTGTGTGATGTCTGGGACTTTGTCTTGGTGTCCCTCTTAGACATTCAGCCCCTCAGAGGGCTTGAGCTAGGACGTTAGATTTGCTTTGCCAGGGAGGTGTGAAGGAGTAGTCAAAAGATGTTGTTTTGTTGTTGTTGCTTTCCATGTCAGCAAATTTTAGCTGAGGCTTCACTCCGTGCTTAGCTCTGTGACAGGAGCTGGGGATGTGGAGATGGATAAGACACACTCTTTGCCCCGAGCAGAGCAAGGGAAGATGACATATGAGCCAATAAACCACAACAAAGAGAGGTACATAGATGTAGAGCACACTGTGGGGCATCTCAAGAGGCTGTGGTTGAATATGGGAGGGAGTGTTCAGGGAAAGCCTCCTAGAGTAGGTGATGTTTGAGCTGGGTTTTGAAGGATAAATAGGAGTTCACTCGTGGTGCATACTAGGGAAGGCTGGCAGGTATTCCAGCAGAAAGAAAAGTTTCTGCAGGGCCTGGAGGACTGAAGTTCCATGATGGGTACAGAGCTAGGATCATTGATAAAGTCCTTGCTGGGTTGCTGGGGTGACCAAGCGTGACTGCGGGAGGAAGACGTTCATCTTGGAGAGCAGTGTGGGCAATCCTTCACTGACTGCTTTCAGCCTCAAATTATGTCTGATTGGCATTTGCTTGCATTCTGCCCCTGCCAATCTTTCCCCGTGGCCTTCTCTTGTCTTTCCTCTAACTAACTCCCCTGTCTCCCTCTGGGTTTGCCCCTTCTATGATAGTCTGGGACTGGGTGTGAGGCACTGCGGGACCCTCCCAGCCACACAGCGGGGTCTAGAGCTGCTCCAGCAGCTCGTGGAGAGGCGAGAAGCAGGGCAGGGACTCCTGCAGGCAGCTGATGCCCAGGAAACTAGTGGGGATCTGTCTGTGGGTGACAGGACCCCAGCTTTGAAGGGCAATCTCCCCACCTGCTCACTGATCACCACGTGGGGCTCACAGCAGGGCTCTACCTCGGAGGGCACCTGGGACCCCAGTAGGAGGGCTGCTCAGAACCAGGCATAGGAACCAGGGCAGAGAAGATGAAGCCAAGCCCATGGGGTAGGGCAGAGGCAGTTAGGGATGCCTGCTCTGGGCAGCAGCATGGGGGCTCAGAGGGCTACATGGGAGCCCGGAGCTGCCAGGTGGGGCTGAGCCCGTTGCTAGAAGACCTTCCTCTGATGTAGACACCTTTGTCAGGCTGGAGCCAATAGGTAGGAAGGAAAACCAGCTCCATTACCTTGGGAAGGGAGGTGCTTCACATTTTTGACTGTTTTCCTTCACAGAATCTTGAAGGCTTGGCAGGTGTGAGAAGCTAATGTTTCACATTGATCCCTAGTATTTATCTGGGGCTTTCCATGTGCCAGGAACTGTGCTATGTGTTTTGAAAACCCTGCCTCATTTAATCTTCATATTCGCTCCGCTCCGCGTGGGACGTGCTGTTATCATCCCTACTTAGAGACGAGAAACCACAGCTCAGGGCGGTTAGACGTGGCCAGGGCCGAGAAACTAAGTGCTGGTGAGACTGGCAGCTGTGCCCCGGACCACCAGACGGTGCCTCCTTACCCCGCCCCCACCCCCCCACCCGCGGCACAGAGCCGTGCCCGCACTGTGTGCCTGCCCCGCCCCACTCTGCTCCCCGCTCTCCCCGAAGGGTGTGCTTTGGGGGATGGGCTGGATGGGTCCCTGCCGTGGGTGGGAGAGCAGGGCTGCTCTGAGCTCGGCAAGCCCTCCTGTGCCGCCTCTCCCCTCCCCCAGCTCAGCGGAGGCCCAGCCTGGGCGTCTGTGCATTGGGCTGGCCCTCCTGGGGCTGAGAAGCCGCCCGAGGCTGAGTCACGGAGACTTCCTTGAGATTAACGCTCCTCTGAGGTCCACGGTACCTGGTTGTGGCAGAGGCAGTTGGCCCTTCCAGCCAAGCACTAATCCTAGTAAAATACTTGGTATTTCCAGTCATTCCGGCTGGAATTAAACTTAAATCAAGCCCCAGAAAGCACAGCCAGGAGAATGTGAGTTGAGTTGCCAAAGAAACCAGGCATCCGGCCTGCTCAGACACTGGGCTCCCGTCTCAGGGCAGGCGGGCCATTCATGCCCCGAGAGCAGGAGGGGCAGAGACCACAGCAGCACACATGGCACTGCCCGCCCAGGCACCTCCCTCCCTCGGCCCGCCTGTCTGGCGCGTCCTCGTGTCCCTGAAAATTACCACGTGGTCAGACGACAGCCTCTCAGCCAGGCTGCCTGAGGCAGCAGGGGTCGGAAGCTGGGTCTGACCTGACTCGGCAGCGATCACGGTCCCTCTGCCCAGTGTCACACGATCAGCGATGGCAGCAGAGGGGCAGCCCAGGTTGCCCGTGAGGAGCTGCTGCCTGAGCCTGACTCCACTGCCCACTGAGTGACCACTAACGCGTGACCCTCTGGGCCTGAGTTCTCCTGTTTGGAAAAACGAGACAGTGGGTCCCTCAGCGGGTGACTGTGAGTGTTCAGTGGGTTAGTACAGATGAAGAGCTTGGAACTGTGCCTGGCGTATTGGAGCGCTGTGTGCTTCCGTTATCCTCTGGGCCTCGGTTTCCTCACCTGCAAGACGCAGCTGAAGGAGGGGCTTGACCCCCACGGGCCCTCATGTTCTGTTGCGTTCTCTGGCTGTGACCAAGGCCCCACCCCCAGAAGAGCACTTACCCTCCAGGGGAGGAATTGGCTGGACAGACAGCATTATATGCCCCACAAGCCACACCCTGTCCAGTGGCTGTGCCTGCATGGAGTGTATGTATGTGTGCATATTTGTGTGTATGTGTGTTTATTTGTGGACATGTGCATGTGTGTGTTTGTGGGTATGTGTGTACACGCATACACAGGTATATTGTGTAGGTGCGTATATGTATGTGTGTGTTTGTGTGGATACGTATGTGTGTCTCTGTATATGTGTACAGGTGTCTGTGTGTATATGTGTGTACATGTGTGCATGCAGGTACATGGGTATGTGTGTATTTGTGTACAGGTATGTAAGTGTTTTGCGTATTGTATACATGAGCATGTGATGTGGGCGTGTGATATATACATGTGGGCATGTCTATGCACACGTGTATACGTGTATCCAGGTGGGGAGCACAGAGAGCCAGCCCATTGGGTTCTTTGTTGAAGCTCAGGTGGGACTGTGGCCCCCACCTCATCTCACGCCTCCTCTCAAACCTGTCTGAGTGCGCAGTGGAGGTGACACGAACCCAAGAAGGATGGATGGAGGGGTGGGGTAGGAAGTGAAGGTGGGGTGGAGGGCAAGAGTGTCTTAATCAAAGAAATCCAGCAGGATTTAGAGTGGAGGAGCTGAAGAGTGAAAGTGAGGCCAGTTACTCTGGTTGGCATTATGCTCTAAGCTCTGTGGCTCTCATGTTGTAGACCAGGAAGGTAAAGCTCAGAGAGGTCGAGGAACCTGCCTGAGGTCGTCAGTGGTCGAGCCAGCACTGGGCTACTTCACCACCCTGGGCTGACCGGTAGGAAAAGGCCGACAGACAGGCACCATCACTGGACCCTCCCTCTGCACGGCTCCAGGCCAGGGTGGCAGTCAGTGTCCCCAAAGTGCTAGACGACAACGTCCCCAGCTTGGTGTAGGGGAGGGATTGCTGAGGAGGAGAAGACACCAGGGCATTTCTATTTTAGTTCTGTTTACAGGGTGTATCTTTGGTCAGGTCAAGTCAACTTTCTGGGCCTCAGTTTGCACATCTGTCATATGGGGCCGCTACCCCACCCTGGCCTCATAGGAAGAAGCCGTGTAGTTGCTGGGGTTGAAAGTACAGCCTTTGGCGCCCTCGGAGTGAATCCCAGACCTGACCCTTAGCAGCTGTGTGACTTTGGGCCAGTCAACCTCTCAGCCTCAGTTTTCTTACACGTACAATGGGGATAACAGTGGTCGCTACATCAAGGGGCTGCCGTGAGCGTTAACTCAAAGAACGCCTGTAAAGCACTTAGAAGAACACCTGGCACAAAGAAAGAGGCAGTAAAAGTTAGTTACTTTTGCCATTGCGATTATTTCTTAAGGTTGTTAGGAGAACAAAAGAGGCTTGCTCAGAGGAGACTGCTGAGCTGTGGAGAGACCTGCTGGAAGGGAGGTAGACAATATTGACATACAATATGAAATAACATGGTGGTTTGCACTCATTCGCACCCTCCTTCCCCTTGGGAGAAATGTTCATTCTCACCCCACTGACTTTGGACTTGACCATGTAATACAATTCAGCCCACGGAATGTGAATAAATATGGTGATGTATTCCAGGTCTCAGCAGAAGTTTAGCGAGAGTTTCCATCATCGCACTTGCTTGAGAAGTGTGTCAGAAGAATGCACTGACCAGCTGGGGAAGCTCCTACAGCCTGGGCCCTGGGATGAGGAGTTGTGGGGTGGAGCCAGTGGAGCCATAGCCGACAGCCTCCCACAGGTGATGTGAGTGCGAAGGAGATGTGCGTGGTTGTGAGCCCCCGAGACACTGGGTTTGCTTGTTACTGCAGCCAAACTGACACAGTATTGAGAAGAAGAGGGGTTGGAATATTACTCAGCCATAAAAAGGAATGAAATCTTGCCATCAGCAACAACACAGATGGACCTAGAGGGTATTATTCCAAGTGAAGTGAGACAGAGAAAGACAAATACTGTATGATTTCACTCACATGTGGAATCTAAACAAAACAGATGAACAAACATAACCAAACAGAAACAAGAGTCATAGACACAGAGAACAAACAGGTGCTTGCCAGAGGGGCGGGGCGTGGGGAGGAGGAGAGAAATAGGTGATGGAGATTAAGAGGTACAGACCTGCAGTTACAAAATAAATGAGTCACAGGGCTGAAATGTACAGTGCGGGGAATATACTCAATTATTATGTAATATCTTTGTATGGTGACATCTTGTAACTAGGCTTACCGTGGTGATCATTTTGAAATGTATATAAATATCAAATCACTATGTTGTACACCAGGAACTAACATAGTGTTGTAGGTCAATGACACTTCAAAAACAAACAAACAAACCCATAGAAAATGAGATCAGGTTTGTGGCTACCAGAGACAGGTAGGGGGCTTGGGGGAAGGGAATAAGATGAAGGTGGTCAAAGGTACATACTTCCAGTTATAAGATAAATAAGTACTAGGGATGTAACGCACAACATAATAAGGATCATTAACACTGCTGTATGTTTTAAATAAAAGCTGCTGTCGAGTAAATCCTAAGAGTTCTCATCACAAAGAAAACACTTTTTTTTTTCTATTTCTTTAATGTTGTATCTGTATAAGAGGGATGATCACCAAACCTACTGTGGTAATCGTTTCATGATCTATGTAAGTCAAAGCATTCTGTTGTGCACCTTAAACTCATACAGTGCTGTACGTCAATTATATCTCAATAAAACTGGGGGAAAAAGGAGGAGGTGGGAGGGGAGGGTGAAGGGGGAGGGGCTCTAAGGAGGTGTCCCACTGCCTCGAGAGAGGAGAGGTGCCAGGTCTTGGAGGCTGAAGTCAAGGAGGGGGTTGAAGTAGACAAGACACATGCACACGCAGGTGTGCACGGGCATACACACACGTGAAACACAAGGCAACCCTCCACATCGTCTGCCCTTTATTTCCATGAGACCCTGTGCTAGTCAGCAGGTCCCTGGAGCCGGCTAGCTTTCCCACAGGGTCTTCTCGCCCCCCACCCTCCCCCGGGGGCTCCTCCGTTGCTCCTGCCCTTGGTTCCTGGATCGTTCTCATCAGAAAGCCCAAGAACCCTTTGCATTGGCTGCTGTTTTGTTTGCCTTCGTTCAGGCCATCCTGTTGTGGACGAGAAGGGAGCAGGCCAACACCAGCTGCTGCCGCAGACCAAGGGAAACATTTCCCGGCCTCCGGTTGGATGTGGTTCCCTTCCCGTGGGTCTTCCTTCCAGAGCCAGGTATGTAAACTTGGGGAGCAAATGGTGTGTTGCCACACTCTGTCCGGTCCACAAGTGGTCTTTCTCAGAGAGGACCAGAGAGGGAAGGGGCTGAGGTCTCCACCGTGCTGCCTGCCCTCCGGCCACAGCAGTCCTCCTGAGAGGCACAGAGGGGCTGGCAGACACCACCATCTTGCTTTTTGGAAGAGGGGCTGCTCATACATTCTGACCTCACTGGTACGGGAAAATTTTCCATTTGGAGTGCTTTCCATCCAGGAGGCAAAGCAAACATCTGGTCACATAGTTCCCTTTCTCCGTGCCAGCCTTTCCACTCAGGGATTCCAGACATTTGTTCCATCATTTCTTTATTTTCCTCCATACCATCTAGCTGAGCGTTCTATCTCCCCTCCCATCCAGGGAGCCATTCATAGCCCCTCTCCCCTTGTGTCTGCTCCTGGCCCTGACGGGAATTTTCCTGTGGCTTTCTGTGGTCTCCAATCCTGCAATTTGCCACCCAGTGCTTGCAGGCTCTCCCTGCACTTTGGACTTTCCGAGCAAATCTTGGTCTGGTGTGGCTGCTCTGGGTAATCATCACAGGAGGGCTTAAAGAAGCCGCCTCTGTAGGCTGGTGGCCGCCCAGCCCATGGCAGCTCATGGCAGCTTTGTCCTGCGTTTGGTGCTTTTGGGATGCAAGGACCAGGCGCATGCTTGGGCAGCCTCCTGCACTGCTGGCAGAGCAGTGAGCAGGGATGAAGCTCGGGCTGCCTCAGCAGGGCTTCAGCACAGTGGCCTGTGATCCCTCCGATGCTGCATCATCTCTTCTCTGCTCCTGTGTCTTCATCATCCTTGCAGCTCGGCTTGTCTCGGCTGCTGCCTCCATGGCTCCTACCCGCCATCTTTCTTTCCTCTCCTCCCCATCTCATACGCTTCTGATTGCTCACGCCGTCTAGTGCTTTGTGGCATCTGCTTACTGCCATCCCTCGTGGGGGCGCTCAGCTCTGCTGCCCCCTACTGGCTGGAGCCACCTCGGTGTGACTGCTGTCAAACTTCCTGAGAGGCCCCCAGCCCACCTTGCACCACAACCCTGGCTTCTCAGCTCCTCAGAGACACCCAACTCTGTGTCCTCTGCGAATCTACAAGCGCCGTGCGACAGGAGCTGGCCATTTGGGCCCCCACGGTGCCTGAATGATGCTCAGCACGTGTAGGCATTCAATGGACATTTCTGAGCGGCTAAGTGAGCAATCCAGTCACACAATCGATGTGACCAGAGGGAGAAATCGTAGGTACCCGTGAGGAGCAGGGGAGGAGGCAGGCATGGCTGGACTGAAGGCGGTGGGGCGGGAGAGAGGCTGAAGGGGGTTCAGGTCAGACTCTGAGGCCTTGGATGCCAGGCTTCAAGTCTGGGCCTGACTCTGTCACCTGCAGCTGGGGCAGGAGCGTCTTGCTGAGGAAGGAGCATGAATGATTCAGGAGGAGGCCTTTGGCAGCCACCAGAGGATGGATTGAAGCATGAGAAACCTGGAAGCTGGGAGACAGGTTGGGACGCTTTGGAAATACGCCGGGCCTCGCTAAGGGCTGGGCAGGGCCCGTGAGGATGGACGGTGCAGAGGCCTGGTGGAGTGGGGAAGGAGTCAAGCCCGGGAAGATGGGGGCTCAGGGTCCCAGGGTCTCTGCACGGGTCCCACGCCCTGACCTCTAGGAGGGCAGAGGAGCGGCAGCGTCTGGATGGGGGCAGATGATCAGACCGGGAGCAAGGACAGTGGCCATGCCAGTGTGGCCTGGGGGCCCAACAGCCCGCTCACTCCCCCCTCTGTCTCTCACTAGCCTGCTGAGCACGGCTAATCACTTCCGATCTCTGCACCTCAGTTTCCCGATCTGTTCCATGGGAATAACAGCGTCCTAGCTGGGATGATTCCCTAAGATAATGCAGGCAGAGGGCACAGCACAACGCCCTATAGGAGGACGTATATAATAGTAACAACTCCTTTGTAGCTAACGTTATTGTAAGAGAATAATATGTTAGTTACACAAACCGGGACCTGGAAGGACTCACGCTTAAAGATTTAGGCACAAGAGCTCAGCTGCAGAACGGGGTTCCCAAGAGAGTGCGAACACCTGTGTCTGGGGTCTCAGGGAGGTCGCTGAAGCCTGCCCCTCGGGCCAGCGTGGCTGAAAGACTGGGGGTGCAGAAGCCTGCTGGCGGTGAACTAGACTCGGCAGTGGGGGTGGTGATGCCTTCCGATCCAACGTCTCCCTGCTCCTTGGCTACGCCTCCGAGAAAGCATGCGATGGAGGCGGCAGGTGAAGCCATTGCCCAGAGCATGGAATTGGGGCTGGCTTGAAGATGCTTGCCACCTGGTGTCCCTGTCCGCAGGCGGAGCAGTGACACAGCCGCGCCCAGTGACCGAAGCGGCAGGTTCTGTCGGCAGGAGATGTTTCTAAGGCTCGCTTTGGAGTGGAACGGCTCCCACACTTCTGCAGAGCATCTCCGCTCCGCCCTGGTTTCTGCAACACCGGGCTCACCTCGCAGTGGGTCCCGAATCAGCATCACAGTTGCATCTGTATGACACCGGGGCTTGGGGAGGGAGGGGACAGCTGTGACTCAGGTGAGTCAAGAGCAAGCATGGACCTGCTGCTCCTAAGCAGGGTGCTGGGCCGTTCGTGAACTGCTCTGAACTTCCTTTCGTGCATCTAAACAAGATGAAGTTGCTGCTTGTCAAGTTTGAAAGTTCGGTCAAGGTGAGCTGGTTATGAAAATTCATGAAAAACCTGTCACATCGATGACCGCATTGCACCCTCACGGTAAAGCTGGAGTAGGTACGAGGCAGCCATCACTACCTGTATTTTCAGAGGAAACAGAGTTTCAGAGGGTTATGGATGGCACATTAGCCCAGGTCTTTCCACCTCAAAGCTGGAGCACAGTGCCCCAGGCTAGGGGGCCCCAGAGAGGCCCTCTGGCTGCTTAAGGTTCTGACGGTGTGAGGTAGGTGAGAGGTGGTGTCCCCCCAGACAGTGGCCTGAGAAGCGTTTATAAAGCTGGGCCTAGGAGGGCGGAGGCCATGCCCCCTGCCCGCAGCTTCTAAGGGAGGCCGCCGCACTCGCGTCCCTCAGGAGCAAAGGAGCAAAGCAGCTCACCCTGGGTGAATAGTGGAAACTTCTCAGGGGGGGAGTCTGCTTCCCTCCAGGCCACAGCATTAAGCTCCAAGAAAGGAGGTGGAAAGGGGATGTGCCCAGAGCTGCCCAGGAGGTGTCTGGAGGACACCCCACCCTTGAAAATTCTAGAAAGGCATTGCTCTTCAGTAGTGGCCAGCTCCGGAGCTGGATGGCCTAGATTCGAATCCTTTCTCCCGGTTTACCAGCCCTGTAGCCTTGACACATCATTCAATCTCTCACATCAGTTTTTCCATGTGGAACAAAAGATCCTCCCTCTAGGAAACAGCCCTTGGTACAGCTGCAGGCGCATTAAACAAATGTGTGAGCTACTGTTAGGAATATCGTTACCATCAACTCCGGCAGCCTCTCCTCCTCTTCAGCTGCTACTTCTCCACAGCTTAGAGCCAGACCCAGCCAGGAACAAACAGGCACAAGGGTGAGTATGGAGAAGGGGCAAATCTAACAAAAGAGTCATGCCAGCTTCGCTCCAAAGCTCTGTAATCCGCCCTCTCCCCAACCCTGCAGAGCCTCTCCTTTCATCAGTGTGACCCATGGAAAGCTGGCCAGATGAAGGGACAAGCCGGCTCAAGCCCTCACCCTCTGACTGACATTGCCAAGTGCCATCTTGGAAATGATGGCCATTAAGAAGCTGGCCCCGCTCTCCTGGACGTGCACCACAGGGCAGGGGCATGGGGGGTGGCACAAACCCATGGCTACTCTGCCATCCCCTCAGAGCCGTGTCTCCTCTACACAATGCCAGAGAAGCAGGGACTCTGTCAGCACAGTGGCCAAAGGCACAGGTCAGGACCAAAGCGTGGGTGCCCATAGGAGCTCTCCACTCTTCCTCTCACCATCCTGGCGTCAGGAAGACTTGGCTAATGGCCTTGGTGCTGGAAACTACGTCCTCATCTTGGGCTTTCTCCATTACCACCAACTCCGCTCTGCTTGGATGGCTGCCCTGGGGAATTGGTTTAGTGCAAAACAAATAGAAATGCATTTTGTATTGGATCATTGGCAACAAGGATGGATTCTAACTGCCCTCTGGCCTGTTAAACTGGAACCAAGACCAAGCGTCATTCTACGGAAACATGAAGGTCAGCTCACCCAGACACACAGACTCTACGTTAGAAGGTATGGGACTGAGGAATAACCCCCTAGCTGTGTGGATGGGACAAGCTCAGAGACACTTGCCCAAGGTTACACAGCAAGGTGAGGGCGATGACCGGAAGCCAGGTCTCTGAACCCTCCCCACCCAGGTCCCCAGCTGGGTTGTGTGGCATAGCCACAATTCTTGGATGTCTGCCAGGGCTTTAGGCTTAATGAGGTAGAAGCTGGCTTACCCTGAATTCTAATGATTAGAAATGCCCTTTCGGGGATTCTCAGATACCATGATAATCACTATTCATAATAAGGACAACAGAGCTTTGGAAGATTTTAATGTAACTTTCTAATGCTTGAACAGTCAATTATTTTTAGCTGAGTTTGGGAGTGGCCAGACACTCTGTATAAAGTAAATATTCTCGAATATTAATGTATATAAAATCGGCCAAACAACTGATTCGTACCGTCTCTCAGTGAGCCCAGATATTTGACCACACAGAATATCCTATTTCTCCAAGAGCTGGATACCAGTTCTTGGAATACTACTTAAAAAACCAGTCTGAGACCTAAGAGTACTCAGCGTGGCTGCACAGTTGGGATGTCAGCACAGGAGACAGGCTTCCTGCTGACAGGTGGTCTGTTTGGGGGTCATGGGGTAGACCATGGAGCAGGCAATGGAGAACTGGGCTTCCAGGCAAAGGGCTTGGGCAGTTGAGAGAGAAGGGAGGAGGGTGTGAGTGTGCCTGGGGTGAGGGTGTGTTAGGGTTGCCTTGTTTACCAATGATGATTCTGAATGGAGCAGCTAAGGGTGGCATTTCTTCAGGACATTAGAATTACCATTCATTCCTGCAACGCGTCCCTTGATAAGTACAGCTCTACAAGTGAGATTTCAGTCAGACTCTATCAATCACCCATGTCCACCCTTCCCAAGCATTTGAGAGCAGCATCTCACTTCATTTATTCTTCCTGATGCCCCAATGAGGTTGATATGATTGTTCCCGTTTCTCAGAAGAGGAAACTGAGGCACAGAGAGATTAGAGCGTGCCAAAGGCCAGAGAGCATGCAAGTGGCAGAGCCAGACTATGAATTCAGGCTTACCTGACACACTAACCTTCCTCTTAGACCAGGTTGCTTTAGATGTGGTCCATGGTCATCTGAATCAGAACTACTAGGGGTGCTTGTCAAGATCAAAGTCCCCTGAGTCCCACCTCAGAGCTATAGAATAGGAGCCTCTGGGGTTGGGATATGGGAATGTGCCTTTTTAACCAGTACCCCGGGGGGTTCCAATGGTCTCAAAGTTTGAAGAACAATGTCCTAAATAAAGGAGCAAAGTTAATGCCCACAGATAGGATGCTCTCTCTAGGCATTTCAGGTCAAGATGCCAGGGATGGGCTTCCTCCCGGAAGCTCAGCTGATTCCAATCTGAGAGACACACCTCTTCTCCAGGTGACTGACAGCAGGTCTGATCCCACCCTGCGAGGTGACCCTCCCCTTCCTCACAGAGGGCAGCCTTGTCCCCAGGGTAGGTCCTCCGTGCTGGTTCAGTACAGTGACCAGAGCGTCTTCTGCCATGCAGTTACACTGGGTCATCCCTCACTGCTGCGACATTCAGTTATCCAGGCTGCCCCAGACCCCACCAGCAAGAACGAGGGAGAGGGGTCACCTCACCCTGTGTACGTGGTGACGAACAAGACAGCTCGGAAACAGACTTCTAAACACTGGGGCAGGAAACCTGCACCCACAGGCCAGGCCGCGGCAGCATCTCACCCTGGGCTTCAGCCACTGTGTACAGATCAGGGCCAACGTGGTTACAGAACCCCGGTACTGTCTGCAAGCACCAGGCCTGTGATTATTTCAGGCTCTTCCATACAGAAACAAGCCCTTTGGGAGATAGGTTAAGACAGCTGCCAGGCCCTCATAGCATGATCCCTCTAGCTCTGGGGGTGCCACCAGCTTGACGGGAAACGATCTTTGGCCTGGGGTGGAGCTGCCCCAAAACAAGACAATGAGAAAGAGGGGGAGGAAGCCCTGGGCAAGGAGCCCACACTGGTGACAGCTGTGTCACACTGCTGTCCCTGAAGCTGGTGGCCCCATCCAGCTGCACGACCTCAGGCTCTTGGCCCCCCTCTGCTGTCCCTTGAGCACCTGTGCCTGTGATCCCATCCCTGTGACCTCAGCTGAGAGCACCTGGGCCAGGGAGGCCACCAGAGGGAAGGCGCCCGCATGGTGACTGCTGATGCCAACCTGCCCCTCAGATTCTCCCTCTGGGAGTTTGAATTTTAAATAACAGAGGAGTTGGGAATTTGTGGGGGGAGAAGACTCTAGAAAAGAGAGTAGCCAAGTCTCATGAGTTAACAGAAATCATGAATATACTTCTGAAGGGCAACGAGGAACATGGGTCGCTAGAGCCACCCTGATGTGTTAGTTCCCACACTAGCACATCCAGGTGTGGGTCTCGGGTGCCGTGAGGTCAGCTCTCCCCCGTCGGGGGTCTCTGCGTGATGCCTGTCTCCTCAGGACCCCAGCAACTCTCCATCGGAAGCTTAGAGAGCTTATTCGGTTGCACCCTCAGGGGGTGCACTTTCCAGCTCCATTTCCTGTTGCAGTGGCGGCTGGTGGACTTGGGCTCCAGAAAGAGGAAAGGAACAGTATTGACACCAAGGCACTAGGGTGCGACAGGCACTTTCCCACATCGCGTGGGTTATTTTCTGTAACCCTCAGTCTCTCTGAGAGACAGGGAGGGTGTCCCTATTTACGGATGAACAACGTGAGGCCCAGCAGAATGAACGACACAGCCTCTTAGACCCTTGGACCCATGCTGCCTGCACGCTCACCCCCGCTCGTGACATGCCGACCAGCATGCACGGCCCTGTTTCTCTGCTGCAGTCTCTACACTTAAAACCAAAGCCAAGACCACACAAACATAGGTGTCTTTCCTGAAGGCCCTTGAGGCCACCTGACAGATGGCCCCTGCGTCATTTCTGAGGGCAGGCGGGCTTCCCTGCAGGAGAGCGCTCTGCCCCAGGCCCCTTGCTGCTCAAGCAGAGAACCCGGCTCCTGTCTCTGCCAAGGCAGCACATCTGGCTGGAGGGGACCCTGGACATCCCTCCTCCTTTATCAGGAGAGGAACCTGAGTCCCAGGGAGGGGAAGTCTCTTGGACTGTCTCTGACATTTTTGGAAAAATTCCCATTTGCCACACAAACGCATGGTACATCCATTAGCTCGTTTAATCCTTGCAACATCAAGAGGCTAGAGGTCCTCTTATTATCACCATCTTGTTATCTTGAGATAAGGAAGCAAGGTCAAATAGCTCTCCCAGAGAGACAGGCAGAGCTTGAACCCAGCAAGTCTGATCCGGGAGCCCATCCTTCCAACCATCAGATGAGTCCTGCCCCTCGGCCTGCCACATTTGTCCTGCTGCAGAGAAGTCGGCTTAAGTGATCCTCATGATACATGTGGTGCTGTCCTTTGAGCCCCGCATGTTCCTTTACACTTGAGAAGCTTCAATTGTTGAGACTAAAGTATCTGATGCTTGGTCACTATGCAGTCAAAGAGGGAAGGCGTGTTTTATTTGGAAAGAGACTAATATAGGAAATGCCTATGTGGAAGGTTCGGAAGTGAAGGTGACAGAAAATCAGGATTGATTATCCTTTAATTGTCAGATGTGACACTCTTTGGTCAACATGACAGTCCTACTTTTTGTATCTGACAGTATTTGAGTTGGAAAAAAGTTATTTAATTATATCAGATGCTCTGGTTGCTAAGTATCAGAAAAATCGTTAAATTGGCTAAAACACAGGGAGTCCTGGGCTTCTGGAAGAGAAGAGCTCGGTGGCAGTGTGGTCTTCTGGCTTGTCTGTCCTTGAGTCTTTGGCTCTGCTCTTGCTGGAGTGTAGACTTCATTCATCACACATCAGCTTCTCTCATGTCAGCAAAGTAACCTCAATCATCCCAGGACTCACATCTACACATCATCATGTCCAGAAAGAGACGCACATCTGTGGCTTCCCTTCCTCCAGCCACTGAACATGAGCTTGAGATAACTTTTCATCCCTGACTGGTCAAGGGCAAGGGGTGGAATTACACTGATGGGCTTAGGCCCATCATTAGGACACTGGGATGTCCACATCAGTTCTACCCAAGCAACATGGCAGCTCCCCAATTGCGGAAGGAGAACTGGATGCTGGGCACCAGCCTAGAACGTCCACTCCATACATTTTCCCATTATCTCTTCACTTTGAAGCAAGGAACATCAATGACTTTATGCCATCCCCAGTGTTAGATTCTAGCCTTTCCCCATCATTGGCTAAACTTCATTTGCTATAATTCCCAATATCTACCAATTAAAAAGCAGTTATTGTTACTTATTCCCCATTTCATAGACTAAAAAAACAAGGGCACCTGGCAATCATGTTTTATAAATCTTGACAGATAAGTAAAATTATACTCTTCTACTGAAAATCACAAAGCTTTAAACTTCCACTCTTCCTTGCAAATGAGATGACAAATATTACTGGTGTGGTCTTTCAACCAGATACTCTCCATTCCCCTGACATGACCTGGCCTTGGCCCAGGGGTCCTGGACAATACCAGCAGGGCCCCCCTGGCCATCCGCAGGCCCATGAGGCAGCCAGGGGCAGGGAAGCCCACAGCCCAGCTGCAGCCATCCTCCCCAAATGAAGAAAATGGCCCTTTGACCCCTCTGGGTTCCTTCAGGCTCTATAATTTTCTAGTGTAGAATCTGCCTTACACTGTCGTATGATTTAGGCAAGGAAACTAGTGATGATAAATTTGACCTCATAATCCAGTGGGACCCCCTCCTCTGAACCCCACAGGAAAAGGGTAGTACAATGGTTCTCATACTTTTTGGTCTCAAGAGTCCTTCACAGGACACTGCAGGACCCACCTGAAGACACGGAGGAACTTTGGTCTATGTGAGTTACGTCTATCGGTATTGACTGTATTAGAAACTCAAACTGAGAAAGTTTTGAAACACAGAACATTCCAATAGCCTGAATGATGTCATCCCATGTCATGCAGCCTCTGGAAGCGTCACAGGGTACTCGTGAGAGGATGAGAGTTCAAAAGGCAAATGATGACTTAGTGTCACCATCCACATAATTTTGATGGAAGACACACTGGAATAGAACATAGATTTTGAGAAAGTGGGTTTTCGAATCAGCCTGCCTGGGTTCAGACTCTGGCTTCACCATTTAACCTTTCTATACCTCAATTTCTGTGTGAGTTAATTTTTCCATGCCTGTTTCTTTGGCTCGAAATGGGGCTAATAATATGACCTGCCTCACGGGGCTGCTGGGAGATTCAATGATATAAATACCTATAAAGCACTTAGAACAGGCCAGGATAGTAAACATTATTAATAAATATTAGCTACTACTGGCCAAAAATAGTAGCTTTTATTACTCACTCACTATTGTTGGTGTAGAACGCTGTGCCTTCCCCGTGGGGCTTTGCCCCTCTGCCTGGTTTAAGATACTGGTGTCGGGCCTCTAAGCACCCCGTGCGGCTATAGCCTCCTGGGGGCCAGTCTGCTCGGATTCTGCCTTTGATCCCCGGCACTGGGTCTTACGACGTGGAGGAGGCCACACGGGCCGAAGAACTCAACAGCTGTCTCTGCCTCAAAGGACCGCATAGAGGGGTCAGAGCTAGCAGACAGGGCTCCTAGCTCACCGTGTTGAAGGCGACGCCACAAAGCAACTCACTCCTTCGCTGTGGTCCAGGAGAGAATGAACTCAGAACACTGCACGTCCTAGATCTGCAATTCTAGAAATTCAAAACCAATCATCTCGTTCATAAAGGCACTTAGGAAAGTGTGTGGGACAGTCTCCATCTACCCATCCAGACCCTCCCACCACCCTTCTAACCCCCGGCTCTGCGTCTCGGGGAGGATGCCTTCCGGTGACTGCACCCACCTGCCTTCTGGTTGAGTCGGGACACGGGGAGGCCCAGGCAGGAGGGCAGAGGGCAGGAGGAACCAGCAGTCAGGCGGCTTTCCTCTGGCTCTTTCGGTGCTGGGAGCAGACTGTTGTTCGGCCAGAGGCTACAGCTCCTGTCAGGTGGCCCTCTCCTAGCTGCAGTGAGGTGCCCCAGGTTCTGGGAACCTCCCTCTTCTCATCTCTTCAGGCGTAGCATGGAAATGGCTCGCTGCTTGTGCCCATCCCTTGTTAAGATTTCCCTGGACCTTGCCCATGACTAGATAAATGGTCCCTCCATCAAGCTCTTCTGAGTAGCCATGACTGAGTGTGCCATCTCTTTCCTCTGGGACCCAGACTGAAGCAGGGACAGAATACGTGTGTGTGTGTGTGTATTCATACACACACTAGTGTGGAAGGATAAGCACCAAAGTATTTACAGAATTGTTGCTGTGGGATCAGGGATGAGTAATGACTTCCTTCTTCCTTTTGCTTCCCTGCACTTTCTGATTTTTATACAATGCAACTTGTGTTATTTATGTTAAAAAAGAGTGTCTAAAATGAAGATTCACAGGTTTATGAAATCCAGTTGTTTCTATGTAGGAGGATGGGGCTTGGGGGAGCCTAGAAGCCCTCGGATCCAGATCCTTCAGGGGCAGACCTGGGCCCTGATCCACTTTGATGGAAAGAAACTAAAGACACTGGCCATTACCCCCTAGATCAGATGTTGTGAGGATTAATGAGGTAAACCCGTCTGCAGCTTGGAATTCTTTCTTTTTTTTTTCTTGCGGTACGCGGGCCTCTCACTGCTGTGGCCTCTCCCGTTGCGGAGCACAGGCTCCGGACGCGCAGGCTCAGCGGCCATGGCTCACAGGCCCAGCCGCTCTGCGGCATGTGGGATCTTCCCGGACCAGGGCACAAACCCGTGTGCCCTGCATCGGCAGGCAGACTCTCAACCACTGCGCCACCAGGGAAGCCCTGGAATTCTTAATGTGATTAAAAAGAAAATAAGAGGCCCATTATCATTTCTTGGCTTTGGAAGGGCCCTTTAACCTGGGCTGCCTCAAATCTTGCTGCCATCCTGACGGTGTTATAACCGGGCCAGATGAAGAGTAGAAGCAAAAGGGCAGGGCTGCCATGAGGAAGGAGGATGGCTCAGCCCGGTGGTTTTCAAGCTTCAGCATACATAGAACCACCTGAGGATGTGCTAAATGCAGATTCTAAGGCACCTACCCAGTAGGGCCAAGATGGGGCTCAGGGATCTGGATTTTATAGTTGGCTCTCCTCCACTCCACACACATACACATTATGAGGAAAAGAGGTGCCTCGGCCCATGAGTTTGTGGCACAGGTCCTGCCTCCTCTGGTCTCTCATTCCTAAGATTCAGTGAGCAGAGGAAGGGAGAAGGGGAAGAGAAGGAGGAGAGCTGGGTAGTGGTAAAGGGCAGTCAGGCCCAAACCAACCTGGTCATCACCAGGAGGAAACCCACAAGCGGGAGGTTGAATCGCCTGGGCGATTAGTGGTCCGGAAACCACGGGGACCCACTGGAGACTTTGACTGACGCCGTGTTCTTTTCCATTTCTTCTCTGATTACATTGATCCTGTACTTTTGCTGATGTTGTGACAGTCTAATTATAGACTTCTCGGCTGCTGAGCAAACAGTCGTCCCCTCTCGGTAAATCCGCCTGTTACACAAGCGCCAGCTCTGGGACACTGTCAGTATACGCGGCCAACACCCTGATGTGCTGGGCAGCCGCGCCACATACCCTTTACCTCCTTCATGACACTGTTGGAGCTGGAGGTGCTGGAGGTAAGCCAGGCTGGGTCCTTCTTTTTTCCTTTATTAACAGATGGGGAAACTGAGGCCCAGAGCAGTGGTTAAAGTAACGCAGAGCTAGGAATGAAACCTGAGACTTGGGGAAGGGTGGGTGATCTGTTCAAGGTGCTTTCCTTCCTTCCTCCCTCCCTCCCTCCCTCCCTCCCACTTTCCTTCCTTTTTTTTTCTTTTTTAAAAAATTTTTGGTTGCATTGGGTCTTTGTTGCTGTGTGCGGGCTTTCTCTAGTTGTGGCGAGCGGGGGCTACTCTTCATTGCAGTGTGCGGGCTTCTCATTGCGGTGGCTTCTCTTGTGGTGGAGCACGGGCCATAGAGCACGTGGGCTTCAGTAGTTGTGGTGCACGAGCCCTAGAGCATGGGCTTCAGCAGTTGCGGCGCATGGGCTCAGTTGTTGTAGCACACGGGCTCTAGGGTGCGTGGACTTCAGTAGTTGTGGCATGTGGGCTCTAGAGCACAGGCTCAGTATTGTGGCACACGGGCTTAGCTGCTCCGCAGGCTTGTGAGATCTTCCGGGACCAGGGATTGAACCCGTGTCCCCTGCATTGGCAGGCGGATTCTTAACCACTGCGCCACCAGGGAAGTCCCCTTCCTTCCTTCCTTTTACCAAACATCATTCACTCAGTGTCTATTTGAAGAATTTTGAAGAGGAAAAGTATCACCTGGCCAAACAGCAGAGTGTACGGGCAAGGTGAGGCTAGCTGGCTGGCCTCCGTCCTCAAAGCTTCTCAAGAATCCATTTCCTGGTTCTCCAACTTGTAAGCTTCAGAAACTTGTCTGGATCTGTGTCCCAGGGCTAGATGGATCAAAGTATGCTTATTCATTCAATCAATGCTCACAAGAGATGGATATAAAGACTAGAAGGAAGAGGCACATGTTCTGGCCATCCAGCATCTGAATTTGGAGAATTCCCGTTCTTAGGAGGTAGAGCCCACTTCGCAGAGTTAAAACTCTGAGTTAAATCACATAACCTGATTTTTGAGCCTTCTTTGCAACCAGGGCTTGGGCACATGATCTGGGCTCTGCTGATCAGATGTTCCCACCCAGAGTTTGGATCGGAAGCTAGTGATGGGACACAAAAATTCTACCTATCAATGGGTGGCGGCAGTGGTGGGAGTGGCAATTACATCGTTTCCAGAGGCGGCAGCAGCAACGTGCATTGCCTATATCTGTGGTGATGGCATCTTCCCTGGACCAGTTCTACAGTACGATTTTTAAGCCTTGTTCCTGGTAGCACATCCAACTGGTCAAGTTCTCTAGTCATCCTGCTGATTCCGTGGGCTCCCCAATATTTTATTTTATTTTTGTTTTTTGTTTTGTTTTTTTGCGGTACACGGGCCTCTCACTGTTGTGGCCTCTCCCGTTGCGGAGCACAGGCTCCGGACGCACAGGCTCAGCGGCCATGGCTCACGGGCCCAGCCACTCCGCGGCATGTGGGATCTTCCCGGACCGGGGCACGAACCCATGTCCCCTGCATCGGCAGGCGGACTCAACCACTGCGCCACCAGGGAAGCCCTCCCCAGTATTTTAAAAATAAATTCCATCTTTCTTAAATCATCCAGAGTCATTTTTGATTGCTTGCACCTGAAAATCTAGGCTAATATGTGGCCTGGAAGACAATGTTTGAGGTCCCCTGGGAGGTGAGGTAGACATTCCTAGCAGGGAGGCATCCTCTTCCTCTGGTAATCTGTGTGGAAATGGCGGGAGTCTCTTCGCCAACAGGCACAGACTCCTGTGTTGCGAGTTTCAGGCGTTATGGCGGCTGGCGAGACAGACATCTGGGACCTAAATGTAAGGCAGGTTCAGAATGGACCCAGTGATTGGTCACGAGATATGAAACGATCAGTTGACAATTTACACTTTCATGGAATTCCTTTTCCCTGAAGGGAGATTTGAAAACTTTAATCCTCAGATAAGAGATCCAGAGCCCCAGAAGTGAAGGCAGCCATAGCAAGGTGTTGAGAATTTACCCTCCTCTGCCCTCATCCGACTTGCTTGCCAAGCTCTTCTAACAGAAAGAGAGAAAAGGGCCCAAGCTTGGCAGAGATAAATCCTGTGAACAGGGCAACTGTTTTCACATGCATTCACTACCTCATTTGATCAGCACACACCTCCACGAAGCAGGGAGGCTAGTTATCGTTCCCATTTGTCGATTAGGGAGCTGAGACTCAGAGGCGCTAAGCTATTTGACAGGGGTACCAGCCATCTGACTAAGCCCTACATCCTTTCTCAAGTGACACGGTTAGGGTGGTGGGCAGGAAGGGTGTCTAGAGATACTGCCTCAGAGGGGTGAGGTCAGCCCTGCTCATCTTTGGCATCCTCATTTCTCTGGCAGTGCCACCATCACCCCCTTCCCCTTTCTGGTCCCCCATCTTGCTTCATGCTGCCTCCGTGCCCCAGTGCTTCCACTGCCATGTCGTGCTTGAGCCTGCTGTCATGGCTGTGCCCAAAGATGCAGCCCTCTACCTCCTCCCATAAAACTCACACCTTCTTACTCCAAACCTAGCTCTCATTCTGCAACACCCAAGAAAAATATTGGTCTAAAGAAGCCTGAAAAGAGACAGGGATTTACTGGCGAGAGTTCTAGGTGGGAAGTGGAAAGCTGAGTCATGCCTTGGCCCCCCCACCGAGGCTGTGAGGATGTAGAAAATGCCACTGTTTTAAAACAGGTCCTGCCAGTGCTGTGGTGCTCCTTAGTTTCTTGATCTGTGTGCTAGTGACAAGTTTGTGAAAATTTATTGAGCTGTGCTCTGATGATCTGTGTACTTCTCTATATGTCAATAAACATCAATAAAAACTTAAAAATCATTTTAAGACAAGATATTTAGATAAGGGCATTTTAATAAATGCTTACCAAGGTGATCCACCTTGGGATAAAGTAATACAAATACTTAAGACTTAAGAAAACTGATAAATGAGGATAACTGGGCACTATACAAAAGGTATTTCTAGCCTTAAAAATGAGGATTAACGATAGAATTTCCTAAGTATTTAAATTAAATCCTATTGAGACATAAAACTTCAGTGTCATGGTGACAGTTGAGTCATGCCTGCATTTTAAAGACTATTTACTCCCTCTTCATTCCTTTTCTCAGCTTTCCTAGGTACAGATCAGTGAATTAAAGCAAAGGTCTTTAAATCATTTTGAATGGGCAAGGAGGCTCCAATAATCTCAGAAAGATGGTTTCAATATCTGGTCCATGTCCCATGGGCAGTACCTGATGACTTCCTGAGGCTCCTTCCAGTTCCAGGAGGCCACATGGGGTAGAAAGAACTGTGTATTTTAAAAAACAAAACAAAACAAACAAACAAAAAAATGGGAATAAAATTCTATAAATGTCAAGTAATGCCCCAGGAATAAAAAGGGGCTCAAAGAAAAATATATACACACATACGAATAAGGAATTTCTCTTCTGGCTCTTGGCTCTCCCCTCCCCCCTACCACAAAATTGCCTAAGGGTCAGGACGCTGAACAAAATTTGACCTAAGCAAAGATGGAACTAAATCAGGCTAGATCAAATTCTAGGTAAGAATTTCTGACCCGTGTTCTACCCTGAGGCTGCTTGCGCTAATGGTATCCATGACACACTGAAAAAGTAGAAATGGTCCTAGGGCCAATGTAATGTAATAATTTGTATTTGTCTTATTGTGATCATGTACCCTGGATTTTTCTGGACAATCTGGATTTTAAGTAACTGGTCACTTTGTTTTCTTAACCGAATTTTTCATTTAATAAATATCCATTCATTCATTCAACAAAACTACTTGCCATTGGTGCTGAGCTAATTGGATATCTGTATGGGAAAAAATAAATCTTGACCCCAGACTGCACAAAAAATTAATTTGAGATGAATCATAGACCTAAATGTGAAAGTTAAGGCAACCAAGTTCCTAGAAGGAAATGACGGAGAGGACCTCTATGGCCTTAGGCTGGGCAAAGATTTCTTAAACAGGACATTAAAAGCACTAGTCATAAAAGATAAGATTAATAAA
This sequence comes from Monodon monoceros, assembly GCF_005190385.1. Lineage (NCBI taxonomy): Eukaryota > Metazoa > Chordata > Mammalia > Artiodactyla > Monodontidae > Monodon > Monodon monoceros. The sequence goes on along the minus strand of NW_021703774.1, from coordinate 77,964,298 downwards.
TCAGATGTCATTAAAATTAAGAATTTCTGTTTATCAAAAGATAACATCAAGAGAATGAAAAGAAAGCCACAGACTGGGAGAAGGTATTTGTAATACATATATTGGACAAAGGACTCATCCATGATGTGTAAAGAATTCTCACAGATCATTAAGACAGAAAACCCCCGAGAAATAGGCAAAAGACTTGAACAGGTATTTCACTAAAAGGGTATCAAAATGGCCAAAAAGCATATGAAAAGTTGCTCAACATCATTATCAGAGAAATGTAAGTATAAATCACAGTGAAATATACAACCCCATTTTAAAATTGAAAATACTGACAATGTCAACCCTGGCAAACATGTGAAGCAACCAGAAATCTCACGTCACTGGAATATAAATTGTTATGCCACTTTGGAAAAATGTTTCGCAGTATACTTAAAGCTTAATATGTGTGTACTCTATGAGCCAGCGATTCCAATCCTTGGGTATAAACCCAACATAAATGGATGTATTTCCACCAAAAGACATATATAAGAATGTTTGTAGGTCAGGGGGTAAAAAGGTTCAGAATAAGTTCTGGGGATCTAATGTACAGCATGGTGACTATAGTTAATAATACTGTATTATATACTTGAGATTTGATCTTAATCATTCTCACCGTACCCCACCCCCATCCCCAAACACACACACACATACAAAAGGTAATTATGTAAGGTGATGGATATGTTAATTAGCTTGGCTGTTAATTAGCTTCAAGGTACATGTATATCAAAACAACATGTAGTACACTTTAAATATATACAATTTTTGTTAAGTATACTTCAATAAAGCTGGTAAAAAGTATTGTTTGTAGCAGCTTCATTCATGATAGGCAAAAACCTGATGCAACTCAAACATCCACCAGTGGAATGAGTACATAAACTATTGAATATTTACATAATGAAATAATACGCAGCAATGGAAAAGAATGAACCACGTTATATGCAACAACATGGATGAATTTCATAGACACATTGTTGAGTGAAAGAAGCTAGACACAAAAATGCACATACTATGTAATTCATCCACAACGAGTTCAAACATTGGTGATAGAGGTGAGAAGAGTGGTTACCTTTGTGGGACACTGGATGAGAAGGGGCATGAGGAAGCTGGAGATGTTCTATGTCTTGATCTGGGTGGCAGCTACATGGGGATACACATACGTAGGAATTCATTGTTCTGTACACAAAGCACTTTACCGAATTTGTACCTCAAAAACAAAAAGTTTAAAAAAAATTAGACCATCTATCCTGATCCCTACAAGCATTCACACCGATATCCTATCTCATTAATATTCCAGGGGACCTCCCTCTCCCCAGGGAAGGCATATACTTGAGAACTCTATCCTGGCAGACATTGAGAACATTTATTTCAAGCAGGGATGGAAAGGGCTGGGTGGAGAAATACTTCATCTAGGAAGTAATCTTTCCTCCCACAACCTAATAGAAGATCACTACAAGCTCAATAAACGTTTATTGATAAATAATAACAACTACAACTTGATATAAATAACAGTCACCACACACTTTATATCAGGCACTGCACTAATAGCTTTCCATTTTCTTATTACTTATATAACCCTAAAAAGCTGTTCCATTTTTAGTCCCACCGTACAGGTGAGGAAACAGAGACTTATGAAGGGTTGGTTAAGTTACTTGCCCAAGGCCTTACAGTTAGTTAGGTGGTGAATGTAGATTCCAACCCAGGTTAATCTGAATTTAGAACCAGGACTCGAAACCATTTGCTATGGAGTGATTGGACGGTGTCCAAGCCCCGCCTGCATCTTGTATAACATACACAACTGAGCTCTGTGACATTCCGAGTCGGGCTGAAGCTGTCACGGTTGCCAGCCTTGGAGATGGATTCCTCACGGCTCTTAGTCCCACTAACTGCACACAGGTGGTAACTACGCCGGAGAACCAACTGTGCTTGCCCTTTCCCCAATGACCTCCAGCCAATTTGTTTGGGGAATCAGGAAGGCTCGACCCGCTCAGAAACCAAAAGTTTTTTCCGACTTCAAAACACACGTCGGAGGTAGGCTTGGAGGTTTCACTCCCCACTCCTGGAGAGAGAACTAAAGCGAAAATCCCCAGAGAAGCAAAAGAAAAACAGGCCTGCGCGGGAGCGGAATAGAGACGGGAAAAACTTGGGCGGGATGTGGAGGGTGGTGGAGAAGTTATGTGACAGGAATGGCAGAAAAGAGCGTAGTGAAAAGCAGAAAGGAAGGGAGTCCCAGCAGCTCCAAAGTTAAGGGGGTGTCGACGCAGCCCCTCTCTATTGCGCCTGCGTAGTGCTACTCCCTTTGGCACCCCGGCCCCTTCTAGCCGCCGAAGATTTACTCGTCTCTCGGCAACCATTCACCCGAGGAGCCAATCAGAGGGCACCTTTCGCCCTGCCCTCGCCGTCAGCGCCCAGGCGGAAGGATCCCTTGGGCGACGGCTCCGCCCCGCCCCGCCCCTCGCTCCCCCGGGAGGGCAGGCTAAGGGGCGGGGTTTGGGGCGGTCGTGGCGGGCGGGGGCGTGGTCAGGTCGTTTAAGAGCGGAGGGGGCGGCGGCAGGACGGTTCACTCTGTGCCGCTGCCTGGGGGCCGTAGTGACCGCGCCGCTCCTGTTGGGGGCTGCCCACGCCAAGGACCTGCATCTGTGGTCTCCTCCGCTGCCGCCCGGGTGAGTCCACGGCCCCCTCCTCTAAAGGTGCGAGGATGCGCGGTTCCGGAGAGCCGCGAGTTCTGCCCTCGGGGGGGGGGGGGGGGGGGGTTGGGAAATCTGCCCCGGCCGAGCGGAGCTCCAGTCTTCTCCAAGCCTGGTGGGGGCACGGCGGCCAGAGGGGAGGTGCGGACAGGTGCCGGGCCCCTGTGCTCCCTTCCCCTCCAGCCCCCGCGACGTCACCCCCGCCCCCTAAACAGCCCGCCCCCGAGGGCCAGGCGAGACGCTCCGAGAGGGAGCTACAACTTTCCAGAGACTTCGGCCGGGGCTGGCAAACTTCAGCGAGTTCCTGCTCCGCGCATCGCGCAGGCTGCGCTTTGGCCGGGCGCGGGCCGGGCGGCCGAAGAGTGTGTGATGGGGGCCTTCAGCACCTTCCCCGGGTCCGACGGCGCCCGCCCCACCCCTGCCTTGCGTGCGGTCTCTCGGGCTCGCCCCGGCGCTCCCGCTGGCGCGCACACCTCGGCCGGTCGGCCGGGCGCAAATTCGACGGCGGCGGTTTCGGAAGGCGCAGTTGGAGACGCGGCGGTCAGGGGCTGCATCTGGCCGGGGAGGGGAGGGGTGGTCCCCAGGCTCGGAACCTGGGCCGGGGTTTTGAGGAGAGGGCGGAGATCCCTAACTTTTCCTGCACTCGCACTAGACTGGGGACACCGAGAGCCGCAAAGTGATCCAAGCGAGTGACTCGTGCGCTGCGCTCCTCTCGGAAACTTCTCAGGAATACTGCGTCGGTGACCTGGTTCCTCCCCTTTGAGGAGTGAAACTTGCTTAACCTGTAGTCTGAAAGCCACGGCCGTTAAGTGGAGTCGGCTAGCGGGGCCGCGGGCGGCTTAGAGGCACGGTGCCCGGGAGGTGTCGCAGTCCAGATCGCGGCGGTGGGAGGGAGTCGGAGGAGGGGGACGAACCTGACGAGCACAGGTTGGTAGCCTGTACACCTAAACGCAGAACGCTCGGAGAAAACAAAACGACGCTACCTCGAAGGAAGGGAGGACTTCCGTGGAGATGCCTGGCGAGTTTCTCTGGAGAACGCGACTTGAGCAGGGCTCACTAGAACCGAATATTAGGGCTGGACCCCGCGGGAAGGATCAGCTCGGTCCCCTTCCGCTCCCCACCCCCTTTTTTTTTTGTCCGGAGGAAGACTTCTGCAGGGCTGACTAAATCTTTGTCTTAAGTAGGGACCTGCTGCCTTTTAACGTTTGTTTATCTGTTATGGAGTTATGCAAACCGTGGACTCTTCAAGTGCACTTATTACAGTAAGCGCTTATAAAGACTTTGTAATCATTTGTATTGTGACAGTTGGTATTCAGGATATTTGGTAGGTGGGTTGGGAGCCTGAACCTCCCCAGGAAATAAAGTGAAGATTATTAAATCCTCCTGAAGTAGACTTCTGGCTTGGCCCAGCTGCCCTGCAGGGGGGATGTGAGTGGCCGTTGTTGGCTACACTAACTTTTCAACGTGAGTAACTTGGCAGGGAAGCAAGCCAGGCAGCCGTCAGGGTGGTAGGAGCGCTTACCAGGAACTGTGCCTTCTTAAACCCCCAGAGGTGTTACTGGGGGAGTGAGACCCTGCCATCAAAGGGGTTGGGGTGGGGACTAGAGAACGCTGACTTTTCTCTTCCCTTTCAGGGAAGCTCTGAGCTGGACCAGCAGGGGTTCTGCCCTTTGACATTCTTGTTTGCGAAGATGGAGAGCTTAGTATCTCTGGAGTCAAGGGTTTACTTGAGATAACTGAAACCTTGTGTCTTAAGGTATACCCACATCTTTAGAGTCCATTTATTCTCAATAAAGAGTTTTTAGAAAGCAGATTTTGGTATATTATATATAATTTTTCAGGTAGCTGTGGGTAAATTTAACCTCAAAATGAAAAAAAACTTTTTTTCTGCCAGAAGGCCTCTAAATTGTTACCCCAAACAAAGGTCCCTAATTTCATAAGTTAGTGTGTCTCCACAGAGCAAACAGCAGCACTTTTTATGTTGAATTTCTTCCACAATACCTGCCTTGTATCCAGAGATTAAGTTGGGGTAACTGAAGGAAAGGACTGGCGTTTGGCCTGTTTGTCAGAATGACCGTGATTTGGTTGAGCACCTATGGCTCTGCCTACTAATGTGCTCAGCTCTCCTGTGCGTACAAGTAGCCACCAAAATCACATCCTGAGTTGCAGAAGCTCCCCTGCCCCACCTCTCAGTGCCGCACTGAGCCTGCGTCCCCCAGTGTTCAAGGCCAGGCCAGATTGTGCACGTCATGCACTGCCCATCAGAACAGAGAAGTCCTCACACTTCTGAGAGTCCAAGGAACTGCCCAGCAGTAAAGATAACTTAGAGTGGACTGTAGCGTCCTTGTTCTCCCAGTGCCAGAAACTGGGCACATTCGATACAAAATTAGAAAATGCCATTATTTTTTCAACTGCTCAACTAAGTAGTACCCTGTCTTCATTTTCATCTTTGATATGTTGTGTGCATGGTGTCAGTCACTAAAGAATGACAAGCCAAAAGCAGCGAACAGACGTGGTAAACCCTTTTTGTGTTGCCGAGAAAACATCTTGTGGATGCCCGGGACTAGTTTCATGAGTTAAGTTAAACTTGTGATGTTGTGTTTGGGTTTCTCGGTCTCACACGGGGCTCTGGGGTGTATCTGTTGTTGTTGTTATTGGGGGGTGGGGTGGGGCGGGGTTTAAGGGGAAGCAATGCAGAGTCTGAGGTGTTACTTGGGATAAAACATTACTCTGGTTAGATAAGGTCCATTGCTTTTATGTGTTGTCACTGAGGTAAACAAGGCGATATAGAAAAATGCTTTCTGCCATCTTGGTGTTTTGACTGTAACATGTTAAATAAATGGGCATAAGCAGTATTATGATGAAGCAGACTCCTCTGTGTTTAAAGAAATGTTCATGTGTTTAAAGCCACTTGGGTACAGCAGTAGTGCTGATCTCTTGTGATGCTTCTGGAACTTCTGGTTTCAAACGTTTTTATCCTTTCACTACATGCATTAATAAGGAAGCTTATATTTGGAATTTAAATGGTTTAGAGGAAGCATCTTTGTGTAGCCCAACTGTATAAGGAAGCCTTATGAATTGTTTAGAATTAATAGATTTTGTACAGCTGGGCCCTGTAGCCTGTTCTAGAACTATTTGCAGAACCTCTTGGAACAATAGGGAAAAACTAATGTGAAGAAATAATTGCTGATGTTAAGCAACTCTCTGTGTAGGATGTTATTTAGTCTCAGAGCCTTTGGGAGTCTTGGTCACCCAACTGTGTAAAGTGTTTATTTCTTGGATAACAGTGACTGAGTCTGTAAGTGGTTAAGTGCTTCCTAGGTAGTAGTTTGTGCCAGGTGCCAAGCAGGCCAAGGGGATGGTATGTGAAAAGGCCTGTGGAAATGCTCTGGATGCAAGAGGAGCTGGGTCCACCTCAGAATGTCCTTGAGGCACTTGGGTTTTGCCGGTTTGTTGCAGCCGCTGGCCTGTGAGCCCCAGGAAGGCAGGGGTCTGTGCTCATTGCTGAATGCCCAGTGCAGGACCTGGCACTCAGAAGGTGTGCCTGTTAACTGGATCCAGTGCTCTGCTGGCATCCGACTGCCATTCCTCTCAGAGAGGGAAGCACACTTCAGGAGATGGCGTCCTGATGGGCCAAGGTGCTGGCACACGTTTTTGGATCGCAAGCTCCGGGCCCAGAATGCTGAGTGGCTTCGGGGCCTTTTTAAAAACGGAGGCCTCTGGTGTAGGTTTGGAGCGAGGAGCAGTGACGACTAATTGGCCAACAGCTGAAACCCCTCAGGCTGAGCTCCAGACCCGCCCCCTTCGAGCCCTTCCCCCTGCCCATCCACCCCAGCACAGCCTCTCAACGCGGACTCAGCCTCTCTCTCTCCACATTCACTTGGGTGCTTGTTCTGCTGAGTCTTTCTCTTTTTAACTTTTTGTTTCCCGCTGCCATCGCTGACCTGGTTTAGGGCTGCAGACAGCAGCTCCGTGAGAGCTCTAGCCCAGCGCCTCTCCCTGTCTCTGGCCAGCTCTCCGTCCCGGTACCTCCGACAAACACCTTAAGAACTCACGGGAACTGCCCCTCCCTCTAGAAGATGCGCTCCTTTGAGGACCTGTACCTTTCTGACCTTCTATTCTTTCCTGACCTCCCTTCCTAATTGACCTTCCTTGCCTCATGGAATACACACTCAAATATTTGAGCAAGTTAATGCTCCTTCTTCCTCACCAAACTTTATTTTAATCCAGCTTTGGACCCTTCTCAGAGGCATCTGATCTTACCCCATCTGGGGATCCCCTTATCCCACACCTCTTCTCATCAGTACTTCTTTACAGTTCTACCTTGTACCTTATTTTCTAGTTTTTTTCAAACCTTACCTTAAATTGGATGAGCGCAAAAAGTTCCATATCTGTCTCTCGATTTGCTCCCTGTAAACACATTTTGAGAAGAAAATTATCCATGAATCTTGAACTGCTCCCACCCTGTCGTGTTGTCATAAGCTCCTCTCACCTTGCATAGCCCTTACTAGGATGGGAGAAGGGGTAATCCTCTACCTCGCCTGGCTGGCTACCCCTTATTCTCCAGACACACCCTGTTTATCCCTGACCTGTGACGGCTGAGGAGGTGGGCATCAGGACCACCGCAGCCGGCTGACTCTGTGTGGGCTTGGCCAGTCCTGGGAAGGTTGCTGACCCACATGCAGAGATGAAGTGGGTGCGAACTGGGCACCTGCCGTGTGTCCAGGTGCTGGCCCTGGGGGTGCTGGGTGGGGCACTGGCGCAGCTGCTATCTCCCTTGCCCAGACCCTTTGTTGTCTTCATCCTTACCCCCTCCCTGCTTCTGAGGCTGCTTTAGTTGTGAGGACACCTGGGTTCTGGTCCTGGAAGCACCACTGCCTCTTTCTTTAGGTTCTACCTCTTCAGTTTCTTCACTGTAAGAAGGACAGTAGAAATACGAGTCACAATTAAGTTTCTAGTAGTCACATTAAAAAGTAAAAATAAGCAGGTGAACATAATTCTGTTTAACCCATCATGTCAAATACTACCTTTTCAATTTGTAATCAATATAAAAATATTAATGAGTTATTTTACTTTTTTCCCCCTCGTACGGAATCCTCAAAATCCAGTGTGTATTTTATGTTCACAGCACATCTCAATTTGGACTTGTCCCATTTCAGGCACCCAACAGCTTGTGGATACATTATTGGGTGGCACAGATCTAGACCATCTGCAAAAATGTTTCACTGTTAAATCCTGATTCTCCTCGTGTAGGAGGCAAGAGTTAATAACACAAGGTTTTGGAGGAAGAGTGTGAGCTAGGATCTATAGGATCTAAGCTCTGCAGGGGCAGAGATCTTGGTCTCTTGCTTCCCGATAGACCGTAAGCTCCTAGAACAGTGCTTGGAATGTTGTAGGTACTCAGATATCTGAAAGAACGAAAGGAAGCTCAGTCGTTGTGGCCCCCTTGCTGATAATCATTCACTGTGTGAGTCAGACCTGACACTGAAACACAGGATGTTTGAGTCCTAGTCCAGTGCTTGTTCTCTTGTTTGTCTATAGTTTCTTAGAGAATAATCATAAGGTAGTAATAGAATTTCGAAGAACTGAAGATAAAATCTTCTGAGATTGGCAGGGGACCAGGACCCTAACAATTTATCGACAATTAAAATTTGAAAATGGTAGAGAAAATAACTTTCATGTAAAAGGTGTCCACAAGATGCCTGGTAACAGCAGCACGTGACTTGGTAAATGCTAATTTGATGACAAGCATCCCAGTGAGCCACATGCATGGCTTGTACGGCTCACACAGGTGAAGACACCAAAGACAAGGTGGTCTGGCCTCCTCATGTGCGGTTGGTGCAGAAATAGCTACCACTCCATGGCCTTGCTCCTTCACTTTAATCCTACCCCTCCACTCCTTCCCCCCTTCCCCTGCCCTTCTCCCCCGATTTCTGTTCTTAGCAGTATTTATGATGATGTCAGAAGGACCACTGAGCCTGGTGATGTTCACTTGGGCTGCCACCATGCTCAGTACCTGGAGGTCAGGTACCTGCTATACGAAAGTTAACTCTGCAGGGAAGGATCTATGCAAAACTAAAACTGGGGTGGAACTGTATGTGTGATTAGCATCCTCACTGAAATGGAGGCAGCTCATGCTTAGGTATCCATAAAGGGGGGTATGTGTCCAAAGTAGGAGAAATGCTACATTTGAGCAACTGAGAGCACTTGTCTCTTTCCTGATAAGGCCCACGGGTTGCTGCTGGTGATGAGGTGGGGCTTTTAGCTGACTGAGGTCCTCATTTTGGACAACTAACAACAGTTCAAAGCTCTGAACTAGAAAGTTAGATGGTAAATTAGTTTGTGGACACAGCCCTTGATAAAAACCTGGAGGCTGTCAGCCCTTAAACCCTATGGATTGTATGTAAACTTGTTCATCTTTACAGTAAAGTCTCCTAGGAATTGTCCTATTTTCCTCAGCCTAGTCAGTCTCTAAAACTGTAGGGCCAGCTCTGGGGATCTCTTTAAATGAGTTCAGACTAGTAACATCTCTGCCTTAGAAACAGGCATTTGGTAGGAGGGAGGGAGGTACCCAGGAGCAACAAGGATTATTTCCAGTTGAAGTTGAGTATGTAGCACTTAATCATGCTGACACCTTGGAAAAATCAAGGCTTCTATGCCTCTCTCCCATCCAGAGATATCTGTGTTCTGACCTTGTTAATACTTACATTTGCAACGATTCAGGGTATTCCTTTAAGCACTTGAACTTCTGTGGTGTCCCTGTTACAACATCCGGGACAGTGTTTTTGTTCTGTCTCACGTTGTTTTGCTGCCGCGGCATGAGTTCTTCCAGCGTTATCTCTCCAACCACACTTACTTAAGCGTCCTATTTTGAAAGACAGGAAAGAGCTTTCTGTTTGGAGTCGTCTCAGGGCGGGGTGTCTGTGGATGGGGCCCAGGCATTGATAACCGTGAAGACTGTATGTTGGCATCAGTGGGGAGGGAGCGCTTGTGAGGGCCCTCCCACTGGGAAAGCCTGGGCAGAGCGACGGGGCACTGGCCTCTCTTCCCGCTTCTGCTTCCGTCTGGGACACTCTTTGCCTTTGGCTCAGGCAGCATCCCTGTTGCTGTGGGAATTGAACCAAATTTTTAGACTCCAGTACACATCAGTGCTGAATGGCTAGGAGGATGCTGATAACCCTGAGAAAATAGGTTGAGGCCTCTGGCTGCATGTGCTGGAGCTGAGTGAGAAAAGACCACCTGCGGGGTTTGTTGTGTCACTGACGAGAGCAGTTTTCCCCAGGCGCAGCTTTGTGGCATGGGGCACTTATATCTTTGGACTGAGGTAGAGTGTGTTTGTGGGTGTTTGAGTGAGCAGCTGTAAGCATAACTTCTTGTAAAAAGTTAACAAAGGATAAATTTTCTTGTCCTTTTAATAAGCAAGGCATTATTTTATCTGGTTCTGTTGCTTTGGGCTGTCTACTAATGGAAATTCTTATTCAGGTACATGAACCACAGGTGTGCGTCTCAGTTATCTGTGACTTCGTAGTGTGTTTGGGGGCAGCGGGGAGAGTCTCTAGAATGTGGCCTCCTCCCAGGTGGTGGGCCGGGGGCCCTGCCGAGGGGCTGGCAGCTGGCAGACAAAAGGCTTCCTCAGGCTTCCCTCTGGTCCTAGGTGACTTTGACCTTCACCTCCCTAGGAATTCAAGGAGTAAGGGAGGATTTCTCTGCAGAAGGCTGAATCCCTGTTGACCCTGTTTTTTCTCCTTTTTGCCCCCTTATCTGCTGCAGCATATATCAAGTCCGTGGTCATTCCAAGTCCCTGGCTCTCTCTCGAGGGTGAAAGGATCTCAGGGGTCAGACTGCACACAGGTGGGAAAAGGGGCAGGTGTCCAGTCTTAGGTTCAACGTGCAGGCCTTTGTCAGTCTGTTCCAGGCTGTTTCTGTTTCAAGTCTGTTCCAGCTCTCCTTCCTGTGCCAGCCCTTGGGGTCCTGATCACTTCTTGCCAATCTACCTACCTTCTCTCTGCAGCTCCCGTTGGGTTATTTGTTCTTGGATCTGATAAAGTTACCGTCTTGTCTGCAGGGAGTGTCTTGTTCTGTTGCTTCATCCGCAGATTCACAATCCTGATCTTCCAGCCACCAGAGTGACTCCCAGCAGCTGTTCCTTTATTCTGTGAGCAGGGCATGTGCCTTAGTTGCAGGTCCAGACCAGGATCAGCCCATTCCTAAAAGCTCTCTCCTGTGCTATTATTTTTTCCTCTTAATGCTTGCCCAGTAAGCTGACTATCCCAGCTCCTTCCACTCCTGGCTTCTCTCTCCCTTCAGGACTTGCTTTCTCTGAAATCACCACTGCCTCCCAACCTGGCTGGTATCCTGGAGCTTCCTCAGAAATGAGGATCCTAGGCCTTCATCTTTCAGCCATTGTTCCTTTACAACAAACATTCGCATGACTACACTTAATTATGTTCATTCTGGTGGCTCCCATCGGGCTGGACACACCCCGAAATCCATGATGGTTTTGAGGGAGAGAGTTTCTGTACTGACAGTTGTTAGTTACTTTCATTCTAAATGCTTCTGCCTTGCTTGCGGCACTTGCCGTGTGGCCTTACTCCACGCAGGGGGCCTTAACACTTCTAGCCAACTTCTTTCCCACCCTCTGATAACAAAGCTTCATACCTTTCTTCTCTTTTTCCTTCTTATTGCTATCTCCTTCCTACAACTACCTGAACAACCAGCTTACCTTCAAAGCCCTGCCCTCACCCCAACACGGATACCAAAGCTGCCTGCCACCTAGGAAGCCTCCTAAGTCCCATTTCTGCCACTTCCCAGCAGTGCGTCCTTGGACAGTTAACAACGTGTGTATCCTCTATGTTCTCCAGTTTCCCCACCTGTGAAAGTAGGGAAATAGTATCTCCCGTACAGGCTTGTTGTAGGAACCGGATGGGTTGATCCAGATGAACTTACAGCACTGTTTCGCCGCCTGTTTGGGACACTGTCAAATAGTTTGGTGGCTCATAGGGCACCTGGCCAAACATCTGGTCACACTTGGTGTCCCCTGGCTGTGGCCGTCTCTACAGGAAGAGCCTGCACTCAAGCAGGCAGTAAAGGCTGGTTGACTGAAGCTTTGCTGTCTTCAGCGTGTACATTGGGGATAAGGGCCGATGGGAAGATAAGGCGTCGCAGTCGTATAGTTGGCAGAAGGTAGCTCCTTTTTTTTTGGATAAGACCAGTACAATTTCTGTTTTAGAAAAGATCGCTTTGGTAGCAGTGAGCTCTGGTCATCCCAGTGTACGTGTGGGTTTGTAGCTTAAGAGCTTATTGCCTTCTCCCCCGCTGCCGCCCACCAGTGGCAGAACTTGACCTCGGTGGAAGTTGTTTCCAGTTCCAAGAGTCATAACATTAGGTCCAGAGCTGAGGATCTGGGGTCAATTTGCTGAATCTTTCCTGATCCTTATTCTTTGTGTAAAAGGGACAGTTGTCGCTTCCTCAGAGTGCTTGTGGGGATGAATGGGAGTGGACGTGAAGCGCCTTGTACTGAGTGCTCTTCTGCCTGCTTGCCCACACACCTCTACACCTTCATTTTATAGGAGAAAAAGAAATAGGCCCAGAGCTGTGGTTTCCATTCCGTCAGCTAGATGAAGGAAGAGGTGGGATGGGATGTTATGACGAGTGTTGCCATCTACTTTCACTTCTGCTTAAATTCTCTAAGCTTCTATAGGCAAGGAAGTCGTTTGTTTTTGCTTAAAGTGCCCTCAGTTGTACACGGAGGAGAAGAGTTTGTGTGGGAGATCGCAGCCACGGGCACATGGGTCCCCCCCGGGCCAGGAGCCGGGGACGGCAGGGGTCTTTGTGCCCCATACACACCTCCCTTGGAGTCTGTCACCAGTCAGTCCACCGTGCATGGCTGGGTCTCTGACCCTGAGCTGGAAAGGGTCACTAGGAAGATCGAGGCCATTGGGGTAACATCCGGTTAACAGCACATTGTCATCAAAGGAATGCTGTAACGTGTTTGAGTTTCTTTTGTGTTCTGAAGCCCACGGCAGGGTCAGGGGAGGGTGCCGTTCAGTTGTCTGTGGGCTAGATGGGCTGCCATAGCTGGGAGCGCCTCTTTCACACTGCAGCATTTCCATGAAACCTTCTGGAGCTTCCATGTCAGATGTCACAGGCCTAGGCTTAAATATATACCGTCTTTAACTTCATGGATGTCCGTCTCCACACATGCCAAGGAGACTCTGGGCATTTCTACAACTAAGGCCAGGCACAAACAAATCAGTGTTGATTTGACCCAAGCCCTTGTCCATAAGGCCTAGACGTATTACAAGTGCTCTTAGCGTTCATCTCCAACCTGTCCATCTGCCTGTCCTCTTGCCTACCCGGAGTCCCCTCGTGCTCTCGTAGCCTCTGTCACTCATGTTTCTGGGATCTAGATAAGGCAGGGAGCAGCAGTAGAAATAACTTTTTTTTTTTTTTTTTTTTTTCTCTTTTCAATGAGGGCTCAAACTGGTTTTCAGATCAGCCTGCCCTGAGTGTGCCAGGCAGTGGGAAACAAAGGAAAGTTAGTGTGCTCAGGGAGCTTGGTTTACTCTTTGGGCTTAGTTCGTCTTTTCCTCTCACCTTTTGCTGCCATCTCTACAAACTTGTTTTCCACTCGTGTGTGTATTTTATCCTTCTGCTGCAGCCAGATGCTAAAAGAAAAGGGAATTCAGGGGAACCTGAGATAGTCATTCATCACAAGTCAGACTTTTTAGAAGATTAAGTAGCTTAAACAGAGGAGGCAGCTCGTCGTCCTCACTTGTAAAAAAGGTGCCTGAATTTTCAAATCAGTGAGAAATCATAGTCCCCACCTTTCTCAGTTTCTAGTGCAAAATACAATGCATCTGCTTCTCAGACAAGTAAAGGGAAATCAAACACTTTAGTCTGAATTTACCAGGCTGCAAGTTAATTTTTTTTCTAGTTACTATTTCGTTAATTCTGCTAATTAGAATTTGCCTTTAACCAGAGCCTTTCATGAATTGAGACTGTGTGTTTCAAGTGATTCTTTTATATGCGGATTATATCAATGTTGATCTCAAGTGGTTAATTAAAACTAAAACCGTTACACGAAGCTCTGGTGTGTTATCTAAGCACTAAGGGCCTATGACCTGGATTTATTCTGGTAATACCACGTTTGTCTAAGTAACCTGTAAATGTACTTTTGATATTTGAAATTGTTTGGATGGGTGAGGGAAAACAAAGGATTCATTTCTAATAGGCACCGATAACTTATGTTGGGCTCTTCTAATAAGCTGAACAACAAATATAACTCAGCCTCAATTTGAGCCTTCGGCAGCTTCGAGAGCTGCTCCAGATCTAAGTCACAGTAAATTGGGAGAATTAAAAACTATACCATGGACTAGGCACATGTTCTGCACTGTGCTTTTATATAGACTACTTTTTTCTAAGAGTTAACTCCATTATTCATATATGTGTCAGAAGTTGTTGACATGGAAGATGCCAACTATAGGCATCTTAGGTTCCTGAAAAAGTGTTTACTGCATTTATTAAGGTTCTTGCACCTTGTAGCCAGTAACCAACAGCACCATGAGGGTAGCTGTAATACGTCTGAAATGAGAAATAGTAATTCTTGTAAAACTACAGAAAACATTTTTGGATACTAAACATAGAATGACACTAGGTGAGATGACTTATCCATCGTTTTGAAAGTTTGGGGATTTTTTTTGGATAAACAACGGACATCATCTTTTAAACACCGCAGAAGTAGAGAATTGACTAAAAGCCATTCCAGATAAATACTGTCCCTCCTCCTCTGCCTACCCCTCTAGAGATCGGTTTTTAGGCTTGGAGGGGAAGCTTCTAAGTGTATTCGGTTTTGGCACGTGGATACAGGGATGGTGGGGAGGGCTAGGAGGAAAGGAATTGAAGGAATTAAACAAGGTAGCAGATTAGAAGGCTCAAAGGGGAGAGATTTTGGAATATGGCTCATAAGATTTTAACTTTTTCAACTAATACATATGTAGGTTCCAAATTCAAAAGAGATAAAATAAGTCTTCTTTGTACCCTGTACCCCAGCCTAGAGGTGGTATTTGGTGTAAGCTAAACTACTTGTATATCCTTCCAGAGATTTTTGATTGTGTAAGCATAGACTTGTGCTTTTACACACACAGTTTCACACTTGCTTTTTCTTAATCAGTCTTGATAAGCATTTCATATTCATACAGATAGAGCAGCCACCATTCTTTTGGACAACTGCAGGCATTTGTATCCTGTTGTATACATGCATCAAGTCATTTAACTTCCTTTACCGATGACTATTTGTAGCTTTATAAATAATTCTTCAGCGAATATCCTTGCGCATACTTGCATGTATACTCACAGGATAAAATCCAAAGTGGTCTTCCTGCTATGCCAAAGAGTGTGTCCACTTAAACTGAGGGTCCCATGTTGTTCTTCAGAGAGAACCCACGGGCAGTGTACCAGAAGTGTCTGCTTCTTGGTCTTTGCCAATCTGATAGGGAAAAATGATACACTGAAGTCTAAATTTGCCCACCCCTTAAGGTAAGTTTGAATATGTTAAGTGTCTGAGCCACTGTCCATGTCCTTTGCCCCTTCTTTTATGTTGGGGTTCTAGTATTCCTGACGTGTAGGAGCTCCTTATTCATTAAGGAAATGACTGCTTTGTCTAATGTTACAAGTATTTTCCTGGTTTTGTCTTCTCACGTCTTTATGGTGTTTTCACCATGTAGATGTTTTAATTTTTATATAGGCAAATGTATGAATTTTTTGCGACTTCTGTGTGATTTAGAAAGGAATACCCATTCTATGTAAATTTACATAAATTTCATGTTTTTCTGGTATTGTTAGGGTTTCATCCTTTTATACTTAAGTCTTTGATTCATCCGTCTAGATCTTAGATTGGCACAAGCTAAGGAGCCATCCTTGCTTATTTTTAAAATCTAGAAAAACTATCCAGATGTCTCAAAAATTTCCCTTTACTATTTCGAATGCCTCCTTTTTATACACTAAATCCCCTTATGTACTAGATTTTCATTCTAGATTTAAAAAATTTGGTTTCATCTCTTTGTCTGCCTTTTCCTGCCCATATCATTGCTGTTATCGGTTATTGTAGCTTCATAATGTCTCTTACCAGAGGCTAGTAGACATCATTCCAATGTTTAATAACTTTTCTGGCTATTCCTGCCCCTCTTCCCATTAGAACCTTACAAATTTTCAGTCTAAAATAGATTCTAACTTTGAATCTACTACAATGTCAGAGATTTTAAAAATATGTGAACATTTTCATGCATAGGTGCTACACCTCCCACCCTCCAACCCCCGCCCCAAGAATGAGTGATAGCTTTCCTCAGATTCTCTCTGGTCTTAGATGTCCCGCTTCTAATGTTAACAGCTACTGTTCTAGAGGCGGGAGTAGTCCTGACTTTAGATGACTTCTTTTTTTTTTAACAAGTCCTTAAAAAAAGGCATGAGCCAAAAGTGATTCCTACAACTATTCTCCTCTACAACATTATCGAGTTTCTTCCTAGAGATTTTCTTAAAATTAATTGTTCCTTCTTTTCCAAGTACTGATTGAATTGCAGCTCCTCTGTGGCTGTGACTTCGTATGCCCACGTCAGAAACCCGAGCCTTGGAAGCACACTGACAGCTGACACACAGGGTAAAGCAAGTTGTATTTTTATAGGTAAATCAACACACCTGGCGGAAATCTATGTCACTAAATCATAGTTTAGCAGTGTTTCAAAACAAAGCTGGAGCCATACCTTTCTGTAATCATTTGAACTTAATCGTGTAGTGCCCTACACACTTGGCACAAGCGTAATGTGTGCTACGCTCATCATTAAAGGGGCCACAAAGAACCAAGCGCATACAGAGCACATTAAAAAGAGATCTCTGCTGTCCCAAATCAGACTTGAAACCAAAGGACGGCCACAGAAAACATCAGGTATTTCATCACAAATTTTGCATGGTATCCTTAACTTAGAAGTGCTTTGGTAGGATAATCTAGATAGCCTAGGGCTTTCTAACGCTGTCCAAACAGGTTTGAAGGAAAACGTTTACCTTCCCTTTGGCAAGTATTCTTCAGTAGCAAGCAGAAGAGTGCCCATCCCCCATTGGCCTTCCTGGAGCGTGCTTTAATCACGTGATCTACTTTCCCATGGCCGACTAAGCAAATTCAGTCCCTTAACCTACATACTAAAGGGAGCCTGTGATCTGGCCTGAGAAGAGGCGCGTGATGGCCGGACTGGACAACTTGTCAGGTCTCGGCTGTCTTCTGCCCCTCAACCCCAGCTGAGAGCTCTTGTTGCCTTTCTGTCAGCTGTGTCCCCGCCCCATAAATGAACTCCTCTGTGGCCTTCCTGTTCGCCCCAATCAACTGACACCACTTCTACCTTCATATTACGTTTTCTTTCGCCGACACACTGCCTCATATTGAGACATTGTGTTCTCACCCTCCTCCTTGACGGCCAGCTCCTGGAAAGCTGGTCTTGGTGTGTCCAGTGGTGCCCCCAACATGGATCGACAACCATCCCATTGATCTGAGCTCTATAGATAAGGCGAGGGTCCCTGGCGCCAGTGCAGGACTAAAAACCCAAGTTGGAACCCCAGGACTACGCATGCTGGACGTGCTTTCAAAGGCAGCTGCTTCCAAACAGTGAAGCTGCAGGTCATTGGGATGGATTCTGTGTGTCTAGCGAGTCAGAAAAGTGAAGGGGGTGGCCAAACTTTCTGTTTGCAGCGAAGTCTGAGGGCAGCACCTCAGCCTTTTACATCCATCTAGCTAATATGTGACCCATGTGGATCCAAAGCACCTGGACTTTCTGCTGTATCCGTTTTTGTTATTACATATTAGCATTTCCAGGGAATCTGTTGTTTCATTTTCTGAACAATGTAACTTAGTTGAAAATTACTTTGGTAACCTTGTGGTTCTAGCCGGTGATGTGCGAGAAACATGTTTTTCTCCTAGTACTGAGTGCTAACTTTGTTCTCCTTGGGTAGACTGAAGGGATTCTTTTTCAAAATACAGTTGAAAAATCACACTGCCCTGAGGAGGTTTTCCATATCCTGTGTGGGGCCTCCTTGCTGGGCAGAGCGGTTCCACTGCTTGGCTGACCTAACCCTTTGTTACTCAGGAATTTTGTCATTCAGACACCTCCTTGGTCCTCCCCGGGATAACAGGATTGTTTGTTACGGGGCAGACAGCTCCCGTAAGTGAAGAGGATATCGGCGTATTTGATTCTAGCAGGACTAAGCCCAGGGTTGAGAATCCACCTATTCACGAAGAGAAGGAAGCTTCTCTTGTGGATCCTGTGTTCTGTGTGGGCATTGTCCCGAGGTATCAACCAGCTCAGGATGTAGTTAGGGAGCCCAAAGCAGGAGAGGTGATTTCCATGGAAAACAAGGAAAATTAGCAAAACCTGTAGACCCTCTACTGAATAATGTTGTGTTTAGGTTACTCGGTTTAGTAAGTTTGTCTGCTTCCCTTCACACACAGACTCCACCCCCGACCCTACCCTCACGCAGACAAAACGGGCAAAACAAACAAACCCCACAGAAAACAAAAGTCCGAAGTTGTCACATTTGGTGTAGGGTAGGTTTACGTGTATATTGCCCTCACTCCCTGCGGGCACTGTTCTTAACACGCTTAAACTCACTTAATCCTCGGCAGCAGCACCGGGCAGCAGGTGCTCTCGGCCACTTTGCAGTAAGGAAGATATTCAGAGAGAAACCAGCATCGTCTCTGAGTCCCTGGAGCTGCTTTGCCACATAGAAGTGAATCCTCACTCTGTTTCTCTTCCCTCTCTTTCAGTTTCCCCGGCAAGAACGCCCCCCAAGATGGCAGAGGAGAGCCCCAGTACCAGCGACTGCGTGTCCTTCAGCGTGCTCACCTGGGACCAGGTGAGCCGGCTGCATGAGGTCCTGACCGAGGTCGTACCCATCCACGGACGAGGCAACTTCCCCACCTTGGAGATCACGCTGAAGGACATCGTGCAGACAGTCCGCGGCCGGCTGGAGGAGGCGGGCATCAAAGTGCAGGACGTCCGGCTGAACGGCTCCGCGGCCGGCCACGTCTTGGTCAAAGACAACGGGTTGGGTTGCAAAGACCTGGACCTCATCTTTCACGTGGCTCTGCCCACGGAGGCCGAGTTTCAGCTGGTCAGGGATGTGGTTCTGTGCTCCCTCCTGAACTTCCTGCCAGAGGGCGTGAACAAGCTGAGGATCAGCCCAGTCACCCTGAAGGAGGCGTACGTCCAGAAGCTGGTGAAGGTGCGCACGGACACTGACCGCTGGAGTCTGATCTCCCTCTCCAACAAGAACGGGCGGAACGTGGAGCTGAAATTCGTGGACTCCATCCGGCGTCAGTTCGAGTTCAGTGTGGACTCTTTCCAGATCATCCTGGACTCCCTGCTCTTCTTCTATGACTGCTCCAGCCACCCCGTCTCCGAGCACCTGCACCCCACTGTCATCGGGGAGAGCGTGTACGGGGACTTTGAGGAAGCCTTGGACCACCTGCAGAACAGACTCATCGCCACCAAGAACCCCGAGGAGATCCGGGGCGGGGGGCTGCTCAAGTACAGCAACCTCCTGGTGCGGGACTTCAGGCCCACCGACCAGGACGAGATCAAGACCCTGGAGCGCTACATGTGTTCCCGGTTCTTCATCGACTTCCCCGACATCCTCGAGCAGCAGAGGAAGCTGGAGACCTACCTGCAGAACCACTTCGCTGAGGAGGAGAGGAGCAAGTACGACTACCTCATGACCCTGCGCAGGGTAGTGAACGAGAGCACCGTGTGCCTCATGGGCCACGAGCGCAGGCAGACCCTGAACCTCATCTCCCTGCTGGCCCTGCGCGTGCTGGCCGAGCAGAACATCATCCCCAATGCCACCACCGTCACCTGTTACTACCAGCCCGCGCCGTACGTCAGCGACGGCAACTTCAACAATTACTACGTGGCCCACTCTCCGGTCACCTACAGCCAGCCCTACCCCACCTGGCTGCCCTGTAACTAACCTTGAGACCCGAGGGTTTCCGCAGGGGGATCCCCCGTAGGGCGAGGGCTCTCAGGTAGGGGAGACTCCTTCTAGATGTAGATGTTTGGCTTTTAAAGGGGAACTCAGCTCTGATTCTGCTTTTTTTTTTTTTTTTCTCTGTGTGCCCATTGGAATGGGTCTCCAGTATATCATGAGCCAACCCTAAAGGGACCTGTTATTCCAGTGCCACTTTGGAAAACGCTATAGGAACTATGACCTATCCACATCTTTCCAAGACAGACACTAACATGCCGTGTTCCAAACATCGGCACGCGGCCGTCTGAGCTCCGTGCGGTCGTTGAGCTTGGGAAACACGTGGGCAGTGTAGAAGTCTCCAGCTGCTGGGCTTCTCACTGGAGCCTAGGGTCGGGGATGTCGGCCCTCACTTGGAATCCTCAACGCTTACGTGAAAGTTGTGCGGATGGTCTATTTTCCTGTGTCCATTTTAGTCCCGCAGAAAAGGGTAAACATGAGGGTGCTCTTCTGGCTTAATTTTTGTTCAAGGGACTAAATTGCTTATGTTTATTCTCTGTCAGCAGAGCTGAGGATTTCTCTCCTCAATAAACCAAAGCCGATAGCTGGAGAATCACTATCTGGTTGGAAGTGGTTTATGGTGTAGAGGCTGTGCTATCACGAGGAGTTGTGAGATATTGCTGAGAAAAAAAAAAAAAATTAAAAAAAAAAAAAAAAGACCTTTTCTTGAAATGTAACTTGAAAACAAAATAAACTGTGCAACATGATGTCCAGTAGACTTGTGGTGGGGGATTGTAAATAGGAAACGTGAATGTTCAATTTTTCTTTTCTTAAAAGTGAGGAATTCTTATTGAATGACACTTTTTTGTTTCCCTCATCAGCTCATCACTTTCGTTTTGCTCTTCCCAAGACTAAGAATTGTGCCGAGCCTAGGGTCATTGCCGTAACTGATGTGAGGGTCTTCCCATGTTTTAATCGGAAACCCATTTTGGTCACATTCCAAGTGTGACCGGCTGTGTTTTCTGGAGTACTTTGGCTGATTTCTGTTTTTGTTTTTTCAAAAATAGTGGTTTCCTTCTCCAGGCTTTTTGGGCAGCAAACAAATCCAGGGATTTCAGTAGATCCGAGTGACCTGTGGAATGGTCCGCGCCTGCGGGCAGAGTTCTCTGGTTTAAAATTGCTTTAGATTCGCACCTGCTGTCCCTGTGCTGCGTGTGAGGTGGGCGCTCCTTCCATCAGTGGGGCCTCGTGTGTGTCCGAGCCCCTGAGGCATCCTCAAGAGGATTCCTGCTGGTGTATTTGGGAAGAATTGAGAGGATGAAGAAGAAGAATCTTCCTTACTCTGGTAGATTGACCATACTTGTTTATACTGTGCACTTTAGAAGGCAAACAGTGTTAATCTCTAGTCTGAAGCAAGCTTAGCAAATGGGAGAATTCTAGGCTACTGTTGCGTTCCCAGTAGAGTAAGGGACTTTGTGTTTCGAAGCTTTTCGTGGGGTCTCTTAGAAAGCATCACTTTAGGGTATCAAGGGCAAAGAAACTCCATGTTGCCAGCCAGCTTAGTTTCTTGAGTGATTTAATTAAATCCATGCTCCTGAGTTTTACTTTCTCTTGTGGCCATAAAAATCCCAAGCCCTGAGTGATTGCTTTCTCCTTGCTTGAAGCAATGAAGTTACCTTAATGCTTAGTAGAAAAGGAGTGGTGTACCTTTTTCTGAAGATTATATTTTCAGGTTTTTCTCTGGAATATGTTGTCCTCTTGAAAGCAGATCGGGCATGACTGAAACCCGAGGCTTGGTTGGTATCCATGTTGTGGACTAGTTGAATAGAAGCCACTTCTTAGTGTAACCAGCTTCTGTTTCCCTGTGAACCAGTAGTTATATTTGAATTCACTGGCTTTGAGTCAAGGCTGGTTCTACCTTGAGGCGGGTCCTGGGGTGCTTCAGTGTTAAAAAGGGCAGTGAAGAGTGAGCCCCAACTTTAAAAACTCTGTGGTCATCCATGACCTTAAAAGGCTGCCATTGTTGTCAAATGGCAACATGTTTGCACAAAGATGACAGATCTGTTTAACCAAAGCTCTGAAATATGACAAAGCCGCCAGCATAAGCACTTGCTCTCAGAAGTCAGTATTGCTTCTACTAGAAGGCTTGTGGATCAGGGTAACGAGGGTCCGGATGAAGATGGGATCAGAACTGCATCAAGTCATTAAATTTCCGGTTTGTCCTTGGCGTTCTGTCTGCTATCTGGCACTAGTCCTCCTTTAAGGATGAAGGGAGGCACAGAAGTTGCTAGAAATCCCCAGCCCCCCCCCCAGTTATTTACCACCATTGCACGATGGCCATCTCGATAGACTCCCTTCACCTGAAGTTCTTAGTCAGCCCAGCTGTTTTGAAGTTAGAGGGTAGACCTGTGTTCTAGCACCATCAGGGTAAAAAGCTGCCCTCGCCCAAAGCTGCACCTTTAAATACCACCCTGGTCTAGTGGTGTCTCCATCTGCTCTGTGAGCCTCTTGCCTGCCTCAGAACAGGTAACCTTGAATTTCAGGTGTCTGGAAATTCTAGCTGGAACCTGCCTTTTGTGCTGCTCACACAAGCACCAGGTACTCTGAACTTGTACTGAGTCCGGTGGTTCCTCTTCTTTGTGTGTTGAGTAATATGAAACTTGGCAGTGGCAAAGGGCACTAAAGTTCAAGTGCAAGTTCTAATATAAATGGAAGCAGCCTCATTTGCTTCAGGACTCCTAGCAGTTTTCTGATGCTTTCTGCAGGCATGTTACCCTAGCCTGCTTCTTGGAATCAGGCTGAGCAGCTGTGAGATTAAAGCTGTACCTTTTCCCCCATGCGTTGGCAGAAGAGGACACGCTAAATTCCTGGCCTCGAGCTTCATCTCACCTTTAAATCTTACCTTGGCAGTGAGACACTATTCCTCACTCAATAACTTCAACTCTGAAACTAAACTACATCACTGACACCTTCAAAGCAGGGTTCCTGCTGACTGCACATGGGAGGTGGCATGGCTCACAGCTGGGAGGGCCTCGCAGGTGGGGAGAGGCGGGTAGGAAAGATGCTGGGTTCCTGGTGTGTGGCAACAGATGTGGTTTGGCATTCAAGAGTTTGTTTTTTTTTTTTCCCCCAGTTTGATATTTTTTCCCCCCCCTGGGGATTTGAGTCACAGAGAACTGTGTGTGAACGTGTGTTTTGTGGTGATGCAATAATAATGAAATTGCTAAAGCCCCGAATCTGCTTGTCCTTCAGCCTCTCTGCTAGCACTAGCCCCTTACCTTCATGGTAGATTAGGATTTTAACCTAGTACTGCTTTGTTAACTTTGGGAAATGGTGCCACTCAAAAGCAACTTCCTAACTTTAGGAATACCTCCTTTTTGGTTAACTTTCTGGTACCAGTGCCTTGTTTTAGGATGCAGCTAGACTCTGAGCTCAAATGTCCTCTTCCGGAGAATAAATGATAGTTATCTAGTCGTGAGCAGAGACCCTAATGCTCCTTGGGGCCATTGCTTCCCGGGTATCTGATGGGCTCCACACTAGGGAAGAACCCTTGGGGTAGATTCTGTGAGGTGAAAGAACATCCAGTTGCCAAGGTTAGACTCGATTTTTAATCTGGCAGAGACCAGAATGTCACAGCTGACTTTGGAACATACTCCAGTTTGGCCGGTTCCATTCAGAGGACCAAGGGAGGGGTGTGTAGCAGGGGATGTGTTTAAAGAGACCTGGCAAGTTTTCAGGATTATTTGTGGAGACTTCCAAAGTGAGGATCAGGAAAGAAAATGCTTTTCTTCTGAGTTCAAGTTCTAAATCTTGTTTACCTATCCCTTAAAGAATAGTTTAAGTGGAAGCAAAAGAAAATGCTTGGAGTTTTGCCTGGGCTAGCGAGGGGTGGTGCAAATTGTCATGTGTGTTTGCATAGGAAGGTGAGAAGACCATCCGCTAAAGAGGAAGTCGTTAAATAATATGGATCTGTGGGTGTTTTAAAACTCAAGCAATCTGGTCTTCTTTTTTTTTTTTCATGAATTTAAAATAAACTCACTGCTTTAGGAAAATTAGGTTTTTAGCCATTCATTTCCAACTTACTATAGATGAAAAGACACAAATTAGACTAAATTGGAAGCTTTTTTGTTATTGTATACTTGCATAGCCTTTCAAATATTAATTTCCTAGGATATGGGAGGTTTCCTCTTTGGTGTAATGGCCACTGACCTTCTTATGGGATGCAGGTGAAATCACTTGTCAATGCAAAATGTGTTAGAACTTGATGAAATAAAGCTTTGAGTTTGAGAAATAAAGATATATTTAAAAAGACCATGTCAGTTCTGCGCATTTCTTTATGTCTCTTCAACGGTGAACTTATTTTAGGTTTCAGGAAACACGTTGCACAGCGGTAAGCGGTTATCAGCCTTGGATACTTGTCTGAAAGATGGTGCTTTTCTCTGTGTGGTTACCTCGGGGGCTGCAATTCCCTTGATATTTGGATTTAAACTGAGCTTTGTTATCGACCACAGCATCTTGGCTAACGTTTACATTAGGTGGTGTGGTCTTGAAATCCACCTTCTCTGGCACCTTGTTCGATTCAGTGCTAAAGGCTAGATTCTCTTGAGCTTGACCTTGGCCCCAGACCTATTTCAATGAGAGAACCAAAATAACCTCAACTATACTGTATGCAACTGCTATCATGGTGTCTCCACATTGGAAAAGAAGAGTAGGAGTGACCAAGTGATGCCTGAGTGGTTGTCTTGTCTTTAAACGTGTAAAATCCTTCATCCCCTTGTCTTCAACCTGCCTGTTGCTCCTCCTTCTTAGACCTTCTGGTCTGAGGATGAGAATTACCTGCAGTCCAGTATGCGGAGTCCTTCCAGATCACTATGGCGTGTTCATCTGATGACGCTTTCTCTGAAGCCCTGAGTCCCAGCCTGCACCACCTCTGCTGCTTCCTCACCCCGCCCTTTATCCTGGCGCTGTCAACATCCGAATCAGTGGCCTCTATCAGCCTTACGTTGACTACCCCCGTTCTGGCCACCTACTCAACACTGGCTATACTTTGTGTGGACCTAGAGCTGCTCCTGAAGTTTGGAGCAGCTCCCTCCATGGCCACAAGAATTAGGATCCACCAGAGAGCAATTTTACAATCTTTTATGTTTCCCTACAAGCCAATGCCAGGATCCTTTTCCTCCTCGTTTGTACTGCATGTTCCTTCTGAAATGTTTGATTCCGCCTGTTTTGGTGTGGCCTTCACCTCTTGCCTGGGTTATTTCATGAGTCAGATCATGTGTCTCCCCTCCATTTTTCTCGACTCATCCGAGGGCTCTTTCTAAAACAGACTTGCCTGTGCTCCTCCCAGACATTAAAAACTGCTTAAGGCTCTGCTGTGCAAGGGCAGATGTCAGACTTAAACCCATGAGGAGTCCTTTGCAGGCAGCTCCAGCCTTATACCTCCCCTGCTAAGCAGCCCTCCTTCCAGTCCCAGGGCACACAGGTCCTTCTGTGCAGCGAGCCCCTAAAGTCAGCCGGGCTGTCGCATCTACCCTGCTTCCCAGGCCACCTTCCCCGCTTCTGTTTCGACTCCTGTACTTACTGTGTTGCATCAGCTCTTCACCTAGATCGTGAACACCTGCTTGTTTCGTTTTCCCCAGCCTGCCTCCCACACAACTGTCAGAGATTGAACTTGTGCAAATGTTGAACTTGGTGTTTTTGCCCGTAGAGGACTTGGACTGGGGCCGCTAGCAACCAGGAGGCTGAATCCTGGATACCAACATGGATGTGTTATCACGCCCCATTCTCGTGCTGGGAAGCATTTTAGTCCAGGCATCGTCCAGACCAATATTTACAGAGCAACTGATGTGGGCAGCGGTGGTGCTCAGTTCCCCAGAATGAGTAGTTACCTCCTGGACGCTGGAGCGCTGTTGACCGCAAGCTCTTGACCTCCTGAACAAGGTCAGTACTTAACGGCTGCAAACTTCACACTCTGTTGTATCCTCCCTAACTCCCCACCCACCTATTACCACCCCCCCTCCCCCAGACTTGCCCTTCCGGTGTTTTAGTAGAACTCCTGAATCAACCTCCGAGGGTTAATTCTTTGGCATTGGAATACTGCTCCCAGCGCCACCCAGGATTTCCAGGAGCACACCTTCGATTAGTGGGGAATTTTTTTCTCCTTCACTGTCTAAGTAGTGACTTGGGTGGGAGAGTCACATACATGTAATTTGGGATTAACATCTGCTGGAAGATGCTGAGAACATGAACAGGACCTGAGAGGGTTTATTAAACAACCTCTGGGAGAAACACAGGCCAGAGCTTCAGTGTGACACACCCTCTACTGCCTTACCTGGCGTGGAGCCGCATCCTCTCCAGAGACCTTCAGCTCCTTGTGCACCTTATGGCAGGTAGAGTTGAGAGGAAGGTCAAGGTGGGACATAGTAAAAGGAGCTGGAAGGCACTATGGTGGCTGTCTGGTACCCCACACCTCCCAAAAGCTGAGGGGGAACTGATGAGGTCAAGCGACTTCCTGCCCCGAGGGACAGCACCAGAGCTGGGCCCACAGTGCTGGCTTCTTGCCTCCCGGCCCCATGCTTTCTCCTGTACACGGGGGCTGTGTCCCTCTCCCGAGGGTGAACGCTCTCTAGTAGAATGTGCTGGGCTGGCACATGAACCACATGTCTCTCGGCTGCTTGAGCGGCATCCCTCTCTTGAGCAGGTTTCTGTGAGTGCCGCCAAAAAGCCAGGGAAGCTGGGCCATGGCAGGAGGCTCGGCTTCATGCCTGGGACGGTGATTCCTCACCTAGCTCAGAGCAAGCCCGCAGACCTGTTGCGGCCAAATCTGCATCACAGATTTGTTTCATCAGAGTCACCACTCAAGCTGCCTTTTACTGTAGGAAGTTTCTTACAAGTGGTCCTAGGGGAAGGCATGAGAAGC
Source organism: Monodon monoceros (assembly GCF_005190385.1). Lineage (NCBI taxonomy): Eukaryota > Metazoa > Chordata > Mammalia > Artiodactyla > Monodontidae > Monodon > Monodon monoceros. The sequence continues at coordinate 77,937,667 of NW_021703774.1, read as the reverse complement.
AGGTGTCACCTGCCTTCTTTTAGATGCTTACCTGGGAAGGAGGGGTCTGAAGCTGTATTGTGTGTGTGCATGTGAGACAGAGAGAGAGAGAGAGCGAGAGAGAGAGAAGGAGAGAGAGAGAGAGAGAGAGAGAGAGAGAGAGAGAGAAAGCAATGGAGATCAGCAGCATAACAGTGACTCTCCTAAACATTTCGCATCTGTTCAATATGGATGGCGTCTGAGCCTTTGCTCAAGGGGTCTGTTGGAAGCTAAAGCCGTGAGAAAATGGAATGACAGTTGCTCACATTTGACTAAGGCTTTAGAATTTACCGTGTCCACGTTACATGCGTGTCAGCTTGTGGATCTCAGAGACCTGGGAGATGGGGAGCACAGTTCCCATTTTACAGACAAGGGACCGGAAGCTCCCAGCACCCCAAGGTTTCATATCTTAGGAGAGGCAGAACCTGTGCACAACGGCCAACTCCAAGGCCCCAGTCTTCCCAGTCTTATGCCCCCAAAGGCACTCAGTAAACCATAAATCACCGGACAGTATTAGTTGTTATGCCAGCCTCTTGGGGCCCAAGGGCCGAAGAGGTGTTGAGTTGCTTGGTAATAGATCCGCTTCCACTTGTGCAGGAAAGGAATTCCTTGGGCAGGCCAGCAGCTTTTCTCAGACAACCCTCCCTTTGTGAATCAGGTGGGGAACGGTGAGGGGTACCTACTGCAGGCTCACTGACATGTTCCGGGAACATCACCAAACGCCATGTCCTGTGCTGTGTTAGCATTGACTCTCCTGACAGCTCGGAGATAGGACGATTCCGTTTACAGAGGAAACCAGAATGTCGTACAGCTGGCAGAGCCAGGACTAGGCTAGGGGGCGTCTAACTTTGGGGCTCAAGCTTTCAGCCCTTCTACAATATGCTGTTTTGCCTTCAACCTGTATTTTACAGGGTATCACGTGGAGGAGGTACAGGAGAACAGGTATCCCGCCCTCCAACAAGAGCGTTTGGAGAGCGAAGGGCACACATCCCAAGTCTGTGGTTAGTAAGTGGTATTAAATGGAGGCCAAAGAGACCGACTGAACTGATTAGCTCAAAACAAAAATTAAACCAACTGACTAAGCTGAAATAAGGTGCCTCTATTGCATTGGGGTTGGCATATAATTTAACATCAGAATTAAAATGGAAACAGCATCTTTTTTTTCCCTTAAACAAGAAAAAAGTTACATGATACAGGAGTATGTAAGCTACCTGCAAGATGGAGCAGAGGGTACGGGAGTGCAGGAAGACGGTGCAGAAGTCAGGAAACCAGCTTGCCCACAGCCATAGTGTAACGAAACCCACAAGGGAGGGGACTCAGAAAACTAATAGCAAAACCCGAAGCAGTTCCCGGAGGCAAACACCTGTCAATTTTCATGTACTAAATATAGTGGTAGTTGGGTCACCTTATCCCTAAATAAACACTAGCTAGACAAAGACTTTTTAGAAAAGAATCTTGCCATTGGCTCAGGCAAGCTGGAGGCTGGGAGAAGCAACCTCCTGGCAGCCTCTTACTCCTCTGCCGCCCCTGCTACTTCAGATTCCCTCTGTGCTTCTGCCCTTCTCTTAGGTTGGCTGCATGTACCTGATTATCCTTGTGCCTTTTGTCCCTTCCCCCAAGGTGAGGGATCGGTTTCCTTGGCCTTCCCATGATCGGCACGGGGTGGGAGAAACCCCCCGTCTCTCCAGCACAGGCCCACGGGCAGCTCTCCAGCAGAGGCTTATTTTCCATCCCACTTCAGATACTACTGAAAGGAACATGGTTCTTCCCTTGCTTTTGCCGTTTGAAGTTTGACTGCTGCTGAATTGGGCGCAGCCCCTATGTCAGGAAACGTCAAACCAGAAGCTTGCTGTGCGCGTTGTGCTTCCAGCCTCTTGCCCGAGCGCCGCCAGGCCCGTACCCAGCAGGGTACAAGGGACCCGAGGTGAGGGACAACCTAGAAAGGCAGAAGGGCCAGAGCTCCAAACCCAGCACACCTCCCCTCCTCCCTGCATGCTCTCATCAACTGCTCGCAGCCGAACTTTCCTCGAGATGATGTCAATGAAGATGGTACACACTTTGGGGTTGCTGAGAATTAGAAAAGCAAGTATTTGATACAGAGCCCCAAGCCCAATACCAGATGCTCAGAGATGGTATGTATTCCTTGATATCCTCTGCCTTCCAGGGGCTTATAATCTGTTTGGGGAGTGGAGACAGACTGCGTGAAAGCACTAACACGTGTGCCACAGATTCTTCAGCTCTGTTGGACATCAGGAAGTAAATAGTAACACTAGCTACAATGTATTGAAACCTACAAGGCCAATTAAGGGTGTCATCTATACTATCGATAATGCTTATGACAGCTCTGCCAGGTAAGTGAGGATAGTCTTTCCCCCCATCCCACCTCCCGCTTGGCTGATGAGGAACCAAGGCTCAGAGAGGTTAAGCAACATGTCACAGCCCACACAGCCTCAGAGGGGTTGATCAGCCTGGGCTGAACAGTTTCATACCTGGAGCCAAGGTGGTGTGGACCATGCCCAGCTGTTGGGCTGAGGCCTGGGGCGCCAGCCAGTGCTCTGTCCTGGCAGACCACCTCATTGCCCATTGACCCATGGGTGGCAATTCATCATAATTCCTACTAGATAATCAATGAGCCTCACTTCCGACCTGTTGCCAACTCACACAGTTCCCCGGAACTTCAGACCTACTCCCCCCACCCCTGTGCGGGGCGGTCAGCAGAGAATGAAAGATACTGTTCTGGACGACCACAGTGAACTCGCTGTACAATGAAGTCATTTTGTTCTTTCACTGAACCACTTCCCTGTACCAGGAATTAGAACCTACATGCTGAAAAAGCCCAGAAACCTCCTGCTCCAGTGTGGCAGGCTCTTTTGTAACTGTGTGACCCACTGGTTTTGCTGGGATGTGCACATTTCTAATAATGGTGATGATAAACAAAGAGGACTTTGCGTGGCAGGGGCGTTTCCTCTCTCCAAAGCTGCTGTCTCAGATGTTCCTCCACTGCCCGAGCCCCAGAGCCAGCCCCCTCGTCCCCCACCAGGGCCTGCTCCCCCCTGACCGGGGACCCAGCAGCTCAGAAAAATGGCAAAAAAATGGGACTGGAGGAAGCTGGAGCTTTCCCTGCCTGAGATTTCACACGAACGCTTTAACCCACCCTGCTCGATTGTGTTTTCTCTGCCAGACAAGGGCCTCCCCCGCCAGGGAGCAGTCAGTGGCTTCCAGCAGGGTCAGCAGTCAGGGCCTGTGGAAAAGGGCAGGTGGAGGGGGACACGGCACAGCCACGTGGGTTCAGCTGGGGTGAGTTTCTGATCCGGCCATTGTGGAAGACAATTGGATAAATATCTTATTGGGGACAGTATAAGGATTTTTCTAGCTCAGGGGTCAGCAGTCTTTTACTGTAAAGAAGCATTTAGCAATAATTTAGGTTTTGTGGACCATACGGTTTCTGTCACAATTATTCTACTCTGCTGTTTTTATCGCGAAAACAGCCAGAGATGATATGTAAATTAACCGTGTTCCAATAAAACTTTATTTCCGGACACTGGAATTTGAACTTCATATAATTTTCACGTATCATGAAATACCATTATTTTTATTTTCCCCAACCATTTAAAATGTAAAATGTGTTCTTACTTGCCAGCTGTAAGCAAACAGGCAGCAGGACAGATGCGGCCACTGACTAGTTTGCCGGCTCTTATTCTAGATGAGAGGCTGCTTCACAGAAAAGCACTTCTCGTTTTTGTCCCCCCTCCAACCATGTCCCTCAACCAGGTGGAACTGCAGACTGCCAGTCCTGTCACCCACGTGTCACATTCTCCTCATGAGCTCCCTGCTCAGTGTCTCGTTGTGGTGGCCCGCTGTACCTGCCAGTGTGAGTTTCTGTCACCACGACTCTGAACTTGAGCCCAGAGATTCTAGCCACGTGGGCATCACTGCCCTCTGGCCCCAGATGGTCCTCTTGGCCCACCTTCCACCATACCTCTCGCTCGGCGGGGGAAGCTCCTATCCCCACGCGGGTCACAATTTCTTCCATGTTCCCAGAAAGGCTGGACTCTCTCCCTCGGTTCTTCATAGAGCCTTCAAATATTACAACTCCTATTAGGCAGGCTGGTTCTACTCCTTACAGTTCCTCTCAGAGACCTTGGGACGCTTTGCTTGGGACTTTCAAGTTGTACCCCTCAGCGTTGAGTCAAATGAATCCTTCCTGCCCACATCCCCCAGAATCCTGAGACACTCGCTTAAGGCTAAAGTGAGCCCTTTGTTCTGGCATACTGGGGGGTGACTCCCAGACTCCAGAGACCTTTACCACTTCTCTCGGGGGTCCCTGAGGCTGCTTGAAAGTGTAGTAGCTGACTGTACCCCCAGGCTGGGCATCAAGCAGGGTCTGTCCCACCTGGCTCAGACCTCCCCGCCCCAGGAGCTCAGCCTGCACTTCTGCAACAGGCACATGGGTTGTCAGAGATTTGGAGAAACAATGGCCTGACATACAAAATGCTCAAGAAAGATGGAGGTTCCAAACGGGAAAACTACTGACCTTCTCCCTGATGAGCCCAGAGGGGGATGGAGAGGGCGCTAATGCCATCAGCGACTCTACGGGCCATTCAGGTGTTCAAGGGACAGAGTGATGGAGGGGTCATGATGAGAGACCGGGGCTCAACCCTGCCAAGATAAGAGGGCTCAAAGACGTGAAGAGAGTATCTGAGAGACACTGGGCTTCGCTAAGAAGAACGTGGAGGACACACGCCTGGGGAAGGAGAGAATGGAGCGGGTGATGCTCTGCAGCCAGCCCACACGCTCTGTTCCTCCTGGGCGTCTGTCTTTTCCCATTCAAGAGGGAACAGACAGTGAGAGTGAGAAGTGGGTGGGGGCTGAGGAGATGGATGGACTTTGCACTGCCGTTTCCCAACTCTGTGTCCTTTGGTCAGTTTTTTAACCTCTTTGTTTCCTTGGCTATAAATGGGGATGCTTACCTGCTATGGTTAGTATAAAGATTAAAGGAGCTACAGTTAGTAAAGACCCTAGCGGTAAATAGATAGTTAATAAATGATAGCCTGTGTGCGTAGGCATGTCTATTTTGTGTTTAAACTGGGCGATTCTTCAGTAAAGTTGTGGCTTTCATTTTGGTCCTCAGATTATCTGATAAAATCACCTGGAGTGCTAGTTAAAAATTCAGTTTCCCCAGATCCCATCCCAAGATTCTGATTCAGTAGGTCTGGCTTAGGGGCAGGGAATCATCCCCAGATAATTCTCACGTGCTTGGAGTTTGGACAGCACAGCCTTAAAGGTTGAGGAGGAGATGTACCACAGGAGCTGGGATGGCCAGAGGGTCCTTAGGAGCTGGAAAAACGGGGGCCCAGTCCCCGAAGATGACATCCCAGGGCACAGAAAACACTTGAAAATGGGATCACATGTCACAGTTATCAACAAGAAAAAAAGGCAACCAGAAACATCAAACCAATAAACTAGATGTCCACACCCTCAGAATTAGTTTGAATTTTTAAACGGTTGCCCACACAGATTCAATGAGAGACCAATCTGCCTGTCTTTTTCTTAGGCTTCCAGATCAGATGCAAAAAGACTGTTTTGTTTTTGTGGTTTTAGTTGACTATTGTTAATACATTGCATTTTAACTTCAGATTCTGAAAAAAAAAAATCATTGTTCCTGGTGAGGAACTGTGTACTGAATGGTAATAAAATCAAGGGGATTTATGATTTGCAGAACAAAACTGAGTCCAAGAATTGAAATCCACTCAGAGGGTGGTGGTAAGAGGTTTTCGCTTCCCATGATAAAATCCCCGGTCTTTTTTTTTTTTTTTTTAATATATTTATTTATTTATTTGGCTGTGTTGGTTCTTTGTTGCTGCGCGGGGGCTTTCTCTAGTTGTGGAGAGTGGGGGCAACTCTTTGTTGTGGTGCGTGGGCTTCTCATTGCAGTGGCTTCTCTTGCTGCAGAGCACGGGCTCTAGGTGTGTGGGCTTCAGTAGTTGTGGCACGAGGGCTCAGTAGTCGTGGCTCACAGGCTCAGTAGTTGTGGTGCATGGGCTTTGTTGCTCTGCGGCATGTGGGATCTTCCAGGACCAGGGATCGAACCTGTGTCCCCTGCATTGGCAGGCAGATTCTTAACCATTGCGCCACCAGGGAAGTCCCAAAATCCCTGGTCTTGAAGGTTTAACTCTGCAAGGAGAATGTTCCCGTGGGCAGAGCAAGTGACCAGCAGCTCTTTTTACCCCTCTGGAGCCTTCACTCTAGTGGCCTGGGGAGCTGCCCCCACCCCCGCCCCTGCATGGGCACCACCAACACCCTTGGTTCCCTGGAGCCAGCTGAGACAGTCTGGATGTTTTAAAACAACATTTTACTACATTTTAAAAGAGACCAAAAAGAAAACAAATATAGAAAGAGCAAGGAGTATAACCATAGGACAAGGAGAAGAGCATCGCTTCTGGTGCTCCCCGAGGTCAACTGGTCCTCGGGGCTCCAGCCCACACCATCTCTGGCTGGCCAGTCCTGTGCTCCAGCGCCTAGGGGCTGGCTCCCAGTCTCAGCCTTCACTGGTGGGACCCACAGTTACTGTCACTGCTACTCCAAGGCCACATCCTTGACCTCTTGACACTTCCTGGGTCCAGACTACAGAATCCAGGGACAGATCCCCTGCTGCTTTTTACCGAGGATCTTCTCTTCTGATTATGACATCTTCCGAGCTGAGAGAGTTTCCAGCGAAGACCTCACTGTGCAGGTGAGACACAGCCTGCCTCTTTCCTGTGCACCTCTAGCTGTGGCATCCATAAATCAGGACCGATCACTTCTGGTAACCTCACTGGTCCCTGGTAGACTGCATTTCCCACCTCTTTTCAGTGGGAAGCCCTGTTCCAATCAAGTCAGTCTGTTCTCAAAAGCCTTCACTTGTTTCTCATTGCCTGTAGAAAGCCTCTAGATCCTCCACCGTTGGTCTCGAGTCACCTTCCGGTCTCTCTCCCATCCCTCCCATCCCCACGCCCTCCACTCAAGCTTCCCCACTGGTGAGAAGGGAAGACAGGCTGGTGAAGCCTTCACTTTATCTATATAATACTCACCAATTCCTCACTGGTCCCATCGAACCTGGTGTGAGAGCTGGCAGGACACTGGCCTGGAGGCCAGGAGACCATGTCCTAATCTGGCTTGTGAGGCCATGTTTCTTCAGGTCAGGCACTGGGCCTTGCTAGGCCGCAGTTTCTTCGTCTACAAAATGCAGATGTTGGACTAGCCCATCCGTAGAGGCCTTAGCCCACAGGTCTAAGCTGATCCTGATGCCACAGTGACCTTGTGACTCAGAAAAGCTGTGAAGGATTCGGGTGCTCAGAGGAGGCCTGACATGATGTAGGGCCCTTGTTCATGTCGGTCACAGAAGTGCCCTTGGGACCTTTCTTTGAGCTCAGCCTTCTCATGAGGAAGGAATGGGTCAACTCTACTTAGTAGATGCTTGAGGAGTGCTTACCCCGTGCCAGGCTTGGTGCTGGGCACTGGAGATCCAAGGACAGATGAGAAGCAGTCCCTGCCCATGAGGAGCTTGTGGACTCCTGGGAAACACTGTATAAAGGCACACAAGGGTCACGCTGTGGATCATACTGAAATGGAGGGGTACAGTGTTAGGGTCTCATTAGAAGGAATGACTGGGGAAAGCCCTCCAACCTTGGAGCTGGGTCTTACAGGATGAGTCAGTTTGTCTACACGTGCTCTGGGGACCGGGGAGGCATTGGGAAACCACTGAAAGTTTTTGAGCCGGTGAGTGACACCATCAGATTTGCGTTTGAGAAAGATCACTGTGGTCACTGTGCAGCAGATGGAGGGGCCGAGGTGAGACTGGAAATGAGGAGAGCTCAGCAGTGGTCCAGGTGACACACGATGAGGGGGTGTTGATGTGAACTTGGGCACAGAACAATTACAGAGACCTTTACTAATGTAAGCATCACCAAAAATAGCTTTATAGAATTTGTTCTGTGGACCCACGGGCATGTGGCATACTTGTTTATGTTAATCAGTCATTGTACTGTATCCCCTGGAATGCTCTCACTTGTCTCCACTCTCCCCAAATCAGCTGTCTTCTCTCCCTCACCCAACAGCACCCCCCGCCCCACGAGAGCTCATGACTCCCTCTCAGCCCCACTTCAAGCATAATCAGTCTCCTAGCAAGAGCCAAAGAAAGTGTCTAAGTCACTGTTTCTCAGGGATGTGCTTTTCGGATTATGGGGAGGGCAGTTCTCTGTTGAGGGACTATCTCATGCATTGCAGGATACTTAATGTCCTGGCCTTTGGGGAACTAGATGGCTGTAGCAGCCCCTAGTAATTATGACAGCCGATGTCCCCCTATACTTCCAATCTCCCCTTAGGGGGACAGTACTTGACGGATGACTGTTTATACTGCCGCACATGGTCCTGTCTCCCAGACAGCTGCTGTATACAGGTGTGTCCCTTGTAGCCATCCCCTGAAAGATTGGCTTCCGGAGACATCATTAATCATCCCAGCCCCTCCAGTCAGGTCAGCTAAGAGGACAGAGTTCCCACCCAACCTGCTTGCATGCCTGAGATATCTTTATTCTACCCTCATATTTGGTTGAATTTAGCTGGACATAAACTTCTAGGCTGCAAGTCATATTCCTTTAGAATGCTGAGACATTTTTTCATTGCTTTTTGCCTTCTAGTATTGCTGTTGAGAAGTCTGATGCCACACTAGCCCCTTATCCTTTGTATGTGACCTGTTCCCATTACCTGCCCTCTTAGGGTCTTCTCTTCGGAGGTTCTGAAATTCAGTGATAAAGTGCCGAGTGTGTGTGTGTGTGTGTGTGTGTGTGTATGAATTTACATTCACTATGCAGGGTACTCCATGGGTCATTTTAATTTGAAAGTCACGTCCTTCAGTTATGGGAAATTTTTACTTTATTATTTCTTTTAAAAAAATTTCCTCATTTTCTCCTCCTGGATTTTGATTATTCAGATGTTGGACCTTCTGGTCTAATTCTCTAATGTTACTGTTTCCCTCTGGTTTTCAATCAAATTCTCTGTCTCTCTGTCTCTGTCTCAATATATATCTATATATTTGCCTTAACTTTCCGAGTGGTATCCTGAATATCCTGAGCATACTTTCTAAATTTTCTGTTGAATTAAAAATTTTTACTATCAAGTTTTTAACTTACAAAGTCTCTTTTTTATTTTTATTTTTTTAATTTTTATTTTTTTGCGGTACGCGGGCCTCTCACTGTTGTGGCCTCTCCCGTTGCGGAGCACAGGCTCCGGACGCGCAGGCTCAGCGGCCACGGCTCACGGGCCCAGCCGCTCCGCGGCATGTGGGATCTTCCCGGACCGGGGCACGAACCCGTGTCCCCTGCATCGGCAGGCGTACTCTCAACCACTGCACCACCAGGGAAGCCCTCAAAGGTTCTTTTCTAATACTCTTTTTTTTTTTTAGCTTTCTACTCTATTTCACGGACGCAATAGCTTCTCTTATCACCCCAAGAATAGTATTTATACATTTTGCTGATATTTTCTCATGCTTCTTTACTCTCTTTTCTCCAAGTTCCTTTTCTCTGTTTACATATTTTACCCCATCTTTCATTTAGAGACTTTCTTCAGAAGGTAGAAAACCCTTGGCTGTTCTTTTTTTTGGGGGAATGAGTCACTTTAATATTAACTAGAAGCTCTAGTCAGTGCACGAGGTGTACTTATAGTTTCCAGCCTTCTCTGTAGAGGGATGGGCAGGTACTCAGCCATGTTTTGTTGGGAGACCCCCAATGTGGATGTTTGAAGGTATTTTCTCTTGAGCTGGCCAGTTTTTCCCAAGAGGAATCTTTTAGCCATACATATATCTGAAGGCACCAGCCTGACTTACAGTCAAGTGTGTGGACTTTCACTTAATCTTCACTTTCAGAATAGTGTCTCAACCATCCCTTAGCTAGTGTTGATATCCCCCAATCCAGAGCCTTTTCAATTCAGCTCTGCAGAGTAAACCTCCCATCTTCTACCAATGTCTAATCTGCTCTTGTTTCCATCCAGGGTGTTTTTCATTTCATACATTATAGTTGTCATCTCTGGAAGTTCAATTTGGGTCTTTTTATGTCTTCCACTTCTTTACTTACATATTCAATCTTTCGCCTTTTTGAAAATATGGAATAGAGTTATCGTAACATTTTTGTACTTTACGTAGTTTTTTTCTAATTAAAAGACCTTTTAGGACTTCCCTGGTGGCACAATTGTTAAGATTCCGCCTGCCAATGCAGGGGACACGGGTTCGAGCCCTGGTTTGGTAAGATGCCACATGCTGTGGAGCAACTAAGTCCGTGCACCACAACTACTGAGCCTGCACTCTAGAGCCCACGAGCCACAACTACTGAGCCCACGTGCTACAACTACTGAAGCCCAGGCGCCTAGAGACCATGCTCCGCAGCAAGAGAAGCCACCGTAATGAGAAGCCCACGCACCGCAATGAAGAGTAGCCCCTGCTCACCACAACTAGAGAAAGCCTGCTCGCAGCAACGAAGACCCAATGCAGCCAAAAATAAATAAATAAATTTAAAAAGAAGACTTTTTAACAGCAGTTCTAGATTTATAGAAAAAATCAAGCAGAAGGTCCAAAGAGTTTCCATATATCCCCTCTCTCTCTCTCTCTTCCCTGCCCTCCCCCACTCATAGTTTCCCTATTATTAGCATCTTGCCTTAGTGTGGCACATTTGTTACAATTGATGAGTCAATATTGATAGATTATTAATTATTATTATTAACTAAAGTTCATAGTTTACATTAGGGTTCACTCTTTGTTGTACATTCTATGGCTTTTGACAAATGAGTTGCAGGATCATATGGTAAGAGCATGTTCAGCTTTGTAATAAGCTGCCAAACTGTCTTCTAGAGTGGCTGTACCGTTCTGCATTGTTACCAGCAATGAATGAGAGTTCCTGTTGCTTCACATCCTCATTAGATTTTGGCTTTGTCAGTCTTTCAGATTTTAGCCATTCTAATAGTATAATAACTTTTTTAATGTTCTTGTCTACAAATCCTATCATCTATGTCAGTTCTCCACCTAATGCCCCACAATGTCCCATGGCTGGTGAGAGAAGGAACAGTTCCTGGATCTGTGGAACACCGGGGGTTGTTCCCTCTAGTTCTTTAGGGTGGTTCTTTCTCCAGCCCCGAGTAGTTTTCTCTACATGTATGTGCTGGTCAGGGCTCAGATGAAGGTCTGCAGGAGACCCTCTGCAGATCTCTGGAGTTCCCTCCTTATGCAGTTCCCTCCTCTCTGGTCCTCTGCTCTGCACTCTCCCAGATTCCCAGTTCCATTTCCAAAACTCAGCTCCCCTTGGCTTCCTCCTCCCTACCTCAGAAACCTGCAAACTCTCTCTAGCCAGTGAGCTGAGCCAATCAGAGGGCTCAATTCCTTGGTTTCCCATCTCTCAGGAATCACTACCTTTCACTGCCTGACACCCAATGTCTTTCCTTCATTTTGTTTGGTTTCAAATTTTTTCAGTCAAAATGGTAAGAATGGCTAGAAGTGAAAGCCTAAAGATTTCTTTTGAATTGAACCAATTATTAATTTTTAAAAAAATCTTAATTCCTGCCATGTTCATCATAGGTAGAATCCACAGCAGTGGTCAGGAGAGAAATAAAATCCACCAAGTACAGCTCTTTAGCTTGTGGTCGGGTTCAGCTTTGTTGGAGCCACCCGGGAGGCCCATATCATCCACCCACCTCTTCCTCAAGAATTGGACCTGCAGCGATGGGAGCCAGTGAATCAGCAGTGGAGGGTGTGCCTGATTTCACCCAAAGGCCAGAAGGCCAGTCTCTGTCTTTGCAAAGTATAGCAAAGGGATGGGGGTGGGGAGCAATGAAACTATCAGAGAAAGAGATCATAACAGCAATGCTGTTTTGCTGATTAAAAAGCTTCCTCTAACTGGTTGTTGTTCAGTCTCTTTAAAACACTGGAGGGAGGGGTATTGCTTATTAAGGAATCTATTTTGGCAATTTGAGAAAGATCAAACAAACCCAGTGACTCCCTGGTCCTTTATCTCTCACCTCAAGTGGCCTTACAGTGCCACACCTCTGGGTTATCCTGTCCCCCAGGCGATGGGAGTGCTGGGCCAGCCGGTTTCTCACACACCCAGAGATTAGCCCTTGAGTGCCAGCATTTCAAAAAATTTACCTCCTTGACTGAACTATTTCTAAAACTCACTGCATACTTTTCTGCCTTAGTAAGAGTAATAAAATGACAACACCAATAATAATAATAGCACAATAAGTTTGGCAGAGTTTTTTTGTTTTTTTGTTTTTTTTTTTTGCGGTACACGGGCCTCTCACTGTTGTGGCCTCTCCCGTTGCGGAGCACAGGCTCCGGACGCGCAGGCCCAGCAGCCATGGCTCACGGGCCCAGCTGCTCCGCGGCATGTGGGATCTTCCCGGACCGGGGCACGAACCCGTGTCCCCTGCATCGGCAGGCGGACTCTCAACCACTGCGCCACCAGGGAAGCCCTTGGCAGAGTTTTAAGTGCTTTACATATATTATTTAACATAATCCTCACAACAACCCTGTGAGGTAGGTACAAGTGTTATCACCATTTTGTAGTTGAGGAAACATACACAGGAGATTCAGTATTTGTCTGAGGCACACAGCTCACCAAACACAGTTGTATCTGTTCTTGGCAACTCAGCAATATTGCCAGGATCATCTCATATTGGACTGTAGCCATGAATGTAGACACACATATAGAAGGTCTAGAAGTTTGAGAACTGACCTGGGGTCCCCCAAATGAGGTTCCTAGGGGGCTCAGTGAGGACCCTAGGCATTGGCAGCATTTTCTCTACATGGGGCCCTGCAGAGAAACAAGCCATGGGGGCGTCCCTAGGAAATGAAGGTCAGGGGACCATAATGGGGATGGGTGGAGGGGGGAACTGGGAACAACATTGTGAGGGAGGAGTGGAGAGGCGTTGGGAGATATTGAGGCCCACAGATGGCGGCCATGGTGGGCTTGTCCCATGCATGCAGCAGCGTGGTGGCTGTTGATACTTCAGTGGATTGGATGGGGGTCATCAGACCTGGGTTCACCTGTATTGACTCAGTAATCCTGACAGCTACCGAACCTCTCCATGGACTAGTTCCTGCATCAATAAAATGAGAAAAAATACTTAACATGTAGGGAGGATTGACTCGGATTGACCCAGATATGTACCTAAAGCACTTAATAGAATGCCTGGAATGTAGTAATAACTCAGTAAATGGCCTTAGCTATTTTTAATAATGAAGTTCTGGAGTGAGTCCGAGATGAACAGTTGCCTTTGGTTACATAATACATCCTGTCCATGACTTTGAATGTAGCCTTGGAGCCACAATGGGCAAGTTTCTCTGGAGGAAGCTTGTTCTCTGAATGGCAAGTGGCTGGGCTGGTGCTCTGTCTGGCAACCTTCCAGCCCATGTTGCTACCCTCCTGGGCAGGCTTTCTGAGCACAGCCCCTTCCATTCTGGCTCCCTGGGCCTCGGCTCTGGGTAGTCATATGACTGGTTCTCACTGTGCTCAGCTCGCTCTAGCAGGGATCAGGCAGCCTGCAAGGTTAAGGACTCCTATGTCAGCAGCTCTAGAAGCCGGCAGGTCAGAGGAGAGGCCAGAGGTCTTATGCTGGAGGCTCCTGGAGGCCTAGCAGCAGACAAGTCTAGACAGAGACATTAGACCTGGCAGCACCTGGCTTCGCCCCATGGAATCCAGACTGTAGTGGCTGGAACTGGTCTGCAACTCCCTTCTCCTGTGGCCCAGCTGTGCACCCTGCCCAGTGTGGACTGGGGGACTCCACCTCCTAGAAAGCCCACCTTCCCTGAAGAAGACCACTGGGTGAGCCAGCATTGCTGAAATTGGCCCACCGACCCCAAGAAAGCAGCATTTTCCTCAGCACAGAAGTTGGAGAGAGTGTAGCTGGAAAGAGTGAGGTGGGGAGCTAGGGAGCAGAAGCCGGGACCTCAGGGCGCAGGGTCCAGGGGCGAAGCCTGAGGGTATTTTCTTAGTGAATAACCTGGAAGGGAGTTTTTTCTTAAAAAAAAGAAAAGTCATTTTAGTATTTCTAAATAGTATGTCTATTACTGAAGGGAGAACTGATACCCCAGGGATTTTCTACATTTTTCTTTTGACATCAAAACCCATTTTTAAAATGAAATCCCTTGTGGATGCCCAATATGTAAAGCAGCTGGAAGGAGGGCAGCTGTGCTGCAGCTGCTCTGGGGCCTATAGAGTCCTGCTCGGGTGCTGACCACTCTCTCAGGAGCCCTGACTCACCTCCACAGAGCCCCCCAAGGACAACACTTTGAAACCCCAATAAAATAAGAGGAAGATGAACTGAAGCACCGCCAGAAGAAGCAGAGCCCCATAATAGCCCATGTCCCACTGTACCTCCAACGCCACAGCTCGAAGTTTCAACTCTCAGAAAAATGACCTGCTCCACCTAGGAACACCCACTGATTCTGGACTGGTGCATCCTAGTAACTGAGCTTTTAAAAAAATAATGTTTGAATCAATGAGATGAGAAGATGTATACCTCGCTTTTCCTTATTTATATAACTACCACCCAGTTTAACCAATAAAACCTTGCTGGTCCCTCAGAAGTCCCGCCAGAGCCCTGCATTACCTCACTCTCCCCACTCCCCAAGGGTGCTGCTCTACTGACTTTGGGACACTATTTTTTCCTTTTCCTTATAGTTTTATCACGTGTGTATGTACCTCTAGGTGCCATCATTTAGGTTCGCCTGCTTTTGAACTTGATAGAAGTGAATTTATATTTTCGTTCTTTTAGAACATGTTTCGTTCATTCAACAGGATGTTTGTACGATTCAACTATGTTAGTGAATAGAATTCTTTCTTTGCAGGGGATTTTGAACATGTCATTTTCATGTCTTTGGACGAGTCATTTACCTTTCTTGAGCCTCAGCTGCCTCATCACACACTAGGGTTCAGAAATGGTTCAAGAGTTTCCTCCAAATTCCTGTCTTATTGGAGAAAAGATAAGATAAATATAACACAGGGGTCATAAATCACTAATGGGATGAAAGAAAAGAGAAGTAAACAAGTTTCTATGAGGAAAAACCACCTCTTCATTGCACAGGGAAGTGAACATATCTTTGGGAGCAAGGTGATTTCAAAAGGAGAGAGAGATTTTCCCATATAATTGGAAATTTTATTTTTAAAATTCCAGAAGTGACTTTCTCACTTCAGCAAGTCAGGAGGACACCTAATAACAAACCCTAAGTGGACAGCCCTGATGGATAATAATACCACATCTTCTACCACATTCCTTTTTTTTTTATTAAGTTGTCATATAAAAACTGTGAAAATTACATATAGAAATCACAAACACAATTTGTTGGTTCTCTACAGTCACTTGAATTTTGTAGAACGGGAATTTGGCTGTAATGACCACCTTTTACCCACCATATTCTGTCTACCCCGGCCTGAATGCTCCAACCTTTTCTGTTGAGCATGACCCCAATACCTCCCATCAGTACCCCCCGCCCATACCTCCTTTTCCCCGTGCATTCAGTCCGGGCGATCGTAAGCTGCTTCTAGTTGTCACAGACCTTTGTTGGATTTGGTGGGAAACCATCATGAATACACAGAACGCCCAGACTGCCCCCAGACCACATCCTGCGGTCCAGCAGCTCCCTGATGTCCCCACTGAACTCTCCCAGGGTTAACTCGCAATCACTGGAACCCAATGTGATTTTATCGTGTATAGATTGTAATAGAATCCCAACAGTTTTTCTGCTGTGTTTGGAGAACGTTTTGGGTAGGAGGAGGTTGGGGGCTGCGTGCACTGGTCTCACTTAGACTCATTTTATTGAAGCCAGCATAGACATGACAAATTACAACTTTTTTTCTAGAGCAGCTCTGTCCAATAGACCGTTTTGCAATGATGGATATGTTCTCTATCTGCTCTGGGCAATATGGTAGCCGTTTAACACTTGATTAGTCATTTAGTGCAGTAGCCACTTAGCAGCTGTGATTAAGGAGCTGCATTTTTAATTAATTTTCATTTAAATAGCCACATGTTGCTAGTGGTTCCCTTATTGGACAGTGCGGTAATAGAGCATGCCTCTCCTGTATCATCTCTTCTGGGCATTTATTGAACTTCCATGTTTTCAGTGCAAACAAAACAAATGCCTCTCAGTCTCCACTGGCATTTGTCTCATCTCCATTTACTTCTGCAGCCTGGCTTCTGCTCCACCAGTGCACAGAAATCTCAGAGATAAGGCCATACATGCTCTCAGTACTGCCAAATCAGTGATCTGACACAGTGATTCTCTTCTCTCTTACCCGCTACCTTCATTCCTTCATTCAGTATGCTTTTACTGAGTGCCTATGTGCTGACATTTTGGGTGATGATAAGAAAAAGGACACGGTCCCACTTCCCATGTGCCATGTTATGGTCGGTGGTGCTCATTTTATAAATTGGTGACATTCAAACTAATTGGACCACAACTCAGAAATATGTTTTACCTTGCAACCTAGTACACATATAAGCATGTAGGTATACTCATAACAAAAGTTTCAGGGAAAGATTTTTACCTAAATAACCTGCACCAACAGCATATAATCATACAAGGAGCAGTATTAATTGTAGACTTGACTGAAAATTTACAGGAGGAGGTAGTTATATCACAGCAAATATCTATCCAAATAATATCCAGGACACCCAGTTAAATCTGAATTTCAGATAAACATGCCCCCAATATTTTTTTCTAAACCTTTCAACCCTAACAGCAATGCTGACAACTTCAAATTGAACATCAGGAGTTCTATCCTTGGCCTTTCCCCAACTGGGGGTTTCTGGTGGCCTGTGTCACCTCTGTGGTGCCCAGCTGCCACATCCCACGGGCTCCTGTGCTCTCCACTGTTCCCCACCTCCACCCTTTGCTCTACTGCAGGTCAGATTACATAGCCCAAACCATTCTGGCTCTGAGCGCAACAAAAAGGCCCTTCGTTCGCCCAGATCTGCTCTCCTGTGAAGGTAGTTCTCCCCACTTACATAAATATCATACGATAGCGCTCTTAAAGTGGGCCACTATGGTGACAGCAAGGCCTTGTCTTCTACTCAAGGTGGCTACAGACTCCCTCGCTGGCTGTGGTGTTCGTGGGGGAGGAGGTGTGTTGCACTGAACTATGCACGCATTCGGCACACATTTATTGCATCCCTATGACATCATAGGCCCTGGGTGTACAATGATAAATGAGATGGGGGGCGCTGTGTGGTGGGTGAGACCTCAGCACAGGCAGCCACGGGACATGGGTGGAGGGATAGATAGCAAGCTGTGAAATCCCACAGCAGGGGTCAATCTCAGAGGGTTTCATGGAGGAGGTGTCATTTCAGTTAGTCCAGGGATAAGTGGGAGATCACAAGTCAAGGAAAGGGGCAGATATCCTAGGCAGAGAAAGCATGGATGCAGGAAATGATAGAAAAGTAGGTATGGGGGACGATGTGCGTGAGAGGCCAGTGAGATGGGCTGGTCCCGTGGGCTTGGGGCACCTCTGTTGGGTGTACACCCTGCTTACAGCAGAAGGAGCTCACCTCCATTTGTTCAAACAGGCGAAGAGTCTGTAAACGTATTCATTTCCTATTGCCGGGTGCTAAACTCTCGCCAACTTAACACCTTAAGACAGCACACATTATTATCTCACAGTTTCTGAGGGTAGGCAATCAGAGCACAGCTCACTTGGGTGCTCTGCCTCAGGGCATCTGACAAGGTGGCAGTCCAGTCACGGTGGCCAGGGCCGGTGTCTCATCTGGGGCTGGACTGGGGAGGAAGCCACTTCCAAGCTCACACTGCTGGTAGAATTCAGTTTCTTGCAGGGTATTGGACTGAGGGCAGTCGAGAGGCAGGTATAGAACTAGGAGAACCAGGAGAGTGTGATGTCCCAGGAGCCAAGGCGGGGGAGAGGGGGCAGTTGGCAGCATCAGAGGTTGGCATGGATTAGATAATGGACATAGCACATCACTGTGACTGCAGCGGGAGGTGCAGGGACCAGAGGGGGACAAAGCCCTATTGTACGGGGCTGAACGGCAAATGGGAGGTAAGGACCACCAGGTGCAGATGCTGTCTTTAAAGAAAAGGCAGTAAGGCTCAGTAGGCAAGAGCATGGGCTTGGAATGCTGGCTCCACAGCTCACCAGCTGGGTGGCCTCCAGGCAAACTTTAACCTCTCTGAGCCTTGTTTCTTCAAGGCTACCCAGGCCCAGAAGAACAAGGGTAATAGCAGCCACCTCATAAGGGTGTCGTGAGATTTAAGTGAACTGTTGCAATAACAGCACATCGAGAAGCAGCTCAGAGCCTAACTTTCAGTTTCTGCCCCTGCTACCGTCAGCCTATTCTCCGAAAATCTCCTTTTAAAAGTATCTTGCTCCCCAGCCCAAATGTTCTCCCTGGATGTAGGATAACATTCAAAACCCCCGTGTGGGTTGGCTTCTTTTTATCTCCCCGTCCCCACTGAGTGCCTCTCACACCCTCGAACATGCGAAGCTCCTTCAAACCTCAGGGCCCGTCCATGTGGGGTCTCTGCTGCCTGGGACACACCTCCCACCCACCATCACCTGGCTGTCTCCTCTCCAACCACCCTTCAGGTCAGTGATCGCTTCTTTACTCTCACCCTCTGGGGCGGTCCTGTCTCAAAAGACAGAGCTGTACATTCGTGCCTTTGCTCTGAGGTCAGAAACAGGGCTAGGAAGGGAAAATGACCTAAATGACTCTCCAGGTGTCCAGCTATTTGCATCTTCACAGTCTAAGGGGCTAAGAAAAACTAGGTCTCGCCACTAGAAACTTGGTGGCGTGCAGGTGCATCTTTCAAGAGAACTGGAGAGTGGTGACATGTGTAGATGCTGCAGGCACACGATGCCTAAATGCACTCACCCGGGAGCTCATTTAACCCCTAAGGCAATTCTGTATGGGAGTGTTTACAGATGACTAAACTATAGACATGCAAAGGGACTTGTCCCCGGGCTTGCAGCTGTGATGGGCAGGTGTGGGCTCCGACTGGGCCCTGGAAGGCCCTGATTCCAAAGCCACATTCTCTGCCACCCGTACCAGTCTGCCTCCTGCCTTTGGCTCTGGGCCCCCTGCCGCTGGGGGCTCCACTTCCAGGCTACTGGTGCTCACCTCCCTCAAACACGGCCTTCAGCACCCCTGGCCCGTGCTGAGAGAGGCTGGGAAGATGGAGAGTTTTCTAGAAACTAGAGGAAGCACAGCCTGCGATGGCTGATGGGATGCTCCAGCTGCAGGTTCCGGCCCAGCACTCTTTTCGGACGGGGCAGTTCTCTGGGGGAAAGCAAAACGGGAGTCAGAGGACAGAGACAAACAGGTCCCATCTGCATATTGGCTGCCTGGGCATCACAGTGATCGTGTGGTGACTAATTCTCGAAAGCTGACAACCTAAAATCTTTTTGAATAATGCCCAGTTGACAGTTTCATGAGCCCGAAGACACACCTCCCCTCCCCACACACCTCCCCTCCCCACACACACTTGCCTGGGCTGTGGGATTGGAGCACAGAAGGTAGGCCTCTTCGAGCCCCGTGTTTCCCAAAGCACCTGGATGTCAAGAATCATCTGGGGTATTTGTTTCAATGACTAATTCCAACCTGTATCCCACGCCAGGCCTCCAGAGCCAGAACCCTTAAGGGAGGAGCCAGGGAAGCTGGACATTTTACAAGGTTTCCAAGAGATTTTTATCACCAGGAGAGTTTGGAAACCATCTGGACAAACCCTTTCATTTTACAAGCCAGGTTCTAGCCATCTAGAGAGGCCCTGTGGCTGCCCAAAGTCATGAAGCAACTGTTTAGCAGGGTGAGCCGTGAACCCCCAGCGCTGGGTCCTGCCACGTGCAGGAGGTAGGCTGGAAAGGAATCACAGTTCTCGAGCACCCGCCACAGACTGAGGTCTGGGCTGGACAATTCCGCAGTAAAAGCAAAGACCTCCTGGTGCCGGGGTCTCTGCTGGATGTTTGCCTGCGCGTGCCGTTGTTCGGTCCTACGGCAGTGCCCTGCTCGACCCGTGGCCTCCTCGTGTAAGGGATGAGGTAGCAGGCACATAAGGGCCAAGTGTTTCCCAGGAACCCAGAGTTATAAGAGGCAGAGTCACGATTCCGGCCTGGGACTGGGAGAACTCAGCACCATATTGGCTCTCAGAGTCACTTTGTCCGTCTTATTTCATCTGCTTCTCACCAAAACCTTGTGAGGTAAGCAGTTTCTCTTTGAAACGTGAAGAAGTTGAAGGTCAGGACGGTGAGGCAAGCCGCTTAAGGTTCAAGCGGCAGTAAATCACAGATCCAGCCCAGCTCTGTCTTACACCAAAGCCCACACAATTCTCAGCCCACCGGGGTTGCAGAAGCTCCTCCTGGGGCTCAGACCACCTCTGCCTCCACTGCACCTTCACCCTCTCCTGGGGGGGCGGTGTCTCTACGTCACCACCCTCTCTCTCACCCCTGTGCTGCCTGTTCCTCCACTTCTGCTTGTCCGTGAATCCTCTTCTGATCCCCATCTGCTCTGAGGTCCTAGAGCAATGCTCAGCACACTTCCTGCAGAGGGCTGGATAGTGAACAGTTTAGGTGTCGCCGACACTGCTGCAACAACGCAATTCTGCAAATGCGGTGTAGAAGGAGCCACAGACGGTGCGTGAATGGATGAGCGAGGCTCCATATAATTCGATCCTGTGGGCTGGAGTTTGCCCACCCCTGTTCTGGAAGAGTGCTGGGGCTACATGTTGGGGCAGATTCACATTTGTTTCTGCTTGGTATGGAGAGAAAATGTGTCTGCGTGAGAAGAGCCCCCATGTGTCTGGCCATCGAGAGCCTCATGCCTGAAAAGTGAGGAGAGTGTGGGGGCCTCAAGGTCTGTCCCTTGCTCACTCATTCATTCATTCATTCACTCATAGAAGGTTTTTCTAGCACCTGCCATGTGGTGTAGACATTGTGCTGAGTCTTGGCAGGACAGGCAGATAAGTCCCTGCCCTCCCAGGACATATAGCTAGTGGAACCTGGGGCTCCCCCCATGTGAGGAATGATGGCCAGGAGGGTAAAGCAGGGACACGATGGCCAGGGAAGACTTCCCAGAAGGAACAATATTTAAGCTGAGACCTGAAGTATGGCCAGGAGGGTAAAGCAGGGACACGATGGCCAGGGAAGACTTCCCAGAAGGAACAACATTTAAGCTGAGACCTGAAGTATGGCTGGGAATTACCCAACGGAGGGCAGGGTCTAATCAGGGTGAAATCGACACAGGGAAAGACAGCTCAAGTGACAGACTTCTAAGACCATTTGTGGAGAGTGTGTGCACTGCTGAGTTGACCCTTTGGGGGATATGATTCTTTCAGACAGCGGGAGCATCTGAGTTTCCCACAGGCAGATGGACCTGACTGTTTTTTGATCCTGTTAAAAATGGTGCAGTCTCCATACTGGGAGAAAGACGGGGTATAGCTGATGTGTTGGTGCAGTCTCCATACTGGGAGAAAGACGGGGTATAGCTGATGTGTTGTGTGAGTCGGTGAGTTGACACAGATGTGGACACAACCATGCAAAATTTCCATTTGTTTCTTCAGTTTAACCCCTGACCTGAATCTCTCCCACCACTCCAAAAAATTCCAGATCACAGACTCGGATAGGTAGAATGTTATTTCTAAGGTAAATGCTTAAAAACTTGACATTTGTAAAGTCATCATTATTTAAAATATAAAATGATTTACTGCCTTTTTACAGAAACGTTGAAAAACCTTGCCTAGTCATTCCTTGTTCCCTGGGTCCAAAAGATTCAACTTAGTTTTTTTAAGGAATCTGAAAGGAATGCCAACTACATAAGTAAGTTAAACTGATATTTGATTCAGACACTGATCTTATTTTTATTTTTTAATATGCGTTCCAGAACTTGTGCAGTCTTGTTTGTGTCTGTGCTGCCGACTCGGCTCTGAGCACAGGAGCTGTTGGATGGTATATGTCACTTTATGTGGATAGCCTCTTTCCCAAGCAGGACTGTCACTGCTGAAAGACAGAAGCTGTGTGCCCCAGGCAGGGGCTTACCGCAGGTTTGGGGATGATGACAAAGATAATAAAAAGTGTTTGGGGCAGTGCTGACAGCACAGCACAAGTGAAGATAATGTAGCACCTGGCCTCCTCCTTGTACCCATGCTCCAGGCTCCCTGCTGGTCATGAAAGATCCCCTGGAAGGATGCTCTTGGCAAGTGTCCCCGCAGGCTGCTGGCTGTTGACATCGCCCCTCAGCCCTGAAATGCACACCCCAGGAACCGAAGAGACTGCTGAGGGCACAGTGTTCCGAGCACACAACAGTGTCCCGGGAAGCTGAGCTTTACCAGTGAGAAGAGTGGCTGAAAGTCAGTCCCTGCAGCAGCTTGGTGCGGAGCTTCCAAACAATCTCACATCCAGCGGCTTTCAGGAATGTCATTGAAACCTGGCCGTTTCTAGCGTGAGGGTGGGAGAGGGTGGGCAACGAGGCAAGGGGGGTGGGGGCTGCTGGTATGGGGACGGGGAGGGTCACAGCCTGGAGCCTAGAATGACAGGGACCACAGAGGAGGGACTCAGGGTCCTGATGTGAGAAGGAGCTGAACCCCAGTGTGGGGAATGGGCGGGGGGGGGGGCCTGGATTGGAACCTCAGTGTCTCCTGTGCTCCTGTGGGCATGATTGGTTTCCTGAGCTGAAAAGCATCTCATTCTCAACACTGGGCAACAGGGGGCCTGAGTCAGTGAGGCAGGCAGGAAGGGGCCCCTCAGCCCACAGGTGTTTGTTTTTCTCCCAGTTACAGGTTTCTAGCGTTCAGGAGCTTTTGTTCATGCCTTCTTTTTTTTTTTTTTTTTTTTAATTAATTAATTTATTTATGGCTGTGTTGGGTCTTCGTTACTGTGCGAGGGCTTTCTCTAGTTGCGGCGAGCGGGGGCCACTCTTCATCGCGGTGCACGGGCCTCTCACTGTCGCGGCCTCTCTTGTTGCGGAGCACAGGCTCCAGACGCGCAGGCTCAGTAGGTGGCTCACGGGCTTAGTTGCTCCGCGGCATGTGGGATCTTCCCGGACCAGGGCTCGAACCCATGTCCCCTGCATTGGCAGGCAGATTCTCAACCACTGCGCCACCAGAGAAGCCCAGTTCATGCCTTCTTTACCAAACTTAGTACATAAACCCGGCCAGAGCACCCACCCACGATCAGGACGGCAGACGGGTTCCATCCTGAGTCCCAGTTCTGGTCCCATGTAGGGGCTGTCTGGACGGCTTTGCTGAGACAGTCCTGAGGCTGTGATGGGTGGTTGATGACTGCCGCGGGTGTGCCATAGCCTCACCGCCTCTACAACTCAGTTGTGTTTGTCTGCTCCCTAGACTCACATGTGCAGTGCTGTGGGGCTTCATTCATGTTGAATTAAATTGAATCCACCTAGAACTTCTCTCCTCTTGAGCGTCTAGTACATCCACACTTCCTTTGATGGCTCTGCAGGTTAAAAGGGACAATTGCCCGTGAGTTATCCCAGGAAAACTTGTTGTTTGGGCAAAGCAGGAAGGAGGGGGTAAGGTCTTCATATATTCAGCAGCCGATGGTTGGGTTTCCACTGTGGGCTGAGCAGTGTGCCACGGGCTGAGGATGCTCGGCTTGCACTGGAGCTGGGGGCAGAATTGAGGCTGCCTCTCTGCCAAGACGCCTCCCTGCTCAGGAGAGTCGGAGAACTTCTGCTACAGGTCAGAAGCCTACTTCCTTGTGGCTGAGGGGTTGCGTGAGAACGTCCTCAGCCAGAGGCCCTCTGGCTCAGCCCTTTGCAGAAATCTTTACCTCAGTCTGCCAGTCCTGACAGGTGGCCCTTCTTCCCACTCTTGGTTCCCTCTGGGGATGCTGGCAGCATCAAATTGGGACGGTAAGCTCTTCTCTTCACGCCTGCGTACACTGGCAGAGGATTTGAAGCACTTTCTAAAAATAAACTGCTTGCCCCTGGGTCCCACTGGGTTCTTGCAGTTCCAGAAGAAGCAGATAAAGAATGCGGGTCTTCTGGCTTGAAATATACCAGCCTGTCTCCTCTCCCTTCAGCCAGCCAGGCCCTCCCTAAGCGTGCTGGGCAGGTCTGGTTTTCCTGGCCTCAACACATGCATGCAACCCCTAGATAAGAATTTCCAGAGAACCTGACCAGCAAGAGTTTAATTACTGCTCCCTTGAGTAAGTTATGATGTATGTTTCCTTGCAATTGGTTCCTAAGAACTCAGAATTTGCCACTTTGTGCACTTTTAACGATTAAATAAATAGTACGAAACCCCAGAAAAAGTTAAAATTACAAGTCACACCCATCTTTGAAGGCCATCTTGTAAACAAAAGCAGGGGCTTTTTTGGGTTTGGTTTTGTTTTCTGTGCTTTGAAAAATGAAATAAATGAATTGTTTACCCGTGGAAACATGCTTCCTGGTCTGTTCATACACGTGCTGATGCTCACGTCCATGCCTGAGCAAACACACACGCTCACATACACACGTACAACCACACACACACCCCCTCAGCTTCTCTTCCGGTTTCTGATCTTCTGCCATGATTAGTTTGTAAAGATTTGAATATCCCACAACATGTGGGTCAGAAATACACAGGGATTAGCTGCTATTTCTCGTTAACATATTTTTGTTTTTCCAGACCTCCTCCCATTACATCAAGTATATGTCATGAGTACTCTCAGTTACAAATTCACAGGGACCCAAAAGCTTCCCCACGTGTGTGTCCCCTCTTTGTAGTTTTGAAGGCAGTGTGATGTGGCAGAGAGAACGCCGCCTTTATTGGGTGATGAGCTGCACGACCTTGGGCAAAGACTTGATCTCTGGAGACTAGGTTTCCTGATTAATGAAAACAGTGGGTATGAGGATGCCTGCTTTACAGTGTGGCGTTTAGGATTCAATTAGATGATGTGTATAAAACCAATGTCACCTACCTGGCCTGGAGGGTAGTCAGGAAAGGGTAATCGATAGGAGAATTCCATCTATCGTGAGTAAGAAGGAACCTTAGAGCTCGCGGCTAATCCCCACCAGAGCTACTCTGGTCCCCTTAGCACCCCACCCTGAGCACCAGCTCCACGTCTCAGCCAATAGCAAACCCTCAGGGAAGGATTGAAATCCCTGGTTGTGCAGCCCTAGGAACGGGGAAGGGACCTACTTCTGCAGGAGGGAGCCCATTATCGTCAGACATGTGAAGTACTTGGAAAACTCTTCTAGAGAGATTGGACCAGAGCAGCCCAGGGATGGGTTGGGCGAGGGGCGACTGTCCTGGGAGGAAAACGACCTGCAGAACCACTGTGGATGCCTTGTGTTTGAGCCCAGGATCAGGAAGGGGCCATGGTGCATCCACAGCTATCCCTCGCTTGCTGCGTGTGTTGCCAACAACCTCTTTGCAGGTGAAAATTGAGGTCAGAGAATGTACTCTCCTTTTCCCCTGGATGCTATGAACTGGGTACTACTGTGGATCAAAGCCAAAGTCTCCGCCTCCTCATGTTGCTTCTGGGCAGCAACTAAACAGATTCAAATGTGAACTTCAAGTACACACATTTCTAGAAATCTAGTCTCAGAAGACTCAGATCTCAACTACTCATGCGAATGGGCATTAGTGTCTGGTTTATGGTGACTTTATGTTGCTATCTGATGGCTTACTAGAAACCTGCTTATTCTGTGTGGGAGAAGGAAGAAGAAATGACACTTTTGTGTTGTCTTAGAAACTATGGCTGGGACTTCTCCTGATAAGAACACACATGAGTCATCTCAGAGAGCCTGTTTTAGCACAAGGCAGTCATAAGGAGGCCATGTGATATGGAAACGTTATGGAGCTTGGGTTCTAATCCAGGTTCATCTTTGAAATGGCTGTGGGATCTTAGGGAAATCACTTCTCTGAGTCCTGCTTCCCTCACGTGTAATGTGAGGGGGGAGATAGAAAGTCACATAAGACTTTTTTCAGCTCTGACATTTTGTAATCATAGTGCAAACACAAAACTCACAGATCTGCAGGACCTTTATCTGTCTGTATCTTCATCATCTTCCTGCAGAGCCATTAGGACATTCTGCTAACAGGACTCGCTGTCTCCTGCTAGGCCAGTCCTTTCTCAGTGGTCCTTAGGACACTGGCTACCTGAGTGGTCCTTCTGAAATACACAACTAATGCCTTTTCCCCCTATTTAAAAATTTCCATTGGGAACCATTCACTGCTTTTCCTCTTGTCCACGGGTTGCATGTTTCTGTTTCTTCACATGTCTAGTGATTTTCTATCATGCACTAGACTTTGTGATTGACCCTTTGTAGGGAGCCTGGATTTTCTGATCTTCCTTGAAAGCGTACTGAGTTTTGTTCTCTAAACAAAAGGAGACGGTGAGCTCCACTCCCCCGGGCTTGTGTTTGGCAGGCAGGGCGCCAGCAGCATTACAGCCTTGCCCCATCCCTTGGAGTCTCGCCTCCTGTGCATTTGCTCTCTCCATCTGTCTCTCTGTGTGTCTCACAAATTCATTCAGTTTTGTTGTGGAGAATCCAAGAAACAAAAATACTCAGTAGTTTACTCAATTTTTTTTTTTTTTTTGCAGTACGCGAGCCTCTCACTGTTGTGGCCTCTCCCGTTGCGGAGCACAGGCTCCGGACGCGCAGGCTCAGCGGCCATGGCTCACGGGCCCAGCCGCTCCGCGGCATGTGGGATCTTCCCGGACCGGGGCACGAACCCGCATCCCCTGCATCGGCAGGCGGACTCCCAACCACTGCGCCACCAGGGAAGCCCAGTTTACTCAATTTTTAACACATATTTCTGGTAGAAAAAAATCTAAACAAAATCAAAGCGATAATGGCAAAAATTATACTTGGTAAAATTGTTTTTTAACTGAAAAATAAATAAAAATTTAAAAATCCTGGAACATCTGGAGACTGTGAGCCCTTAGAAGGTAAAAATGCACTTCCACCCACCTTGACGCTGGTTCTGGATCCCCAGGTCCAGTAGAGCTTTTGGTTCAACACATATTTGTTGAATATTGAACACGTTTGTATGAAGTCCTTGTCTGGGTGCTAGAAGGAGAGAGAGATGCACAAAGGTGAAGAGACCCAGCCCCTGCCTCAGGGAGCGTGCTGTCTGGAAGCAGATGGCGGAGTAAGTAAGAGAAAGAGCAATGGTGAGGCCACGACAGCCACCAGCCACCGTGCCTGGTGGGGGAGGAGTGCAGGACCAGCTGAGAAGATCTAGGATTTCTTTCTTAAAAATACAGTGGATATTTCCCCTGCATTATAACATGAAAATGGAAAAAAATTCAGAGAAAAGGAAGAAAACCACCCATATTTCAATCATGTAATAATAGCCTTTATTTTCAGGATTTTTAATTTTTTTATTTTTCAGGATGTTCATTTTTTTTCTGTGTAAGTTTTAGAGCTTTTTAAAAAAATGTCTTGTTTTGAATTAATTATAAATTCATGGGAGGTTGAAAAAATAGAACAGAGGGGTCCCAAATATCCTTCAACTAGTTTCTCCCAATAATAATATCTTACATAAATATAATTTAATATCAAACTCAGGAAATTGGCATTGGTACAATCCACAGACCTGATTCGGATTTCATCAGTTTCACATGTTATGGTTATTTTGTTAACATAGGTTTTTATGTGTGGTCTAAATTTTATTTTTTCAATTAACTTGATCTCACGGGGCTTTTTAGAAAATATTATTGCATAGTCTTCATAGCCATCATTTATAATGTCTGTATAATGAACATCCACCCACTACGTATAGCAGATTGCCAAATTCTTCCTCCTCTTTTGAAGCTCATGTTGCCCCCAGTTTCGCTCTTATGAATAGCACCATTCTATATTTTATATTCTTTTTGTACTATATACACACTTTCTTCTTTCTTATTCTTCCTTCTTGGATACATTTCCTAGAGAATGGAGGCAGGGAGATATAGGGTGATAAATGCTTAAGGGACTACATAATACTTTTGTCTCAAGACAGGAAAGACTTAAATATATTTTGGATTGGGATTTGATCAAGTAGAAAGGGAGCAGCTGAAGACACAGGAGGGAGGGTCTGATGACCACACAGGGTACAGGAGAATTTGGGGGGGGTGGTAGGTTAATTTTATCAAGGCCCCAATTCTTCTTTTTCTTTTTTTAAAATCTTCTATATCCCTATTGATTTTTTAAAAATTAATTAATTTATTTATTTTTGGCTGCATTGGGTCAACGTTGCTGCGCACGGGCTTTCTCTAGTTGCGGCGAGTGGGGCTACCCTTTGTTGCGGTGCGCAGGCTTCTCATTGCGGTGGCTTCTCTTGTTGCAGAGCACGGGCTATAGGTGCACGGGCTTCAGTAGTTGTGGCTCACGGGCTCTAGAGCGCGGGCTCAGTAGCTGTGGTTCACAGGCTTAGTTGCTCTGCGGCATGTGGGATCTTCCCGGACCAGGGCTCGAACGCGTGTCCCCTGCATTGGCAGGCGGATTCTTAACCACTGCACCACCAGGGAAGCCCCCAAGGCCCGAATTCTTTACCCAACCTGTATCTGGACCCTTTGCCATGCAACTCTGGAGTTCCTCCCCTTAGAGCACAGTGTCCCCTGCTCCACGTGGCAAACTTTGGCCTGTAGAATGAGGCAGAAGTGACAGGGTGCCAGCCCTGAGCCCAGGCTCCGAGGGGCCTTGAGTATGTCATTGAGGTATTCTGGTTGTTTGTTAACTCACAATTTTGTAACAAGACCTAACTGATAAAGGGCCCCCAGAATAGAGGTAGAGGGAAAGAAGGGAAAGAGGGTTCACGTCCAGGGATGTCCAGATATTCCAGGAAGAGCTGCATGAATTTGGTGCTGTGCTTCACGAAACCCGTTTCTCTTCTGCTTCAGGTGCTGGGTGAGCAGAGGTTGATGACACATCCCGAATGAACCACTTGACTTTATATATGGAATTCAATTCTTAAAGGTTCCCGTCTCAGCTGCCAGGGCTGAGAAGTCACAAGAAAAGAGAAGCTAGACTTTTGTTTGAGGAAGCATGAGACAGGCTACTCTAAAGACCACGGACAGTAATGCAGGCTGTGCCCTGAGTGGGGGACTGACCGTGACAGTGTGAGGTGCACATGAGAACCATGGAGCCTGTACATGAATAGAGAAGAGACCCCACTCCCCACCCCCTTCTTTCAAACTCGAGAACAGATCTGCAAGGTCAAAGTGCAGCTTACATCTGGGGTAGGAAGAAGAGTTTCAGTGACAAGCAGGAGGGGGAAAAGAGTGCACAGAACTAGATACAGAATGTCCTCAGCATCAAAAAACCAAGTGGTTTCTTTACTGAGGCCCTTGAGATGCAATAAAAACTAATTATTCACCCACAGAGAAAGTTGGTTTAATTCTGGTTAGCTTAGTGCCACAAAGAGCTGAGGGTTCCTTAGGTAATGCAATGGGAGAAAGTGAACAGAAAGGCACTTCTCCTTACAGAATGGCTTTCCTCTCTGTATGGTGGAGTCATTCTTCATCTTCACACTCTGGGGGCGAGGATTCCCATGGTTAAAAACTCCAAGGTCAGAGCCACAGAGGAAGCCACGTAAGGAAAGGGTCCCTGGCAGGGAGGGCTTGAGCAAGTCTTCCTTGAGTTCGTGTGAGTCAGAGAGTCCAGGTGCTGGAAGGACCTCAGGGTTCATGCAGGTGACCCTTTCCTGTCACATATGAGGAAAAGGAGGCCCAGAGAGGTGAAGAGACCAGCCCAAGGTCACACAGCTCATGCACAGCACAGCTGGAATGAAACCCAGGGATTTTTACTTCTCTTCCTTTGTCCTTTTTGTTCCCATCAAACCCCAGGAGCAGGATGGGTGGTTGTTATAATATTGGGCCTGGGGGAGGGGCTTTAAATCAGTGGCCAGGGCAAACCGCTCCTTTTGGGTAATGGCTTGTGCGAGGGGCCTCCTGCAGCACCACCTGCCCAGTGCAGCTGCCCTGCTCCGGCGGCCTCTTCCCAGAAGGCCTCGGGTGCTCTGGTTGTGTCTCGGACCTCCCTGACCGGGGACAGTCAGAGGCTGGTCACATCCTGCCTGTGTCCCCCCCAGACCGTGGTTAGGATTCAGTAGGTGCAGAGTTGCACGTTGCCATCCCCTAACAGCAGTTGCACACAGGGTCTGGACCTATTTTTGGATCAGGATCGACTGGGTTTAAGCTCGTAGAATGCCATCGGAAGAGCTGCCTTTCTATCGTGACCGTGAGTGGGGGAGGGGCGAAGACCGTGGCCCCCCCAGGCGCGCCCCCGAGCGGGAAGTCAGCGAGCCCAGCTCTGCCGTGTCTCTATGCAGCTGTACAGCTTTGGGCGGCTCCCTCCCCGCCCTGGGCCGTGGGTTCCCCATCTGTGACGTAAGGGGGTGCACTGTATGGTCACCGAAGCCCCTTCCAGCTCGGCCAGACTTCCAGCCTTGAGCCATATTGAGACTCAGAGCAACCAGCCAGAGCAGAGCGCTCTGCAAACACTTCCTCTTGCTCTACCCTGTCCTGCATCCGCTTCCTCTCCTGGCATTTTTTATTTTCTTCTCCGTCTGGCTTGTTTGCCTCTGTTTCCCAGCCTCCCCTAGGAAACTGCCTTTGCCCGGAGCACATTGCCCGGCTGCCTCTCGGCTCTGGGCCACAGTCTCCCGAGGCCACAGAAAAACCAGTGTGAATGAGAATCTCCCTGTTAAAGTCTTGGGCGGCTGCCAGGCAGACGGGAGGGGCAGGGGCTGGCCCTGTCCCCAGGGTCACAGTGTCATGACCCTCTCCTTCATAGCTGTCCTCCTCCACCATCCCTGGGGGCAGGAGAAAACCCTGGATGCAGCTGCCTCGGAGCAGAGGGGGAAGCGGGACAGCGGGGCTGATCCCAGGAAGGGGAAGAGTGGCTCTTCACCCGAGAGGTCTGGAGGCTGAGCAGGAAGCCCAGAGAACAGAGAGAGGACAGGGCGAGGCGGTCAGCAGGCTGGAGGGCAGCGCCGCCCAGATCCCGAGGATCGTGGATACACACTCCGGAGTGTGGGCATCTCACAGGAGTGGCCTGCCCCAAACAAGGAAACGTCGTGGCCCACCCCCCGCGCATTTTACCCTATCTATCTATCTATCTAGTTAGTTAGTTATGGCTGCGTTGGGTCTTTGTTGCTGCGCGCGGGCTTTCTCTACTTGCAGTGAGCGGGGGCTACTCTTCGTTGCGGTGCGCGGGCTTCTCATTGCGGTGGCTTCTCTTGTTGCGGAGCTTGGGCTCTAGGCGCGAGGGCTTCAGTAGT
Source organism: Monodon monoceros (assembly GCF_005190385.1). NCBI lineage: Eukaryota > Metazoa > Chordata > Mammalia > Artiodactyla > Monodontidae > Monodon > Monodon monoceros. The sequence goes on along the minus strand of NW_021703774.1, from coordinate 77,906,424 downwards.
TGTGGCCCACGGGCTTAGTTGCTCCGCGGCATGTGGGATCTTCCAGGACCAGGGCTCGAACCTGTGTCCCCTGAGTTGGCAGGCGGATTCTTAACCACTGCGCCACCAGGGAAGTCCCGCATTTTACCTTAAAAAGCCAGCGCCTGGCACATGATAGATGTTCAGTAAATGTTTACTGAATTAATTTGAACTCTGCACGCTACTGGATCATCTGTGTGATCCCCCGATTTTGGAGGCAAACATGCTCCATGGCGATCCAGGGCTTCCGGCAGCCCTGCTCATGGCTCACGCCCCGCCAGGAACACGGCTCTGCTGAAAGCCTCTGGGCGCACTATCAGGCACCTTGCCCTGTTGACCGCGTTCCAGAGGGCCTGGAGTAAGTCTGTTCTCCTTGCCGGGCCTCAGTTTCCCGTGTGGGAGATGGATGCAGAGGCAAGGGTCAGAGGGTCCCAGCCAAGCTCTGGGTTGTCAGCTGCTGACTGTGTTATCCACCTGGAGTGTCTGGGAAAACGTGGTGAAGTGAGCATTGGGGAGATGCTGGGGAGAGAAACCAAACCTCTTTAGGGCAAAGCTCATTGTGAGGAAGGAACAGGAATGAGAGAGGGCTCAATACTTTGTGCCACTTCTGACCATCTCCTGAGTATTCCATCCTTATGTGTCTGGCTATGAACAGAGGCTTAGAAAACAACTTTCTTTGCACTGCGATTCACGTGTTATCTGCGTTGAAAAAAAATAAAGTCAAAGTCTGCATCGTGCTTTTCGGATGTGTCAATTCATTTGTTCACTCCTTCATTCAAAAAACACTCACTGGAAAAAAGAAAACACTCCCTGAGCACTGCAGTGTGGCAGGTGGTGGGGCAGATCAGGAGACACCCAGTGAAGTGAGCGGAAAATCATGCCACAAGGTCAAACGGGCATGGTGATGGCATGAGCAAAGTGTTTGGGGCGGTTGGCAATGGGACTCACTACCTGTCCCTCTGGTACACACGCTGTGTCCTATGCTCGTCACCATTTCCCTAAAGAGTGTTCAGGTCTGTGGAGGAGGACACTGAAGCCCAGTGAGGGTAAGTGACTTGCCCAAGGTCACACAACCCATATCTTCTGACCCCAAATTCAGGGCTGCCTCCATTACCCCACAGCCATAGATATAATGTCATGAGTCGCCTCCCTGTAGGGTTCTTTTAGTGAATCACTTTCACTTTGCTAAGCCTCTTTTATTCCCACTTAAAATAATAATAATAAAAGTAGCTGCTTACCTGCTTTCTGTACAAAGCTGAGCGGTTTCATGGGCTTGTATTATCCTTTAAGAAAATGAAATATTTGAAGATTTTCACCCTTGGTCCTACACTGAGGTGATCAATCATTCCCATCACTCCACAAAGAGCCATGGACTTTGGCCATTCAGGAATAGACATTTGCCCATGTTTGTAAGCTGTCAGGATCATCCTGACCACTACAGGGTTCTTTCTCAGACTCCCAGATATCAATTTGCTTTGCTTCCCTTTTGGTCTTTCGGAAATAAGATGCTTCCCCTCAAAACAGAAAGCTGGGTCACATAAAACAAGGCAGAGACGGAGGCTGGTTAGACCCTTTACCCTCTTCAGGATTCTTGAGAGCAGGTGGATACACTCAAATTGAACCCTGGCTTTGCTGTGTGACTCTGGCCCAGTCACTTAACCACTCTGAGCGCCATGAGTTTGTCTGTCTTACAAATATATCAATGGCACATCTCACAAAAGGGTGCCAGGATTTACAAAGCAGTTTGTAAACAGTGACCTCCTTTATGAATGGAGGGTGCATATCAGGCTTTTCTGGGGTGTGTGGGCAAGGTGGCATGACTATTGGAAAGAGATTGGACTTTGGAGTTAGAAGATCCAATTTCAAACCCTCAATGTGCCTCTTAAAAGCTGAGTGACCTTGAGCCAGTCTCCAACAGCCCTGAGGCACAGCAGCAAAGCCGGGATAGCTCACCTCACCACAGGGTTGTTAGGAGAGCCAGAGAGGCTGAGGCACTGTCCGCCAGGTGTCCTGGGACCAATGGACATTGGTCAATGTCACAACCAAGGTTGGTTTCCCCTTCGGCAGCTGCAGTTCTTCAAGGGGCAGAGATCTTGTGAGCTACAGGCCATAAGATCCTGCCCAGACAAGGAAGGGAAGCTAGCAATCCCTCCCTACCTTGGCCTCTCTCCTGGCCTCGGTCTACAGGCCACATTCCCCTGGCTAGGCTTCTGTGCTTTCAAATGCCTCTCACAGGGGCCTGACCCCTTCCTGCTGGAGAGGCACCCATCCCGCCATCTAGACTGGGGACAGGCTTCATGCTTCACCTTCTCTCGGAAATGCAGGGGCTGTTGGCTGGCATTGGCACCCACACCGGGGCCCCTCTTTTCCACGTCACACAGCTCCTCGAACCAGGTCTGGTTCTCTGGTTTTGGGTCTCTTCCACCAGGCGGGCTCAGCCCAGGCGGAGTCACCGGGAAGCAGCCTGGTTCCTGACCCACTTGGAGGTCCTGTGGGGGGAGGGCCAGTCTGGGCTGCTCTTTGAGTTGAAGTGTTCAGGTGGACTCTGTTCTGCCCTCAGGGCTCGCCAGCCCACAAGGACCGATTCACCTGCTGGAAAGTAGCTGGCTCTCTCCAGGTGGCCAGCGAGGGTGTGGCAACTTCACAAATAAGGAAAACCAGGATAAGAGGCAATGTTTGCCCCTGTGAAACGAGTTTGTGATAGTTTTATGATAATCCTGATTAGGCTGCTCCCAAGCCATTGTTTCATCCGCAGCAGCTCTCCTCCATTTTTTCTAGAAATCAAAGGCCACGACTGTTCGCCTTCGCTTTGAAGTATTACGTCTGTTTGCTTATTTGATTCAGACAGATTGAGAACCATATAACTCTGCTTTTCATGTAAAATTTTCCTCCTTTAAGCCACAGCTCCATAGGGAACAAATGTCTATGGAATAAAAGAGTATATATACAGTAAATATTGACTAAATATAAACTATGTGTTCGGATTAGAAGGCAAGATATATAATCTGTGTCAGTAATTATTGACTATAAGCCACCTGTTAACATGACCTGAGGTGGTAAATGCCGGGTCAATACTAATTGTTTCTGGAAATTCCAGCATCATGTCTTCTAGGAGAAGGAGATTTTCCATGTGGTGTGCCTTTCTTAAAAATATTTAACCTATTAAAATTGCATAATCATAATTAATGTTTTTCTTGCATATATTTCAAAAATATTTTTTGGAGAAGATCTAGAAGCATTTCACATAATACCACATAGAATACGGTTGATAAAAGCTGCCTAAAAGAGTACAAACAAAGACAGATTCTGTGGTTCCCAGGTACCAGGGCATAGATCCAGCCTAGCACAGGCCAGCAGGATAAAGTCCAGAATGTTCAGCCCCTGCCCAGCTCTTGCAGACTTGAGCTCTGAGGTTCTACAACCCTGTTGAAGATGTCCTCTTCCAATGAGGGGCATAAAAAAAGCCAATAAGCAATCAGTTCAGATAGTTTCCCACACCTAGGGTCTCTCCCTATAATTCAAAGGTACACTCAACTTTTTCTCCTTCCTCACATTTTCCTCTGAGCAGGCATCAGAAGCCACGCCTTCCTTCAGTCACTCCAGTTGAGAGCTGGACCAGACCGACGAGGCCATCAGTCCATCTTGTACCCCAACACCATGGACAGCCTCCGATTGAATACTTCAGTGATGAAGAATGCACCATTTGGGGCAAATTTTATTTTCCATCACTCAACTAATTGGTCCTTCCAGTGAGCTGAAATTGGCCTCCTGGAGATTTTACCATTGGTTTCAGTTCCTTCCTGGGAAGCCACACAGCATTTGCCTTCTTTCACAGGACTGCCTTTCAAATATATGAGAACAATTCTCCAGACAAAACATACCAGTTCCTTCAACTTTGGGAACACAGTGGCTATTAATAATTTGGAAGCTTTGGACCCTACTCCAGAATCCCATGAAAACTGTGGATCGTCTTCCCAGAAAACCATGCACACACGTCTGCTTACACTGCTCCGCCCTTGTGAGCCCATCCACGGATCCCTTAAGAGCACATGGACGCAAGGTAGGAAGTTTGCACTGGCATTCCAAAGCCAGATGCCACCGGAGGTGGAAGGGAGCTCACAGGTAAAGACTCCGAGGCTCTCGATGTACCTGGCTTGCTGGACCAGACAGAGACACAGGGAGACAGACAGAGAGAAAGCACATACTAGGAGCGGGGAGGCAAGGATCAGAGAAGGAGTGGGCTTGGGCGTGGGTGGCCCTGGGGTACCCTGCTGCCCCTTCCATACATGGACACGTAGTACATTCGGTGGGTTCCTGAGGGCCACACTGGGGGGCTGATCAGTCTAATAAGCCCAGGGGCTGATCTGACTCTCCAGGGAGAAGCACACGTTCATGGAGGGTTGGCAAGGTAACCAGGCACAGAACCAGTGCCCATTGCCTCTCTGATGTGAGCTGGCCTCTTGACCCTTTAGCATCCTGGTTGCCCTCCAGGGATGCGAACCATTTTGGCAGTGACTTCACAGAATGTGATTTTACCTTTAAACCTCTGTAGATTTTTCAATTTAAACATTTTTCATTCCTGTTTTACCAAAATGTCCTAAACGTGACTCCGGCACCATCCCTTCTTGACACACTTCCCCTGCCCCAGACCCCTCATCCCCAGTGGGGAGGCAGCCCCTCTCCTCTGCTCCTGTAGCATCCAGGCACCCTCTGTCTCGGTCCCACATCACCACATGTTAACAGGATCTGACAGCTCATTGCTGGCAGGGCCTGGGTGCTACTCATCTCTGTCTCTCTGGAGCCCAGATGGCAAATGATCTGATCAGGTGATTGTCCAGCTGTGCCAAACTGTGCTGTGAGGAGCTGGGAAGGAGGAGATGGCTTGGGGACCTTGGGTGCGACTCCAGCTACCTCCCCGCCCCCCTCCACTGCCACACTTCCATTTTAGTAAGAGCACCTCTGCTTGTTCTTGTTCAAGTATTGGGTTTCCAAGAGAGATTTCACTTTAAAAAGAGGTTCCTCAGCTTTAAAACAAAAGGTCTGTGACTCTCCAGTCTAGTCTGGTTCCTCAGGTTATATGTATTTCACATATTCAGGACAACGGAAAGGAGATAAATTTAACATCTGAACGCCAACCTGCTTCCCTTCTCCTTCTCTAGTCCTTGTCTTATGTTTAACACTCTCTGCCCCCAGCCCTTCCCTCTCAGAAAAGGATCGAATACCTGTTGTAGATTAACAATGTTTGAATTAAGAGTTAATACAGGTAAAGTGCTTAAAAGCACTGTGTAAGTGTGCACAATTATTATTACTTCTAACTCTAGAAATTAAGAGAACTAAGAATTTTTTGAAGGTGCTGAGAATATTTTACTATATATTTGAATACTCATACAGCACAGGTATTTCCACAACAGTGTCAGGAAACACCACACATTTCAATAACATTTCATACTTCTGACTCAACAGAGTGGGGCAGATAGATGTACGGCAGGAAGCTGTACTTAAGCCAACTAAGATTCATCTTGGTTAATTACATTTTCTGACAACGAGTGTGACGTCACAGCATCCAAAATGGAAACTCATTTCACAGGTACTGTAATAATATCCAATCCACACATACTAAGGAACTCCCCTCAAATACCTACAACATCTATATCTAAAAGAAATATGCATTCTTAGAGATATCTTACAAAGAAAGATGTCTAAAGTATTTCCCTTCTTAGTCAGTATCCCTCTAAAGTTTATTGTGGTAGGTGGGTATCATAATATAGAAGATAGCCAGTTACAACAGAATTAAATAGACCCTATTTCAACAACCAGAGAAATCTGATTATAGTCTGGGTATTAGGAGAAAGCAAAGAAATACTGTTCTTTCTGTTAGGTGTGATATTGACATTATGGTCATGTGAGAACATACATATATTTAAGAGAAGCACACTGAAATATGTAGCAGTGAGTTGAAATAATTTCTAGAAGTAAAAAAATAATTCAGAGAAAAAGAGAGAAGGGATAGTGCAGTAAAATCTTATGAATTGTTAAACCTGAGTGATGGAAATATGAAGGTTTATTGTTCTACTCTGTTCACTTTTGTGTGAGTTAAAAAGTTTACATAATAAAGCATTTTTTAAAAGAAATAAATAAAATAAAAATGTTTGTCCTCTGTTCAAGGAGCTTCATCAGTGATGAAAAAGTGGAAGATGTTTCTAAGAACAGGAAATCTTTATGGCCAAAGCTCTCCACCTTTATTCTCTTAAATCAAAACCAAGTCAACAAGCATTTGTGTGTGAGGGTTCTAGGTGACTCCAAGATGCGTCCTGGTATCTTACAGTTAACCTGGGAAGTTAATACCTGAACATCTGGGATTGTAAGTGTTCTGAAGGCAGGGCCAGCTACAAAACTTCCCTGTACATTGTGCAACTGAAAACAGCACTTGTGGTGGGAAGAACAAGGGCTCTGGGTCCAAACGTCTGGATTTTGGTCCCTGGTGTCTGCTTTATAACTGTGCTTTCAGGTACATTATTAACCTCTGTGACTTGGGTTCTTTTTTCCCAGAGTTCTTTATTCTGATTATAAAATAAGATAATGTATGTGAACATCTTTTATAAACTATAAAGACTTATTTTAAAATGCTGACTATTATTGATCTTACCAGTGGCAGAGGGAAACTTGTCCTGGAGAGATGAGGCCCTAGGGATTTCAGACATTTCCTTTGCCAGGTGACATTGGCCCTATTCCCAGCCTTGAAAAGAAGGAGGTTCTCCTATTTCTAACCCCAGGTCTGGGGAATCGCTGGTCTGAGGGATCTGCATACGCCAGGCGTGCTGATGGGAAAGGATAGTCCAAGCAAGTGTGGGCCAGCTTGGCTTCTTCCCAGGAAGGGCTTGCCATGCTCTGGTGCTTAATTGCCCTGAACCCCTACTAATGGACTCACTGGAGAGTGACCAATGGCTTAATTGGAGGAGGGTGCTGGGGGCCGGCAGCAGCCAGACAGGTCAGGTCTGTCTGTCGGGCAGTTCTGTGCAGTTGAAGGCCGTTTCCCACTGGGACACCCTCTTGTCCCCCAGCAGCCCCTGACCCTCCAGCTTGGGGAAGCAGCCAAGAGGGATGCCGGGTAAGAGGAAGCTTACTGAGCAGCCTGAATTTAGAAGCAGGAGCCGACGTGCCAAAGAAGCTGCAGACTGGGAACCCATTCCTTCTGGTCCCAAGTCCCAAAGTCCTCCCATGGCATCAGTGGCCTCTACCTCTTCCAGAGAGGACACATCCTAGCTTCACACTGCAGCCTTCCCGTCCCGTCTTCCCCGACTGAGTGCCATGGATGTCTCACCCAGGCTTAAGTTTGATCACATTGTAACGTAAGTTACAAGAAAAGAAGTTTCACCGCCTACCTGTGTTGACTTACTTTTTATAATGTTACTTAAATATGTATATAAAAAACTAGATATCAACCACTAAATTATACAACCCTAAAACTAAATGTACAGATTGAATATCATCAAAAGAATACAACAAATAAAGTTCAACTTGCCTAATGGAATGCAATAAGGATTTTGCCAAAAGCTGATTGCTCTGGTGGGATGACAACCGTGGTTCGAGTTCATTCCCTTGGATGACAACCGTGGTTCAGGTTCATTGGCATCTGGCTTGCCCTAAGCTGCATACAGCTGCTCTATTCGAATAACTGCAAAACCTCGGTGTGATGGTATCCCATGGCCTTCACCCAGAACAAACACATTATTTCCGTAATGCATCTGCCTCCGATCTTTCCTGGTTTGTTTATGCCAATTAAAGTGCTGCTGCATGTTGCTGAATGTCAAGGACAGCCTCCAAGTGCTCAGTTTTAAGTATAATCAGGGGATTCAGAATATGCTTTTACACTTTAACTTACACTTTAAATGAAAACAACGTATGTAAAAGTTCCCCATGCTAAGCTCGTGGATCCCCTGGAATATGTCCACTGGTGGCTTTTTTGTCCTGGGGCTTTGAGGAAGGAAAAACAAGCCCTTGGTGAGATGGTAGATGGGGACTATGCTCCACACTGCCCCCTCGTGGTGGGCTCCTTCTCCACACCTTGCCGAGAGTCCTCACCTTCCCAGCACCTTTCTTTTTTTTTTGAATTTTATTTATTTTTTTATACAGCAGGTTCTTATTAGTTATCCATTTTATACATATTAGTGCATATATGTCAATCCCAGTCTCCCAATTCATCACACCACCACCCCTCTCTGCCACTTTCCCCCCTTGATGTCCAAACGTTTGTTCTCTACATCTGTGTCTCTATTTCTGCCCTGCAAACTGGTTCACCTGTACCATTTTTCTAGGTTCCACATACATGCGTTGATACATGATATTTGTTTTTCTCTTTCTGACTTACTTCACTCTGTATGGTAGTCGCTAGACCCATCCACGTCTCTACAAATGACCCAATTTTGTTCCTTTTTATGGCTGAGTAATATTCCATTGTATATATGTACCACATCTTACTTATCCATTTGTCTGTCGATGGGCATTTAGGTTGCTTCCATGATCTGGCTATTGTAAATAGTGTTGCAATGAACATTGGGGTGCATGTGTCTTTTTGAATTATGGTTTTCTCTGGGTATATGCCCAGTAGTGGGATTGCTGGATCATATGGTAATTTTATTTTTAGTTTTTTAAGGAACCTCCATACTGTTCTCCATAGTGGCTGTATCAATTTACATTCCCACCAACAGTGCAAGAGGGTTCCCTTTTCTCCACACCCTCTCCAGCATTTGTTGTTTGTAGATTTTCTGATGATACCCATTCTAACTGGTGTGAGGTTATACCTCATTGTAGTTTTGATTTGCATTTCTCTAATAATTAGTGATGTTGAGCAGCTTTTCATGTGCCTCTTGGCCATCTGCATGTCTTCTTTGGAGAAATGTCTGTTTAGGTCTTCTGCCCATTTTGGATTGGGTTGTTTGTTTTTTTTAACATTGAGCTGCATGAGCTGTTTATATATTTTGGAGATTAATCTTTTGTCCATTGATTTGTTTGCAAATATTTTCTCCCATTCTGAGGGTTATCTTTTCATCTTCTTGTAGTTTCCTTTGCTTTGCAAAAGCTTTTAAGTATCATTAGGTCCCATGAGTTTATTTTTGTTTTTATTTCCATTACTCTAGGAGGTGGATCAAAAAAGATTTTGCTGTGATTTACATCAAAGAGTGTTCTTCCTATGTTTTCCTCTAAGAGTTTTATAGTGTCCGGTCTTACATTTAGGTCTCTAATCCATTCTGAGTTTATTTTTGTGTATAGTGTTAGGGAGTGTTCTAATTTCATTCTTTTACATGTAGCTGTCCAGCTTTCCCAGCACCACTTATTGAAAAAGCTGTCTTTTCTCTATTGTATATCCTTGCCTCCTTTGTCATAGATTAGTTGACCATAGGTGAGTGGGTTTATCTCTGGGCTTTCTATCCTGTTCCATTGATCTATATTTCTGTTTTTGTGCCAGTACCATATTGTCTTGATTACTGTAGCTTTGTAGTATAGTCTGAAGTCAGGGAGTCTGATTCCTCCAGCTCCATTTTTTTCCCTCAAGAGTGCTTTGGCTATTCTGGATCTTTTTTGTCTCCATACAAAATTTAAGATTTTTTTGTTCTAGTTCTGTAAAAAATGCCATTGGTAATTTGATAGGAATTGCACTGAATCTGTAGATTGCTTTCAGTAGTCATTTTCACAATATTTATGCCTCCAATCCAAGAACATGGAATATCTCTCCATCTGTTTGTATCATCTTTAATTTCTTTCATCAGTGTCTTATAGTTTTCTGCATACAGGTATTTTGTCTCCCTAGGTAGGTTTATTCCTAGGTATTTTATTCTTTTTCTTGCAATGGTAAATGGGAGTGTTTCCTTAATTGCTCATTCAGATTTTTCATCAGTAGTGTATAGGGATGCAAGAGATTTCTGTGCCTTAATTTTGTATCCTGCAACTTTACCAAATTTATTGATTAGCTCTAGTAGTTTTCTGGTGGCATCTTTAGGATTCTCTATGTATAGTATCATGTCATCTGCAAACAGTGACAATTTTACTTCTTCTCTTCCAATTTGTATTCCTTTTATTTCTTTTTCCTCTCTCATTGCCGTGCCTAGGACTTCCAAAACTGTGTTGAATAATAGTGGTGACAGTGGACATCCTTGTCTTGTTCCTGATCTTAGAGGAAATGCTTTCAGTTTTTCACCATTGAGAATGATGTTTGCTGTGGGTTTGTCGTATATGGCCTTTATTATGTTGAGGTAGGTTCCCTCTATGCCCACTTTCTGGAGAGTTATTATCATAAATGGGTGTTGAATTTTGTCAAAAGCTTTTTCTGCATCTATTGAGATGATCATATGGTTTTTATTCTTCAGTTTGTTAATATGGTATATCACATTGATTGATTTGCGTACATTGAAGAATCCTTGCATCCCTGGGATAAATCTCACTTGATCATGGTGTATGTCCTTTTAATGTGTTGCTGGATTCTCTTTGTTAGCATTTTTTGAGGATTTTGCATCTATATTCATTAGTGATATTAGTCTGTAGTTTTCTTTTTTTGTAGTATCTTTGTCTGATTTTGGTATCATGGTGATGGTGGCCTCATAGAATGAGTTTGGGAGTGTTCCTTCCTCTGCAAGTTTTTGGAAGAGTTTTAGGAGGATGGATGTTAGCTCTTCTCTAAATGTTTGATAGAATTCCCCTGTGAAACCATCTGGTCCTGGACTTTTGTTTGTTGGAAGATTTTTAATCACAGTTTCAATTTCATTACTTGTGATTGGTCTGTTCATGTTTTCTATTTCTTCTTGGTTCAGTCTTGGAAGGTTATAGCTTTCTAAGAATTTGTCCATTTCTTTCAGGTTTTCCAATTTATTGGCATAGAGTTGCTTGTAGTAGTCTCTTAGGATGTTTGGTATTTCTGCCGTGTCGGTTGCAACTTCTCCTTTTTTATTTCTAATTTTATTGATTTGAGTCCTCTCCCTCTTTTTCTTGATGAGTCTGCCTAATGGTTTATGAATTTTGTTTATCTTCTCAAAGAACCAACTTTTAGTTTTATTGATCTTTGCTACTGTTTTCTTTGTTTCTATTTCATTTATTTCTGCCTGATCTTTATGATTTCTTTCCTTCTACTAACTTTGGATTTTGTTTGTTCTTCTTTCTCTAGTTCCTTTAGGTGTAAAGTTAGATTGTTTATTTGAGATTTTTCTTGTTTCTTGAGGTAGGCTTGTATTGCTATAAACTGCCCTCTTAGAACTGCTTTTGCTGCATCCCATAGGTTTTGGATCATCGTGTTTTCATTGTCATTTATCTCTAGGTATTTTTTGATTTCTTCTTTGATTTCTTCAGTGATCTCTTGATTATAAGTAACGTATTGTTTAGCCTTCATGTGTTTGTGTTTTTTACATTTTTTCCCTGTAATTGATTTCTAATCTCATAACATTGTAGTCAGAAAAGATGCTTGATATGATTTGAAATTTTAAAATTTACTGAGGCTAGATTTGTGACCCAAGATGTGATCTACCATGGAGAATGTTCCATGTGCACTTGAGAAGAAAGTGTAATCTGATGTTTTTGGATGGAATGTCCTATAAATAGCAATTAAATCTATCTGGTCTATTGTGTCATTTAATGCTTGTGTTTCCGTATTAATTTTCTGTTTGGATGGTGTACGTGAGGTGTTAAAGTCCCCCACTATTATTGTAATACTGTCGATTTCCTCTTTTATAGCTCTTAGCAGTTGCCTTATGTATTGAGGTGCTCCTATGTGGGGTGCATATATATTTATAATTGTTATATCTTCTTCTTGGATTGATCCCTTGATCATTATGTAGTGCCCTCCTTGTCTCTTGTAACATTCTTTATTTTAAGGTCTATTTTATCTGATATGATTATTGCTACTCTTCTTTCTTTTGATTTCCATTTGCATGGAATATTGTTTTCTATCCCCTCACTTTCAGTCTGTATGTGTGCCTAAGTCTGAAGTGGGTGTCTTGTAGACAGCATATATATGGGTCTTGTTTTTGTATCCATTCAGAGAGCCTGTGTCTTTTGGTTGGATCATTTAATCCATTCATGTGTGGTAATTATTGATATGTATGTTCCTATTACCATTTTCTTAATTGTTTTGGGTTTGTTTTTGTAGGTCCTTTTCTTATCTTGTGTTTCCCACTTAGAGAAGTTTGTTTAGCATTTGTTGTAGAGCTGTTTCGGTGGTGCTGAATTCTCTTATCTTTTGCTTGTCTGTAAAGCTTTTGATTTCTCCATCGAATCTGAATGAGATCCTTGCTGGATAGAGTAATCTTGGTTGTAGGTTCTTCCCTTTCATCACTTTAAATATGTCATGCCACTCCCTTCTGGCTTGTAGAGTTTCTGCTGAGAAATCAGCTGTTAACCTTATGGGAGTTCCCTTGTATGTTATTTGTCATTTTTCCCTTGTTGCTTTCAATAATTATTTTTTGTCTTTAATTTTTGTCAATTTGATTACTATGTGTTTCGGTGTGTTTCTCCTTGGGTTTATCCTGCCTGGGACTCTCTGCATTTCCTGGACTTGGGTGGCTATTTCCTTTCCCATGTTAGGGAAGTTTTTGACTATAATCTCTTCAAATCTTTTCTCGGGTCTTTTCTCTCTCTCTTCTTCTGGGACCCCTATAATGCAAATGTTGTTACATTTAACGTTGTCCCAGAAGTCTCTTAAGCTGTCTTCATTTCTTTTCATTCTTCTTTCCTTATTCTGTTATGTGGCAGTGAATTCTACCCTTGTGTCTTCCAGATCACTTATCCCTTCTTCTTCTGCTTCAGTTATTCTGGTATTGATTCCTTCTAGTGTATTTTTCATTTCAGTTATTGTATTGTTCATCTCTGTTTGTTTGTTCTTTAATTCTTCTAGGTGTTTTTTCTTTAATTCTTCTAGGTCTTTGTTAAACTTTTCTTGCATCTTCTCAATCTTGGCCTCCATTCCTTTTCCAAGGTCCTCGATCATTTTCACTAGCAATAATCTGAATTCTTTTTCTGGGAGATTTCTTGTCTCCACTTCATTTAGTTGTTTTTCTGGGATTTTATCTTGTTCCTTCATCTGGTACATAGCCCTCTGCCTATTCATGTTGTCTATCTTTCTGTGAATGTGGTTTTTGTTCCACAGGCTGCAGGATTGTAGTTCTTTTTGCTTCTGCTGTCTGCCCTCTGGTGGTTGAGGCTATCTAAGAGGCTTGAGCAAGTTTCCTGATGGGAGCAACTGGTGGTGGGTAAAGCTGGGTGTTGCTCTGGTGGGCAGAGCTCAGTAAAACTTTAATCCGCTTGTCTTCTGATGGGTGGGGCTGGGTTCCCTCCCTGTTGGTTGTTTGGCCTACCAGGCTCTTTGGTAGGGCTAATGGCGGACTCTGGGATTCTCTTGGCTCACACCAAGGAGTACTTCCCAGAACTTTTGCTGCCAGTGTCCTTGTCCTCACAGTGCGGCACAGCAAACCCCCACCTCTGCAGGAGACCCTCCAACACTAGCAGGTAGGTCTGGTTCAGTCTCCTTTGAAGTCACCGCTCCTTCCCCTGGGTCCCGATGTGCACACTACTTTGTGTGTGCCCTCCAGGAGTGGAGTCTCTCTTTCCCCCAGTCCTGTTGAAGTCCTGCAATCAAATCCCGCTAGCCTTCAAAGTCTGATTCTCTAAGAATTCCTCCTCCCATTTCTGGACCCCCAGGTTGGGAAGCCTGATGTGGGGCTCAGAACCTTCACTCCAGTGGGTGGACTTCTGTGGCATAAGTATTCTCCAGTTTGTGAGTCACCCACCCAGCAGTTATGGGATGTGATTTTATTGTGATTGCGCCCCTCCTACCGTCTCACTGTGGCTTCTCCTTTGTCTTTGGATGTGGGGTATTGTTTTTGGTGAATTCCAGTGTCTTCCTGTCGATGATTGTTCAGCAGTTAGTTGTGATTCCTGTGCTCTTGCAAGAGGGAGGGAGTGCACGTCCTTCTATTCTGCCATCTTGAACCAATCTCCGCCTTTCTTTCTTTCTCTCTCTCTCCTTTTTTTCTTTTGGTCGTGCCTCGCAGCATGTGGGATCTTAGTTCCCTGGAGGACCAGGGATCTAACCCGAGCCCCCTGCATTGGGAGTGTGGAGTCTTAACCACTGGACTGCCAGGGAATTCCCCCTAGACCTTTCTAAAGGCAAGTCTCTGCCCAAGAGGGATAAGGGGACAGAGGGTAACAACAATGGATGTTGGCCTGTTGGCTGCGCTGAGGGTCTTGGGCAACAGAATAGGCATGGGGGCTGAGATAACCTAGGTCACGGTTAAGTCTGAGCTCTCTCTCTCACCCAACCCCTCCTCCTTTGCTTCCCACAGCCACTGCTGAGGGTAGCATGGTTATTGTTGAAAAGTGGCACAATGTCTATTCTTGAGGAAGAGTCTCAGGCCGTGGGAGGGGAGATGTGGTACCTCCTGGGGTAGGTGATGGGACTGCAAGGAAGGGACCCCAAAGGCAGAAGCAGCAAGCAGTACCAGCTCAGCAGGGGGTGGGCGTCCTCCTGGCTTCCTCTGGTCTCCTTCCAGACCTCACCTGCCTGCACCTCCCACCTCTCAGGGACACTGGAGAGGGATCACCTGCCTCAGGAGCAGGGTTTAGACTACGAGGCCATCCGGAGAGCTCTGAACTCTTCAGCTCCATGTCTGTCCATGTAAAAATGTTGGTGCGGGCCCTCGGGGTGCCACCAGCATTCCCAGAGCTGCAGGAGACAGTTCTCCAGCACCTGAGGGTTGGAATCGTGTCCTCTTCACTACCTTATGCCCTCTCAAGAGGTCAGAATCCTGCCCATTTGTGCAGCCCCTGCTAAAATGCACTGGAATCACACAGTCCAGCATTGAAATCCCAGTTCTGTCATTTACTGATTGAGCCAAACTTCTTAACGCCTGTGAGCCTCAGCTCTCTCACCTGTAAAATGGGAATGATAGTGTCGTTCGCTTGGTCTTGTGTGAGAACTTAATAGGACAATGTCATTAGGATTCATGGCCCTATGTCTGACACATGTGGCACTCTGTGACTTAGGGCCCCTGTATGCTCACAGCTGGGGCAGGTCACATCCTGGTGAGGTGAACACTTTTGAAGCCCTCCTGTATGTTTCAGAAGCTCCCACTCCAGGGATCCCTAGCTCTAAGCACCCCCAGTCATGGCTACAGTGGTGGCTCCATGACCTGGAGCAATGGTAACCATCCATTGGCTGTACCATTGGAGTCGCTGGAGATGCTGTCACTCTTCCCCAAACAGGGACAAGCCTGAGTTTTGTATCATGATTTTCATTTTTCTCCCCAAAGGACTTTCCCACTTCGTGAGCTGCTGTTGCGAGCTGCCTATTTGGCCCCTGTTGGGTACGTGTTGTGCTCAGCCTGGAATTGTGGTGAAGCCAAAAGCTATTCTCATATTTTCTTTAGCCTCACAGCTATTTCAGGCTCCAGCTTAGACATGGGGAGAGAACCCGACACTCTCTGCCCGTGTCTCGGCCACAACTTCCAAGACTGGTCCTTTTATGCTCCTGACACCCTCAGATCCAAAATAGCCCCCGCCTGGAGGTGGTGACTGGAACTGGCTTGGATGCAGCTGGGACATGCGTGTGCCACCCAGCCCACAGCCAGATGGGAGAGGGTTCTCGAAGAGTTAGGTCTGGGGGTTGAGGTGAGCTCTGGGGAGGCAGCCAGGGTTACATCCCTGCCCCATGAGCTGGCAGGCTTCTGGGGGGAGGGAGCAGTGGCTTCCAGTCCTGGCCCTCTGAGTTCTCAGTTTGTACCTCTCCTCCCGGGCAAGCACTTGTTCATCTATGCCACAACATCAATATTACTGCATGTCTGCTATAGGCCAGGCCTGGGCTCTGGAGGTGCACGCATGGACGAAACAGACAAAAATTCTTGCTCTCCTGCAGCTTACATGTCATACAGAGTGAAGTAAGTCAGAAAGAGAAAAACAAATACTGTATGCTAACACATATATATGGAATCTAAAAAAAAAAAGAAAAAGAAAATGGTACTGATGAACCTAGTGACAGGGCAGGAATAAAGATACAGACATAGAGAATGGACTTGAGGACACGGAGGTAGGGGAGGGGAAGCTGGGGCGAAGTGAGAGAGTAGTACTGACATATATAAACTACCAAACGTAAAATAGATAGCTAGTGGGAAGCAGCCGCATAGCACAGGGAGATCAGCTCGGTGCTTTGTGACCACCTAGAGGGGTGGGATACGGAGGGTGGGAGGGAGACGCAAGAGGGAGAGGATATGGCGATAAAAGTATATGTATAGCTGATTCACTTTGTCGTACAACGGAAACTAACATAGCATTGTGAAGCACTTATACTCCAATAAAGATCTATTTTAAAAAATCGTAACTCATTTGCATTGGCCATTATAGTTTGCAAAGCACTTTTCTATACCTTTTCCTAATAGAAGATCCTAGCGAGTACCCTCTGCTAGCACAATAGGTGTAGTTCTAACTTGCCCACCCCAGAGCTGGCACAGGGATGTTTCCATAGTCCTTCCTGTCACAAGGAACTCTGTACCCCAACCCGCCCACCTCAGAGCCCCCTTGGAAGGTCTCTTCCTCCAATACAAAACACCAACCTGGCTCTGATTTGCATCTTTTTTTCCCCCAGTAAACAACACACCCCAGCCAGGGTGTGTGGTTGCCTCCTCTGTATTCTTACAGCTTCCAGCCCACACATCTGTGCTTATCTCACTGTTTGGGAGTATACCTGTCTCCTGCCCGACTGTGCCACTCCAGAGCACATTGCTGACACCACCAGGTACTCACCCAGTGGTTACTGAGTGAATGTTAAAGGAACTGAGAACGTCTAGTCATTTTTAGTTGCAGGGAGAGATTGGGTCAGTTATTATTTGATCATAGCTACCTCATGAAAGAGAAAAAGCCCTTTTGATCTTTCCTGTAGTCTGGGTCATGATATTAATGCGGCCTATGGTATCCAGCGAATATTTGTGGCTCCTGAGTATTATTGCATGAAGGCATTTCTGAAGGCTTTGGCTGGCATTCTAATCCCTGGGCCACCTGAACTGGACATCTTAGCGTGAGATGACTGGGGTCTGAAGCAAGCTGATATCTACACCATATTACCCGACCAACAAAGAAACGGACTATTCCGGGGATGTCTGGGAGGACATGGGGAAAGGTGGCTTAATGCCATGGCAGTGCCAAGACAATACACATGTCCATGGCTCTGTGGCTTGGTCCTTCCCCTGTGAAGCTGTTGCTGTCCCAGGAGACCAACTTGTGACAATCGACAGCCTGCCTGTCATTTGGATGGCCCCTGAGATCAGCTCTTCAGGAAGGGTCCCACTGAGTCACAAAAAGACTGCTCAAACAGCTACCCCTGAACCCTCCTTATCATGGACCCAATTGGCAAACGGCAAATTGCCAAGAGGAAAAACACCTGTGGATTCCTCAACACCCGAGGTCTGGTTGGGCAATCTTTCCTTAAATCTCTATTCCTCCTAAGCCAATAAAAGTCTATTTTTGTCTGCAATTTCTACTTCAGGTTGATCCTGATCCAACCGGTGGCCTAGAGACTAAACAAGGCAACAGATTCCTTTTTTGGTCCAGAACAGGAATAAAAAGGAAAAGGAACACTTTCGGGCCTGGTAAGAATTTTCCAGCTGTCACAGTTCCCACCAGCCTATGTCATGTTGTACAGAGTGTGTTAGGAGCAGTGAAGTGGTTGGGAGCACGGTTACACTGCTGGGTGTAAGTTCTGGATCCACCCTTAACTAGCCATGTCACTTAACCACGCTGTACTACAACCTCTTCATCTGTAAAATGGGCATCATAATAACAACAATAATAACAGCAACAAATGGTATCTATCTCCTAGGTTTGTTCTGAGGATTAAATGAGTTAATACATCCAAGTGTTTAGCACAGCACCTGGCCTTGGGGATACAGTGAATATTTACTGGGTACCTACTATGGGCCAGTTTTTTTAGGGACTGGGTATATATTGGGTTGGCCAGAAAGTTTGTTTATGAAAAAACGAACAGAAAAAACCCAAACGAACTTTCTGGCCAACCTAATACATCAAGGGACAAAACAGACTAATCTCTACCCTTATGGCACCTACTGGGGGGATAGGTGGACAGAGAATAAACAGAAAAGTAGATTATATGGTGAACACAATGACAAATGCTATAGAGAAAGATAAAGCAGGGAAGGGAGTGGTGAATGCTGGGAATGCAATTTAGAAAGGATAGTCAGGGAAGCCTCACTGGGAAGACATTCCTCCAGGGAAGACTCGAGGGACGTGAGGAACAAGCCATTGCAGGGGGAAGAGTGTTCAGGCAGAGGAAATAGCAAGCACAGGGGTTTGAAGGCCAGCCACCATGTCTGATAAAATGTCAGCTATCTTTGTGTGTGTGTATGTGTGTGTGTGCACATTTCCTTTTTTTTATTGAAGTATAGTTGATTTATAATGTTGTGTTAATTTTTTTATATACATAAAGTGTGATTTATTTGCACCAAGCACGAAGAAGAACATTCATTTTCTTTTATTTAAGGCAAAGATTTTCTAGTGGAGAATACTTAAGAGACAGCTCTATTCCTTCAGTTAAGAAAAAACAATGGAGAAAATATAAGATGACTGACAGACTTTACCACACAAAATTTTAAACGCTCAGACATTCTGCACAAATAATTGTGTACTTACATGAAATATCTAATGGCAAACGGTAATCTTGATGACAAAAATCCAACTCTTAGTTTGAAAGAATACAATAAAAAACAGGAATAAAACATGCCAAATTCAATATACAAAAGGAAAGGACATGGACAGCCTATTTTATTTTACTTATTTTAAAAAATTTTAAAATGTCAGCTCTTTTTGTTCCTATCTGCCTGGTCCCCTGCAGCATTTGAGTCTGCAAAATTGTTATCAACTTTTGTTGATGGAGGCTGTAGAAACTGGTCTAATGACTCTGGTATAGATTGGGAAAAGGCACAGGGGGTGGAGAGAGAGTCTGGGTAGTGCAAAGGAAAGTGAGAGAGTTATGTCCATCTCCTCTTCCTGAAGGTGGGCTCCCTGACGGTAGGGACCATGGACCCAGGCCTGGGTTTGATCATAGCCTCCCATTACTATTAATAAATGCATGTGCGCATGCGTAAGGGCAGTGGTTCTGGACAGCAGGGGTTTGAACAGAGTAAGGGGTAATGGCGGAGATGGTAGGGTTGAAATGAACTAAAGATAAGAGGAAGTTTTGCTTTAGGGCCTCATGTTTCTAACTGTGCTGGTGACTCTGGGCCAACGGCTGGTAGCTTTAAAAGGAGTTTTGTTTCCAGCTCATTAGAAACAGTCAGTTGGCTTAACTGCAAGGCTAGCTCCTAATTTGATGCACATAGAAGCAGATTGGAAACATTTTTGCCAGAGTTGCTATTTTAGCAGGCCACAATTTGTGTGCCCACCAGGAAACCAGGTTTGGTATGAAAATAGCATACCGAACCCTGGCATCTTGTCTTCAGGAACCAGCAGTAGCTGGCTTTCTATCAGTGCTGCCTCTTATGTAGAAAACAAGGCCAAAAAAAGAGGAGTGAGATGGGGAGAGAATGGTGTGTACTATTTGCAGACACAGGAGAAATGCGAGGAACTCTGGTCGGCTCTCGTGTAAAATGAGGATAACTGTACCTGCCTCACGTGATGTTGTCAGGATTCTATGAAATGTCCTACATAAAAGCTCCTGCGCCTTGTAGGTGTTAAATGTCAGCTCCCGTCCACCTCCTCCGGACTCCAGGAGACAGCTCCCTGGAGACTGGTCTTCTCCCTCCACTAGATCAGGATGGAGAAAAAAGGTTCCCCTCTAGGAGAGGTAAGAGAGCAGAAATCCAGCAGGGAGCAGACAGGCAGGGCTGAATGCCAAGGCTGGGAGCTGCAGCTGGCCACAGCCATCCCTGCCTATCCTTGTGTTGCTCCCTGTCTACTGCTGGGTGCCCCCCACCCCCGCCACTGCTTCCCCAAGTGTGGGTAGCATCTTGAAACAAGACACGGCTCGGTCTCAAAAGGTCAAGCATGCAGCTACCAGGTATGTCAACCGCAAGTCATGGTTGGCAGGTGGATCGGTGTGAGGGCTGCTCTTGCTTTCTACACTCTCAATTCCGCTCTTGTTTTTGAGCAAGGACCCAGCACATGCAAGGTTCACACATCCTGTAAAATTTTTATTGCAACTATCAGAACCTCCCCTCAGCAAGAGGAGGAATTCATTCCTCCCAGAATCCGAAGAAGTATAGAACAACCAAATCACAAGGAGGGCGCAGATGTGGCTGGACCAAAAGACTCAAATGCCGCCTGGCTTTATTATATCTTTGCCTATTTATCTCTGCTTTTCTCGCTGCAGCTGCAGTCTGGCTTTCCAGAAACATGACCGGCAATAGTTTCCCCCGCGGGAGGGAGGGAGTCTGACCTCAACTTTCTGGATTCCCCAGTTAAAAATTTCCAGGGAAGGAGTTCCCTGTTTCAGCTGGAGTTGGATGCCCAGCCCTGGGGCAGCTGGCTGTGACCAGAGAGGTGGGTTCACGCAAGAATCAGGACGTTGTAGCCTTGCTTGAGGGCTGCAAGCACGCCAGGCAGACAGCGCTATGGAGGTCCACAACTCATATCTAAAGTGTAATCCTGGACTATAGGTGTTTCCAATTGTCAGTGGCCACCCTAGGGGTTGATGTCACTGTCACATTTTTAGCAGGGTACAATTCACGTGCTTAGATGGCAGGAGACAGACCGGGGCTAGGGGCTTCCAGAGAGAGAAGGGAGGCACGGCCTCCCGGGATGCAGTCATCCTCCCCCTCAGGCACCAGTCAGGGTACCTGTCCTTCCTCCCTTTCCAACACATCCGCTGCCCATGTGGCTCACAGTTTATGCCTGCAGAGGGAGCCGGGGAGCAGGGGTGGGCTTACATTTCAGACGTTTTGGCTGACCATACCTTTCCCATCTTTCCTTTCCTCCTCTACCCTTGGGCCCTCCCTTGTGTAAAAACAGTTCTCGCAGGAGTAGACACTGATCATGGGTCTAAGGGTGCAGGGGAGGCAACTGGAACGATTCTGGGGTCTCTCACGCGATCCAAGGAAGCTGTGGGAAGGGCAGAAGCAGGGCAGCTCTTGGGCTCCACAGCGGGAGTTCATGTAGCTGGACTGTGGTGCTGTCCATAACCCAACCCAGAATTGTGGCCTCTAAACCCCCTGCCCCTCAGGCCCATGGTTCTCAGTCCCAGGAGGACTGTTTGGCTCCCAGTTCAGTTACGTGCCCTGGATCAACCAGATGGGGATGTATGTGGCATATTAAACACCTGGAGCAGATCATTTTTTAACATCCCTTCCAACAAAGTTGTTTTCAATAATAATCATGAAATACAGCTAATAATAATTATAATGCCAGAAAAGAAACACAGTGAAGAAAGTTTATTATTAAATTTTGTATATATAGTCATAGCAATAAAAAGTAAATAAATAAGATACAAAATAATTATTGCAGAATAATGAAGGAAAAATGTAATGATATGCTTTATTACACTATATATTTTTTGGAAAAAAGGAAAATAAATTGATACTTGCATATTGATCTGCCACAGTAATGAATAATAACATTTCAATTTTTGTTTTCAAGTTGTAACTATTGCAATCTTGTAAATAATTTGGTCAAGATAAATCTTTGCATATTCATGTTCAGTAGCCATTATGATATGTCCATCTCTCTTTCCTCATGGTTGACCAGACAATACTTTTTATTAATTTTAATTTTAAAATGTTTTTCTCATATGAAGTAACATATAAATAATAGGTAAGATTTTAAATATAAAAATAAATTTAGCAGAGATTCACAAAAATCCAATTTCACGATAAATTCTAGAAATTGCAATACCGTTCATGTCTTTGTGTCTTGGTTATTGATTCTAGTAGCTTTCAAATGTTGACATAGTTGAAAAATTTCTAGTAAAACAAAAAATTCGTCAAACATTTAAATTATTTTTAGCTAAAACTTCCGAAGTTTTTGTTCTCCAAAAATCAGAGTTCACGTCTGAATGATTGCAAACAGTAACATTGTTTGACCCATTGCTTTATGTATCAAGTGGCCAGTTTTTGGTGATAACGATCAAAGCACTCAACCACTACCCTCTTGATTTCTTCTGTTAGTGTAAGACCAGCCTCTTCTGTCATTTCTCCTGACATTCACAAATGACAGAATTAAAGTAATGCAAGTTCTGTTTCTTCATTTTTGTAATCACCATGCTATTATTGCTTATTTTGAATCTACAGTTTCGATGCAGGAGTTTATAGTACTACAGAGGTTGGACATATGATGTGAGCTTGAATGATTCCAAACTCTTAGGAACTTACTTGAAATAAACTTGTGTGGCTGGGTCTGTGTGTATTCAGACATGGCTGTAAAACCGGGAGTTCTCTGAATTAACTTCCATGTAGAATGAGAGTTATATAGGATAAGTAATAAAAATGTGCTAATTTGAAACTTACATACACATTATTAAAACTCAACAGTAATGCAGCAATTGTTTAGAACTTAGACCAACAAAAGATTTTTTCAGGAAGGAGTACTTTATCACTGACATTTTTTGGAATTGCCAGCACATGGTGATAATAAAAAGCAGGTTGACTTCTAGTTGCTTTTATTATTGTTTTTAAATTCTCTACAGGCTTCCTTATTGCCTGCACCCAGGGAAGATTTCCCCCTTGCCCAGCCTTTGGTTCACTAGAGTTAGTGTCATGTTTTCAAATTAGGAGATTAAATAATTCATAAATTGGTTCTAGAGAGTATGCTGCAAACGCCAGACCTTCAAGGAGAATGTAATGGGTCATTGTATTGAGGTAGAAGCACTGTATTCAGAGATAGGAAATTAGCATCCAGCTATAGTGGTAGTGCTGGTCAGGGGTGTTGGGGGCATTCATGTAATATAGACAAAGACTTCTTGGACCCACCCTGTGTTCTAGGGCTATACTTGGAGAAGCGGGCACTGTTGTGACTGAGGCAGCTGTCCCACCTGGTGTCTATTGCAATGTCCTTCCTAGTTGCTTAGCATAACACACACACACACACACACACACACACACGCACACATACACACACACAACTATCTGACATGTCCACATACGACCACAAATGCAATGGGCTACAATTCAAAGTTACATCAGCTACTGCATCCAAGGTGATATCATGGAGCCATTGCTCTCTGAATCTAGGTTGCTGAGTGATCTTCATTCCTTCTCCAATTATATTGGGAGCCCATATGATATTCATCAGACTATGGATTACTTAGCAAAAGAAGCCACTAATTACACAGCTTATCCTCAAAGTCTATGTCAACACAATTTCTCCCATCTTCATGGTATTCCTTGGCCAGTCTCTGTGTATAACTTCTTTCTTCTCTACATTGATTCTACATAATCCCCTCCAGGGGTGAGTTCAAATGCTGACCATAGAGTGAGCATTACTGAGCCGTGGAACCCAGCAGTGTGGATGGTTAGTTTTCTCCAACTGGTGAGGGTAGGGGTGCAGTGAGGGATGTTTCAGAGGGGCTTGAATGCTTGGTTCCCCACTTCCTCTGGCCCCCTCCCATACATTGCCATTTCTATTGCCAGAATTCCACGTTTTCCTGATCATGTTATATCCACATATGAAACATAGTGAGTTTGTAGATGCAAGTGGACAAATAATTCAATAGCCTGAAATATCAGTTTCTGAACTTGGTTTTTAGTGATCTCAGGCCAGTAGCTAGTGGGATCCAATTAAGACCTTGATTTTGAATTTATGCCTATAGGGAAGACTTCTGGGACTGAGTTTGCTGTTCTCTTATGTTAACTTACCCCAGTACACTCAGAAGCAACCATCTGACCCTGTGCTCCTGGCCTGTCTCATCTCTTGTCAACCGCTTTATGGTGGCAGCTGTTGGTTCCCCCACAAACCTCACCGCACATGTGGTCCCAGGTGAGCACGAGAAATAACATCTATTGATGTTCGCCACTTTCCACCAAGGTTGCTAATTTCCTATCTCTGAATACGGGTAGAGTCTTATTGCCCGTGCTTCTACCTCAATACAATGACCCATTACATTTTCCTTGAAGGTCTGGCATTTGCAGCATACTCTCTAGAACCAATTTATGAATTATTTAATCTTCTAATTTGAAAACATGACACTAACTCTAGCTGATTTCAGCAAAAAGTAAAGGGAGGAAGACATTTATTGGAAGAATACTGGGGCATCTGTAAAGGGTAAGTGTTGAGTAAACAATTCAACTGTGGGAAGAGGAGAAACCAGGCCATGCTGAAGGCCTCAGCAGCAGGATTTTGTGGTCTTCCATCTAGAACCCTGTAACCTGTTATTAGCGTGAAGCGGCCTCAGAGAAAACCAGGCCCAGTGTTTCTCAGGGGAGGATTTGACATTGGCCGACCTCAGAACTGGTGTCTGACTATGGCCAGGGGCCAGGTTGTGCAGTATAGACACGGCCTACTAGGGTGTGCAGGCTGGGGGACACACCCTGTGTATCAGAGGCTGTACGAAGAGAAGGGGCACAGCGGCCTCCCCAATAAATGTCCACTGCAGTTTTAGGGATAAAAGTTGTATCTTCTGCTTCCTTCATTATCCCCTGTCCTGCCGTGTTCCCACTGTCTGTACACACTAGGGCCCATTAAATCATGCTGGCTGACTGATGAAATCATGTCATTAGCCAGAAACAAGAGCTTATAGAAAAGGTTCAAGACCAAGCTGGGCTCTGGATAGGAAGATAATAGTGATTTGGTAAGGGAGAGAAGAAAACAAAGAGTTGAGTCTGAGATCCGGAAGGGAGAATTCAAAAGAACAGCATTGATCTGTGTGACTCTGAGGCTTTTTCTGGCATCCTTGACTCCCAAAGAGCCCTCTCTTTTCTCAACTTGAGCTCCTATTGTCTGTATTGCTCGTTTGACTCTGAGCATGGTAGCTTGCCATGCTTTGTAAATTTCTCCATGTAAGTTCCATCTCTCAAGCCACACCCCCAGATCCCCAAGAGCAGAATACATCTTACATTCTTTTGCATCTCCAGTATCAAGTCTGTTGCTCCCTCACACTAACTATGCAATGACTTTGTTTTGATGATAATTATGATGAGCTGTCCAGAGAGGCTCACCATAGGCGTGAGTGGGAGAAAGAATTTAGTAAGTTTTCCTTTTTAATTATGTCTTTTCGCAAGAGAGAGGAGATAATGGGGATATAGGTTTATGTATAGCTGATTCACTTTGTTATACAGCAGAAACTAACACACCATTGTAAAGCAATTATACTCCATTAAAGATGTTAAAAAAATTATGTCTTTTGATTAAAAAAACATTAAATTAACAGCATGGCCATGACTATATAGAAAATTGATATTCCGTTTAAAACAAGATTTAAAGAATTGCGTAAGTAGAGTTTGGTTCATTTTTCGCTTATCATTAATAGCTGTCATAAATGTTGAATCAGTTGCTGGTTTTCTTTCAAGCTCAAGCAGATTGCATATTTCTAATTCTAAATGAAACAATGTCTCGAAAAAATCTAGCAAGCTGCTTTCCACATAGTAGGCACTCAATAAATAGTAACTAAAATATAGTGGTTATAAAAATAGCTCACCTTCAATCACTTTTAGGCCAAAACTTCCATCTAAGGCTTTTCGGGGTTCTTTGCCATCTTGATTCTCAAAACCATTACAGGGAACTCATATTTCTCCTAGTGGCTCTCAAAAGGTTGAAGTAGCGGGACCCAGTAATCAGAATCTCCCTGTGGAGGTAAGTTTTCTGATCCCTCTTCCCACTCTTCCCTTCACCTCTTGGAGAATCAGCAAGAATTATGTTATCTCCATATGGGAAAGTGTGTTGAGATCACTTAGCCTTGTCTTTTCTTCCTTTCTTTTTCTAAACAAGAAACACTTTAAAACTACACATTTATAACTCACCCGAGAAAAGGCTTTCTTTTTTTGTCTCTCCTTTACTGTCAGGTAAAAGCAAAACCTGGGAGAGGAAAAACATTGCCGGCATAGTCAAAATAGTCTCAGTTATGTCACTAACCCAGCTCTAATTTTCCCTTTCCCCAGATTTTTTCTTTGAAACTTGCTCTTCTTTGAACAGCATGGGCAGTTGAGGATGGTTGACAGCCTGCCTCTTTATAAAGGCAACCCACTTTCAAGAGGAAGAATTAGGAAGCTCAGGCTCAGAGACAGTGTCTGGGTTTGAATTACGTATTATACTCCCTAGCTGTGGTCTCTCCCTGTGCCTCAGTTTTCTGTCTGTACATGGAGATAATAATAGTTCCTAGCTTTGGGGTTAGTAAGAATTAAAAGAACACCTGGAATATAGTAAGTACTCAGTAAATACTAGCTCTCATTATTTTTATTGGGCACGCACTATAATATTTATTTGTTTATTGTGAGTCTACCCCAATTTTCATCAAAGTAGGTACTTAGACTATTTTATTCAGTGCTGGCTCTTTGCACCTGGAGCAATGCCTGGGCATAGCAGGTACTACAAAACATTATTTGAGTAAATGAATATTTAGGGAAATTCCTAAATATATGCATACATGTGCACACACACCCACATACACTCACATACAATTACATGCATACACACATACTACACATATATACCCACAGTTAGGAATATAAAGTGTTTTCTTTCCAGGAATCTGGATACTCGCCCAGAGGACACGATAAGTTAGCAAAGAGAAGATTGTGAGAGATTCATTGAGCACAGTCCGATTTCAGGAAATATTTTAGTATACTAATTCTGAGGTTTCACGAGAAGAGGTTAACACAGAAATTTGAAGGAATCCAAGAGGAGGGAGTGGGAAGTTGTCCCGAGTGAGGCGATGATGAAGAGGAAGAGAGATAGGGGAAGTCACAGGGGAGCCCTGGGAATCTAAACCATTCCAGTCTTGATGGACTGGCTGGGTCACATCGCCCCTGACTCCCACCCCACAAGGGAGGCTGCCCTGGGATCTCACGGGGTTTCTGCAGCGCGGGTTTTTACCCTTTCCAGGGCTGCCTCTATCTACCCATCCAAAAGTTGCTTTTCTATTTAGGTCAGTTTGCTCAGTTTCCCAGAGCTCTGGGGATTGTTTTAGCTGACAGTTCCTGGACATTTTCAGGCCTTCGCTGAGTCACTGCTTAAGAACTCATCCCGCAAAAATTTCTGCGACTCCACTGACTAAGGCAACAGGCTGCAGCATCACAGCCCTAGAAACAGGCTCAAACTAACAGCGGCTGATTTCGAGGCTGTACAGTGTTTACCATGGGGTAGAGAATCCCAGGTATTCCTGACAGGGGCTGATCTGGTATAGACCTTTCTCCATGTGTTCTCCTGGGAGTCCCAGGCTGCTGCGACCTCAGCTGGAGAACCCCCCAGTCCTGCTCAGCTTCTCCTGGAACTTCTCCTGCCCATCCACTCCTCCATCCTGGTGTCCCTGGAAACAGTCCAAACATGAGCGCTCAGACCAAAGAATGTGAGAGGCTGGCGTTATCTGCTCTCTGGAGAAACAGTAGGGATCCGTGTAAAATGCAGTTTAGCAATCACACACTAAGCCATAGGTCCTTAATAATGTTTAGCCCTCCTCATCTGGAAATTTTTGAGGCTTAGAGGGACTCAGCATAGTTCCATTAGTTTGGCAAATTGATGATGTAGAAAGAGAGTTCTTTATCCACTTATACAGTAAACTTCTTTAGCAGCAAGCTTCCATAGAACAATAATTAATGAGCAAATTACAAATGGTTTTCTCTAGTTAGAAAGGGTGGGCCTTCAAAATGAGCTCATTCATTTGAGCCTTCTTCATTCATCAAAAATATAGTGAGTGGAATCTAGAAAAATGGTACAGATGAACCGGTTTGCAAGGCAGAAATAGAGACACTGATGTAGAGAACAAACGTATAGACACCAAGGGGGGAAAGCAGGGGGTGGTAGGGGGTGATGCGAGGGTGGGATGAATTGGGAGATTGGCACTGATATATATATATATATATATATATATATATATATATATATATATATACTAATATGTATAAAATAAATAACTAATAGAACCTGCTGTATAAAAATAAAATAAAATAAAATTTCAAAAAAAATATTTTAAAAATATAGTGAGACCTTACTAAGTGGAAGGCTGCTATGTATATATGTATAAAATATGTATAAAAATATATATATACTAATATGTATAAAATAAATAACTAATAGAACCTGCTGTATAAAAATAAAATAAAATTTCAAAAAAATATTTTAAAAATATAGTGAGACCTTACTAAGTGGAAGGCTGCTAGGCAAGTGGGGAACAGTGAGATAATTAGGAGGGAATGAATACTGATTTTGCTGTACATAATATTGGGTGCTTTCCCAATCTTTGCAACAATTCTGTGAGGTAGGTGTAGCAAACACTGGTACTTGTCTCCCCTTATCCATTCTCAGCTGCCTCCTTTCAGTAACAGAACTTTCCCCACTCTGAATTTTAGCAGTGTATGTGACTTCCTAGCTATTCCTGAAAAGGATGATGGGAGAATCAGATACTTGGGGCCGGTAAACATTGCCAAGCCTCCCTTGCAGCTAGGTGTGGTCATGTGGTTAAATTCTATTCAATAAGTTTTGAACAAAAGTGATATGTACAACTTTGGGGTAAAGTCCTTACTAAGGGAGTGTTTTCCTCTCTGCTCAGTTTCCTGAGCACTGGAAGTAGATGTGGTAGTGGGGCTGGAGAGTAAGCTTTAGCTCATCTGGGCAACATTAGAGCCATGTAAAAAAAGGGACCTGGGTCCCTGGCTGGGCTCAGAGACCAGTGTCTTACCTGTCCTCAACCACCTGCCCCGCTATGGGACATTACATGAAAGGACAGTAGACTTCTATCTGATTTGAGTCTTTCTATTTGGGTGTCTCTCTCCTACCTAAGCTCAGTTTTTATATAATGGATAAGAAATCTATCCTAACAGTGAAAAAATGAAGGTAGGCAAATTTTCTAAAATCACCAAAGTGATTGGTGATATGGCAGAACCCGGGTTCAGACTCAGGTCTGACTGTATCCTGCTACCCCATACTATTGTCCCTAAAATAAGCAGAGAGACACAACTGTGAAGTCCCTGGGCTCCTCAAGAAAAGTTGTACTGCAGAGATTTAAGCCACTGTTCTTACTAAAAGCTTGACAGAAAAGGGGAGACTCTAGCATTCACTGAATACCTGCTACACAGCAGTCACACTGATGTGCATTTTACATACGATACTACAGAGAAGCCACGGATGTTGGTCTCAAAATATGCACAACCTAAGGTGGTGTGTACTTAAATGACAATAATTTCTGAAAGGAGAGGGAGAGAGAGAGAGAGGACAAAAGAGTGCTCTCTCCTCACTTAGGTGAGGGTGTATCAAATCAGGAAGGACTTCAAGAAGGAGGAGGCACTGGGGTTGGGTCCTACAGAATAGGTAGTACATATTTGGGGGAA
Organism: Monodon monoceros; assembly: GCF_005190385.1. Classification (NCBI taxonomy): domain Eukaryota; kingdom Metazoa; phylum Chordata; class Mammalia; order Artiodactyla; family Monodontidae; genus Monodon; species Monodon monoceros. The sequence goes on along the minus strand of NW_021703774.1, from coordinate 77,876,956 downwards.
AGGGCATTGCAAGTAGAGAAAACAGCGTGGGCAAAGGACAAGAAGCAGGAAAGAACCAGAGGTGGTCCCTCAGCACGGCCTGAAGGAAGCTCCAGGAGGGTGGCAATGACAGTGGGCCAAGCCAGACTGGAGAGGGCCTCCAGGGGCAGGCTGAAGAGTTCAGACTTCATGTGGAGGGTCAAGGGGCATTTTAGAGTTCTGAGTAAGATGGTGGAAAAATAAAAAATTCAGGGCTAGCGAACATTTACTAAGCCATTCCCGGGCCCCAGGCACTGGATGAAGACAGACCTATCTGTAACGTGGAGACCAGGAGGCGGGCTAGGAGGCTAACTAGGGAAGCAGCGGCAGTGGGAGAGAAGGGTCGGGACGGATGTAAGAGGTGTCGTGCAGGCGGGACTGACAGCACTTGGCAGCCGACTGAGAGTAGGAGGTAAGGAAGAGAGAGGAACCCAAGATAACCTGGAGGTTTGTTTTTGTCTAGAAGCTTGAAGGGAAGAAAATTAAAGATAAATTCTGAGCAGCTTTTTTCTTAATAACACAGTAAACGATACAGTAGTTCGCAGTAGTTCTACGATGAACGAGAAAGACCTTCCTTTTCTGAGGAATAGGTTACAATCAGATAAGCAAAAGAGGCACGGTCCTATATAGCACATGGTGTTTCTCTGAAGGTGAAAGTGATGGTGGAGAATTGGGATTAGTGAGCCTTCAACTCTACACTTTTGAAGACCAGGATTCATGCTTTGCCTGGGAGCTGTCATGGCTGAAATGACGATGAGCAATGTTACCAAAGCTCTAGGGTATGACTCTGATTGACTTTTTTCTTTAACCGTCAGATAATTGTTTTTTTTTTTGCGGTACGCGGGCCTCTCACTGTTGTGGCCTCTCCCGTTGCGGAGCACAGGCTCCGGACGCGCAGGCTCAGTGGCCACGGCTCACGGGCCCAGCCGCTCCGCGGCATGCGGGATCTTCCCGGACCGGGGCACGAACCCGCGTCCCCTGCATCGGCAGGCGGACTCTGAACCACTGCGCCACCAGGGAAGCCCCAGATAATTTTTAATCTGTAAATTTATTCAAAAGTTTGAAAATACCTTGAGGAATCTTAGGAATCTCAGTAATCAGTGAGTGTGCTGTCTATATATCCATGACAACTTCCGGCTTCATACACATCCACTCGGCCTGCTCCTCAGTGTGGGCTGTGAGACGTTAATAATTCTCCTTAAATCTGGCTTCCTCTTTCTTTGCCTTTCCCTCTCATATCTTCAGTCACCTTGCATCACAGGACACATGTAAGTAGTGGGAAACTGTTCAACTCTGACTAAATCAAAATCAGAGTCAAAGGCAAGTGTTTAATTATGGTCAAACACAAACTCAAGTGTGAAGAGTTTTAGGCTCAAAGAAGTCAAATATTCTGCATTCCTGAGAAATCTAATCAATTTCTCATTCTGGTGAATATTTTCATGTTGCGCTTTGCTGCCACAAAACAAGTGGGTGTACCTTTTTGAGAGATGATGTATCACTAAGAAATCTGAATTGAGAAACTGAAAGAAAACATTTGGTATCAATGTATTTTTTAAAAATCCATCCCTTGGACCTAGAGATTATCATACTAAGTGAAGTAAGTCAGACAGAGAAAGACAAATACCACATGATATCACTTATATGTTGAATCTAAAAAAACGATACAAATGAACTTATTTATGAAACAGAAACAGACCCACAGACACAGAAAACAAACTTATGGTTACCAAAGGGGAATGGTGGTGGGGGGAGGGATAAATTAGGAGTTTGGGATTAACATACACACAATACTATATATAAAATAGATAAACTAATAAGGACCTACTGTATAGCACAGGACGCTCTACTCAATATTCTGTAATAACCTATATGGGAAAAGAATCTGAAAAACAGTGGATATATGTATATGTATAACTGATTCACTTTGCTGTACACCCAAAACTAACACAGCATTGTAAATCAACTATACTCCAATATAAAATAAAAATTAAATTTAAAAAATCTATCCCTGAAAAAGAAACCAACTGTCAGTTTCCAATGAGGGGAATCTTGGAGGTCCCATAAAGCTAAGCCCATACACTTATTTTTTTGTTCTTGAACAGATTCTGTGGCTTCACAGTTTTCCTGTTCAGGTCAGGAAGCTCATTCAGTGATATTGCAACATCCTCGTAAGGCAACTTGTCTTCTCACCAAGGCTTGTCAATCAAATCCAAGGTCCTTCCATCTCTCCCATACCTTACAGTCCACCCTCCCGCAGCTGTGACTTGTCAGGGTGGCACCTGGCCTGCTACAGCACCCACCTCTACCGAGCCTACTCTGGTTTGTGTCCACTCTCATGCTTCCTCCACTGTCCTAGGTCTTGACTCCTGCATCTAAGCTATGGTCAGACTGGAGCTGGGGCCTTGGCTCTGATTAGTGAGGACTCCCAGCTGTCAGCTCCTCTGTGGGGTGGGGTGGGTGGGCAGGGGGACACTTGCAAAGGAAGCGATTGACTTCTTTTCTTGGGCCTCATTATTCATCCGACAATCATTATTTTATAACAACTGTTTAATAGGCACTGTTCTTAAAGGCGCAAAACTGAGCTCAAAAGAGACTCACCTTCCAAGATCTCACGGTCTATGGGAAGACAGACAAAGAGAAATGGATGATTACAATGCAGTGTGGAGGAGTAGCAGTATAGACAGGTCTGGGAATGATGGGTGCAGAGACAAGGGGCAGCTGACCCCCGATGGCCAGTGAAAGGAGCCACTGCGTCCCCCGCCTCCCAGCTCACACCAGGGGTGTTTTCAAGCCTTCCTGTTCTCCACAGTTCACATGACCACTGTGAACCCCTTCTAGTTTCAATTCCACTTTTATTTTCATTAAAATGTTCAAATTATGAAATACTTCAAGCGTGCATCAAAATGCTGAGAATATCCTAGGGGCTCAGGGGTGGTTTTGTGTGACAGCTGAGAGCACAGGCTCTAGAGCTGACCCACCTGCGTTCAGTCCCAGCTCTGCCCCTCACCAACGTGTGACGTGTGACGTGGGCAGCACCCCTGCCTCCTCCTCTGACACAGGGACAGCCATCGCCAACTTGTCAGGCTGCTGTGAGGTTAAATGTATTCACCCTCGTAATGCCCTAGAACAGTGCCCAGCACGCAGCCGGCGTAGACGTGTTAGCTTTTATGATTTCTAGCAGACGTAAGGGTATAGTTTTTGTGGTCAAGCCACCTGCATCTGAATCCCAGCCAGTTCCGCCATCTGGTAATGGTATGATCTCGAGTAAGTTATTTCACTGCCCTGTACTTCAGTTCCCTTATCTGTAAGAATATAGATTGTATGAGAACGATCTCATAGGATTGTTTTAAGGAATTAAGTGAGTCAAGACCTGGAAATCTCCTACAATAATTCTGACACATAGTAAGCTCCCAACAAATATTATCTATTTAATACTACAGATTGGAAACTTCTGTTCCCTCACTCAGTCTTAACAGGTGTTAACATTTGCCATGTTTACCTCAGACCTTTTTATTTTTCAATTAAATAAAATGTTACTAGAGAAAAGACTTGTGGTTGCCAAGGGGGAGAGGGGTGGGGGGTGGATGGAGTGGGAGTTTGGGATTAGCAGATGCAAACTATTATATACAGAATGGATAAACAACGAGGTCCTACTGTATAGCAGATGGAACTATATTCAATATCCTGTGATAAACCATAATGGAAAAGGCTATGAAAAAGAATATATATATATATGTGTGTGTGTGTGTGTGTGTATATATATATATATATATATATATATAACTGAATCACTTTTTTGTACAGCAGAAATTAACACAACCTTGTAAATCAACTATACTTGAATAAAATAAATGAAAAGATAGATAAATAAAATGTTACAACTAAAGTAGAAGCCGCCATCTTTCCTCCTCATCCCTTCTGCCCATCTCCAGGGCTATCCAGTCTTTTGACCATGGTGTGTCTCCTTCCTATCCACGTGGAACTGCTTTTACATTATAAATCAATCAGTCAGTCAGTCCATCCATAATATGTATCCATAAGCAATGTATAAATCTGCTTTTATGTTTTACATGCTATTTAAGTGATATCGTACTACAAATATTCATCTGTGCGTTGACTCTTCTCTTCCTCCCCCACCCCCCATGCTCTCTCCACATACCTTCTTTTCTGAGATTTATCTATGTTCTAGTTCATTCATTTTCACCGCTGTACTGTACACCATTGAATACACAAACCAGAGTTCATTAATCCATTCTCACAGGATGGACAGTTAGGTTGTTTCCAGTTTCTGCTATAGTAAATGATCCTGCATCAGCCATCTTTCTGTGCATACCCTTTTGACGTGCTCTGAATTCTGGAGTTTCCATGTTTTTCTAACTATTCTGTATCTGTTTTGCCCTGCAAAGCATCAGGCGAGTATCTTTGGTCTCAGTATGTTGAGGGTTGTGCCAGATAACTCAGATGCATTGTCTTATCTAATCCTCACAGTTATTCTGCAAAGTAGGTGGGAGAGTAGAATGATTAAGAGCAGGGACTCTGATGTCAAATACCTGGGTTCATATGTCAGCTCCTCCACACACCGAGAGCAGGGCTTTGAGAAAAATCACTGAACATCTTGGTGCCTCAGGTTCTTCCTGTATAAACTAGAAGTGACAGTTGTACATTTTTATGTAGCGCTATGGAGAAGATTAAGTGAATTATGTAAAACTCTTACAACAGTGCCCAGCACATAATGAAAGCTACGTAGGTGTTATAACTAGGCAGTTTTAACTTTTACACAGAAGGGGAAACAGAGGCTCAGAGAAGCTAAGTAACGTTTCCAAATTCACCCAGCTAAATTGCATGCAACCCTGCTGAGGTATGGATTAGAAGTTAGGCATATGTGATGTTGCAAGCTTCCAAACCCATGCCCTTTCCACTGTGCCACTTCCTCCTTATATGGAACTTAGTGTCCATGGAATAACTGTCTTTAAATGCAATTGACTCAGCCTAGGAGATCTGGAGCCAAGAGCGAAATCACTGTACATGGTCCCTCTTTCTGAAGCTCCAGCATGTATCCCCAGTGTGATCAGAAATTTGTCACTGGACTAATGCACAGTGCTTCTAACTGGCTTCCCTCCTTCCACTCACGGAGGCCAGAGTGACCTGTTAAAATGTAACTCGGGGCAAAGGAGCAAAGGCACAGTGGAGCAAAGATAGTCTTCTTAAATGGTGCTGGAACAACTGGACATCCACATGCAAAAGGATGAATATAGACACAGATCTTATACGCTTCACAAAAATAAGTTCAAAATGGATCATAGACCTAAATGTAAAGGACAAAATTATAAAACTCCTAGAAGATAACAGATGAGCAAACCTAGATGACCTTGGGTATGGTGATGCCTTCTTAGACACAACACCCAAGACATGATCCATGAAAGAAATAATTGACCAGTTGGACTTCATTAAAATTAAAAACTTCTCTGTGAAAGACAATATCAAAACAAAAATTAAAGGATGAGAAGACAAGCCACAGACTGGGAGAAAATATTTGCAAAAGACACATCTGATAAATGACCATTATCCATAACATACAAAGAACTCTTAAAACTCAACAATAAGAAAACAATATGATTTTAAAAATGAGCCAAAGACTTTAACAGACACCTCTCCAAAGAAGATACACAGATGGCAAGCAAGCACATGAAAAGATGCTCCACGTCATATGTCATCAGGGAAATACAAATTAAAACAACAATGAGATACAACTACATACCCATGAGAATGGCCAAAATTCAGAACAATGTCAATGTCAAACGCTGATGAGGATGTGCAATAGCACCTGAAATTGCTGGTGGAAATACAGAATGGCACAGCCACTTATAAAACTAAACATACTCTTACCCTACAATCCAGCACTCCTTGGTATTTACTCAAAGCAGTTAAAAACTTATGTCCATACAAAAACTCCATACGAATATTTACAGTAGCTTTATTCATGATTGCCAAAATCACGAAGCAAGCAACTAACACATTCTTCAATAAGTGGATGGATAAATAAACTATGACACATCCAGACAATGGAACATTATTCAGCACTAAGAAAAAAAAAGAGCTAGCAAACCATGCAAAGACATGAAGGAAACTTAAATGCGTATTACTAAGTGAAAGAAGCCAATCTGAAAAGGCTACATACTGCATGATTCCAACACTATGATGTTCTGGAAAAGGCAAAACTATGGAGACTATAAAAAGATCAGTGGTTGCCAAGTGTGGGAAGGGGAAGATATGACTAGGCAGAGCACAGAGAATTTTTAGAGCAGTGAAAATACTCTGATATTATAATGATGGATACATGTCATTATATATTTGTCCAAACCCATAGAATGTACACCACCATGAGTGAACCCTAAGGTAGACTATGGACTTTGGTTGATTATTATGTGTAAATGCATGTTTATCTTTGATAATAAACGTACCATTCTGGTGAGTGATATCGATCATGGGGGAGGTTATGTATGTGTAGGTGCAGGGGGTATATGAGAAATCTGTATCTCCCTCTCAATTTTGTTGTAAATCTAAAACTGCCCTAAAAAATAAAATCTTTTAAAAAATGTAAATCAGTTCCTGTCACTCCTCTGCTCAAAACCCTCCACTGGTTTCCCATCACACTCAGAATGGAGCCCAAATTCTAGACTCTGATATGGCAGACCCTCAAGGTGTGCTCCCTGGCTTCCTGTCCTTACCTCTTCCCCTTGCTCTCGTCATACTGGATTCTTTGTGCCTTTGAACTTGATACCTCATCCCACGTCAGGGGCTTTCCATCTACTATTCCTTCTGCCTAAAATCTGCTTGCCCTACATCTTTATGTGTCATTCCCTTGTTTCACTCAGGTCTCTGCTCTGATGTCACATGTGGCACGAGGTCTTCCCTGAACCTCAAAAGAGCTCTCTCACCCCTTACCTGCCTGTCTTTTCCAACCAATCAGAGCCAATGCTGCCCATAGCTCTAGAGCAGGTGTTTTTGTTGCTGGATCTTTGTGAGGTTCTGGGGGCTGGGGACAGGGGCTGGTGTGGCCAGGATGGAGGAAGGAAGCAATGGAGGACCACTTAGGGTAGCCTCTATTTGCCCATTGGTGGAAATTTCTTTCAGTATTTTAACCAGTAAGGCAGCATGAATCCATACCACTCTATCAGCAGGGCCTAGAGCTATGCTAGGCAGATAGTAGGCACTTGAGAAATGTTTGTTTAATTAAGTAAATAAGGAAATACGGACCAGCAAGAACAAAACTTTGGGGTGAGGAAGTCCAAGCAGCTTGAAGCCACCTGCATAGCAGAGTGGGGCCCATTACCCAGCTTTTAACGTCGGGTGACCAAACAAAATTAGAGGCATGAGGGAGGAAGGTGGAGAGGTATTCCTGGCTATTGGATTTGATGGAAGCTGGGGAAGTGAAGAAGGGCCAGTCTCCTCCTCTTTGGTGGTCAGTTCTCCTTATCCACTGCAGGAAAACGGGGTCTGCTCTTGGGTCGTCCACTGGAAGTTGCTCCTCTGGTCTGCCGTGCCTGATGCTGACTCTGCTGGAGGGGTTAGCCTACTGCTTTTGGGATCTGGTTCAGCTCCAAAATGCACTGTTCCCTCCAAGTGGGCGAGAGGGAAAGTGGGGGAGGGGCAGCACTCTTCTGTTTGCTCTGCCTGTATTGCCCGCACCACCACCCAAGGCTCTGAAGGTGTTACAGGGTATACTCATGGCATTTCAGGGTGTACAGGGGCCTCATGCTCAGAAGGGCTCTGGACTTAGTTTAATGCTCTGCTATTGACATCTGGAAATTTTAATAATTTTTGAACAAGGGACCTGCATTTTCATTTCGCACTGGGTCCTGCAAATTATGTAGCTGGACCTGAGGGTACCATTCCTGTAAAATAAGAAAAGAGCCTGCCCAAGTTCAACCCCACCCACAAACAGACTAAGACTTCTTTTTATGGCAGGAAACAGCTGAGCCCCGGGCCTGTCTGCATAGCAAAATGGGGCCCACTGCCCAGCTTTATACCCTTGGGTGGCCACACAAAATTAGACAAAAGTTTTAAAGAGCTGCTGAGCTCCTCTTTTTATTCTCCCTAAGCAGAAAGGACAGCAGCAAGATTTATGATTATCTGGTATAGAGCGATGCCCAGAGCTCTAGGTGTGCAGAATACATGGGGAATGAATGGTCCCTGTGTGTGCACACCCATACACACCTCAAGTGTTTTGGCTTTATTTGTTGGTTTGTTGCTGATTGGATAGAGACATCCTGACAACTGAATTCTGGCTTCCCAGACTTTGGGAAGCCCAAAGAGTTTCCTCACAGACACTTGATATTGCCCCATTAAGACCCTCAGGTGACAGAGAGGAAAACTGAGTTTAAGGCTGTGGCTGCATGGAGCTCCACTTCCTAAGTTCTGGTGTTTTGTTTTGTTTTGTTTTTCAGGAATTTGAAGCCTCCAGGCGCCAGGTCTGTGTTTCAATTGTCTGGGTACACCTACCACCAAGCGTAGTGCCTTGAAAATAGCCTGGCTCCATCAATGTTCATTTTTAACTAATGGATTAAGCCACTGGCCCATTCAACAGCTGCTCCCTGAGCCCCTGCTACGTGGCGGGCACAGTACTAGGCTATGGGGGTTCAGCCGTGAAGTGCATGTGAGTCTCCTCTGCGCTGTAGTCTGTGCATCCAGCTCTCTTACTTGACCTCAAACTCAACACACCCAAACGTGAGCTCATGTGTCCTGGCTAAGCCCAGTCCCCGACTCATGTTCACCACTGAGTGGACAGCACCATTATTCAGAGGGTGATTGGAAGCACCGGACCCAAACTGGCCAGACCTCTTTGTTGAGTGTCTTACTCTATTCTCTGTGTCTTGGTTTCCTCAGAGAGTTGTGAGGATTGAATGAGCTGATGCATGTAGAATCATGTGGACTATGATCACCTATTATGACCACTTATTCAGGAACTCAAGTCAGAAAACCAGGAGTCAGGCTGGATACCTCCTTCTCCTCCAACCTGCATCCGCAAGTCCTATTAGATCCCTTCTCAATGGTTGAGGAATCCATTCAGGGCTCTCCCTCTTTAGCAACAAAGTCTTGGTCCAAGCTGCCACCATCTGTCAACTGGACTACTACAATTGTCCACAATTGGTCTTTGCACCTCCGCTCTTGGCTGTTCTAGTCTTCATTCTACAGCTAGACTGATCTTTCCAAACATCGATCTGATCATGTCACCATGCCTACATGATCCCCAGGGTTTCCAGCCTCCGCTCACACCACTTTCCCCTTGGTTCTCTGCTCTACCAACAGGGGCACTACTGACATTTTGAGCCAGACCATTCTTTGTTGTGGGGGACTGTCCTGTGCATTGCAGGATATTTAGCAGCTTCTCTGACTTCTACCTACTAAACGCCAGGAGCAAACCTCATCTTAAGTTGTGACAAAGAATATATTTCCAGACATAGCCAAACATCCCCTGGGGGTGCAAAATCACCCCTGCTGAAAACCTTTTGATGTAAAGTTTCTCTCCTGAATCGAGGGAACAGGCTGCTTCTTCTGCTTAGAGCTCTCTCTGGGTCTTGCCTTTGTTCCTAGTTAACCCCTTCTTGGTTAACCCCTTCTTGACCTCAGAATCTCCATTCCATCATCACTTCCTCAGGAGAAGCTTCTCTGACACCCCTGCCTACCTGGTCCCCGATCATAAACTCATCTAATGTTGGGTATACTCTTGTGTGCAACGTATGACATGGTAATCAAAACAAATGGTTGTTTTACAACTCACATAGTTGTACTGATAATTTTGCTGTAACTTGTATGCTTATTTGATTGACATCTGTCCCATCTAACAGACTGTAAGCTCCATGAGGGCAGGGACTGGGCTTCCTTCCATCATCTTGTAAGCCCAGGATACACTGTATGCCTAGTACCTGACACACAGTTGGCGATCTATCGATATTTGTTGAATCTATACATGCACGAAAACACAGCCCCTACCCTCACGGAGTTGTTTTCTAGGGATGCGATAGGCAAGAAAACAAGCAAATTCAACACAAAATTCTGTGATGAAGTAATTCCATATTGGGAGCATGTGGAGCCCCTAGCACAGTCTTAGGGAGGCCGAGGGTGCTCCTGGAGAAGGTGGTATCCCAGGCCCTGTTAGGAGAGCTGAAGGATATTTAGGAGCGAATTGCATGAGGGATGGAAGGGAAAATGTGGGGAACATAGGGGGCTCCAAGTGGAAGGATCAGCTTGAGCAAAGACTCAGAAGTGAGACCACATGTCTCCTAAGTCCCTGCTTCTTCTCGAACTCTTCTGCCCCGTTCTAACTCCTGCTAAGGCCTTGCGTAGGTGACCCCCGTCAGAAGAAGGTGGGAGTGGAGGCAGGGCAAGCCCCTGCTGGCTCTTGAGTAGGGGGACCAACCACCCCAGTGTGCCCAGGACTGTCTTTTGTGTTCAGTCTTGAAAGTCCCACATCCTAGGAAACCCCTGGTCTCTGAACAAACCGGACAGCTGGTAACCCTGCACGGGGTTTGCCCATGGCCATCCACACCACCTGGAAGGAGCAACAGGGCATCTGACCACCAGGGAATGATCTCTGGGTTTGAGTCCGGCTCTGTTCCTCACCAGGTCTGTGATTCTGGGGAAGCCATGTCTCCCCCTCCTGCTCAGGGTCCCCTGCCTCATATGTCTGCCGCAAGGGCCTAATGAGAGGGCATCTATGAACATGCTTTGTAAGCTTTGAAGTGTAAGGAATTTTTATTATCATTCCTTTCTGGATTATTCAGGTCTGGAAGGGCTGGAAATCCCTGCAGGGCCCTACTGAGGACTCAGGGAGGTTGCTCCCTCACTCTGTCTGCCCTGAGTGATCAGCCCACCAGGCAGCCCTAGCCAAAGCCCGTTTGGACGGCCAACCCCTGGACTCCTGGTCTGGCCACCTCCTGCTTGCACCTCCTTTCCCTTTCACTGGAGAACAAACACATTTAGAGTTTAGAGGAATGAAACCACTCTGTAAAATACTTGTCTGGGGGAGAAAAGCTTCCCATTCCTTTAGAGAGTATGCAGTGCACATTCCCAAGCATTCCTCCAAGTGAAACACATGCAGGCCTTGAAGCCAAGAGGCAAGCATACTGGGCGGGTCCCGTCGCAAAAGCAGGAGCCTGCATCCTCTCCTCTAATCTCTTCCTGGAAACTATCCTTTTCTCCTGCAGCCCAGGGCTGTTTGCTCTGGTTTACCTCCTGACTGGGTGGGTCACATCCACATGGCCAACACAGAGGCTTCGCGTGACCCGTGACTGTGACCACCGCCCAGACACCCAGGCTGTGAAATAAATCCTGAGCAGGCCAGGCCAGCTCTGTGGTTCTGGGGCTTGCATGAGTGCTAAGTGGGCTTGACAGTAGCTCAAAGGGCGTTGGGATAGGGTTGCCAGAGAAAACATGGGATGCTCAAGTATTGCACAGGTCATACTTATACTAAAAAGTATTTGTTGTTCATCTGAAATTCAAATTTAACTGGGCATCCTACATTTTTATTTGCTAAATCTGGTAACCCCACTTTGGGAGCCCATTTCTGAGTCCATTTTTTCACTTCCTGGTGGGACCGGCCCACACCCTTCATTTCTTGCTGAGATTTCTGGGTCCAGTCTTACTTCTGTCCTCTGCTGATGGGTCAGCAGATTCCTTGGCACTGTCAGGTGGGATTTGGAGTAACCTGCTCTGAAGTCTGTACCTAATGAGGGGATGAGAGAGCTGATGTGAGATGGGAAGGCAACCAAACTGGGGCATCTTGCAAGATCTTGAAGAGAGCACCTGTAGACACAGAAACTATGACCTTGGTTGGCTTAAGTGAGTGACTCTTCCAGGGAAATATGTATGGAAAGGCCTTTGGCTGGGTAGCTGCCTGTTGCTGAGATGCTGGGAGTGGGAGGGTTAGGTATCACTCCTTCTACAACATATCTTTTGGCTTTGGGGTTTTGGCTGCTGGGAAGAGTGGAGCCTCGTGTGTCTATTTGTATCCAGGAATATGCAAGAGTCCTGGGAGAAAAAGCGTTAGGGTTGCAACTTCTTCTCCTGGACTTTCAAAATATTAAGCCTTGTGTGATAGAGGAAGTAGGCTTGGCTGAGGTCAGAGAGTAGGGAAGGTAATGGGGCTGGGGGGGTGGGGTGGGGGGACCCGCACCAGAAAAGGAAGGAGGTGGGAAGATATGGGGCTAATGAAGGAGTGATAATTCTAGACACTGTAGCTGATAGTGGAGCCCATTTTGATCCTGGCCCAACTTGGGGGTATTGGATGGTTGGGGATAAAGGCCACGCATGTGAACCAAAAGAGCTGTGCAGTTAAGAGTTGTACATTAGGGCCCGGGCAGTTTTTCTGTTGGGCCTCCTCATTGTGAGGATCTTCTCTCATTCCTTGAGGAACACTAAGACTGGCCAATTGGCACAATCTATGTGCGCAGCTGTAGAGACAGCGAGCTGGGCTCTGGGAACAGTAGGCGTGGTGACTCAGTCAGCCCTAATCTTTGGAGATTGGCCAGCACCTCGGCGGACTCTCCAACACACCTGCAGGTTGGAGGCATCTGAGATGGAGACTGGGGTTCAGAGTTCTGTCGTCCTGAGGACACTATTCCGTAATGTCTGAGTCTTTTCTCTACCACTAGGTGGCAGCAGGTGAGTAAAGAGAACGGCCAGGTTGGGTTGAGGGGCACGGATAGGTTGCGTGCGTGTGCGCGTGTGTGTGCGCGTGCGTGCGTGCGTGTGTATGCGTGCAGTTTTAGGGGAGGGCAACCTGGGTAAATAACCAAACTTCTCCAATTTGGCGGGTGGGGGCTCCCAGTTATTATAATTCAGTTATTAAAGAAGTGAGACCTTACTGTGTAGTCAAGGGTTAGTGAGATCAAGGCTTTCAGGAGCCACCTGTTTGGAAGGAACTGTCCATTTGGCTACAAGTTGACACCAGATTGAACTTCTTTTGATTAAACTTCGTTTGACACCAGATTAAACTTCTTCCAAAGGGAAGAGCTTGCTCAGTTTGTCACTTGTGATCTTTCATGAATGTTCAATTCGTAAAGAAGGAGGGAAAGGGAGTGGGTTACGGCCTATGTTTAAAAGGCTCCCCTCTCTCTGAGTGGGTGCAGCTTTCTCCACGTTTTGGAGAGTGGTGTGCAGGCTGGATTCCAGGCCCCTGCTGCTTCCTCAGATGTGTGCCTCAGCATAACCTTACATTCTAATAAAGAATGTTCTAGAACATAAGTGCCATTGCCCTATCATGACATTGTTGTAGTAACAGAATCAGTGAACACTTACTGTATACCAGGTACTATTCTAAGTATTGATAATTTACATATTTGCTTGGAACATTTTGATCCTCACAGCTGCAACTTCAGGAGAGGAAACAGAGTAACTTGCCTAAGGTAACAACAGTGGTGGAGCTGAGCTTGCTCTCTTACCCACCTGCTGTCCTGCTAGACATGGAAAGTTCTGTAAGGAAATTCAGGCAAGGCAAGGAGAAAACAAGAGAGAAAGTAAAGTAGAACTAGGAGTAAAATTGGCAACAAAATGCTTGGCGTGAAGTCCTATTTACTAGAGAGAAGCCACATGCTAGTTAGCCCTGAGCTTTTCTGTAATCAGAGGGGAGAGGGAAATCAGCATCGTTTTAAGATTCCCAGAATCTCTAAGGTATAAAGTTCAAGTACCAGGGGAGAAGCACAACTATTTGTGGGACTAAGATAAAAGGAAATTGTCTCCAGCTGGTCTTTGAAGAGCCACTTATCCAAGGTCTCACAGCTGCTCAGCCAGAGTACACAGCCCCACCGTGCCTCTGGAGCTGGACCTGGCGCTCCTAGTAAACGTTTCTCGAATGGATAAGTGACCGACCAGTGAAATCGACTCAGTGGTTCAGGAGTATCTGGAGCAATGGGAGGGCAGCTTGATGTTATGGTGTTAATTGTTACACAAGAGTTGTTTATTAATTAAGTATTCATGCCTCAGAGACTGCCTGTAATAACCTTAACATGTTCCCAAACACCGAAGCAAACTAATTTCTAAATGCATTCACTCAGGGAAGCAGCACAAATGGCTATTGTGTGTCTCCTTTTTCTTCTATAGACACTAAGAATTTGCTTGGAATCAACCTGATATGAATGGAATTTCACTTATTCACAGGAGTTTCACAAAGACTCAGTCATATTCTTTCTCTGTCTCTCTCTTCTGCCCTCCCACCCCTACAAGACTTCGATGGACACAAGGCTTGAAATCAGATATTGGGCTGCTCTGATAGATGTAGAGAGGGAATATTATTACAGGTATAAAACTGCTTATAAATTTCTTACAGCAATTGAAAAAAATGGAAACATTAACAGCTAAATCCCATTTCAGTTTACACTTCATTAAATAAAAAATCCTTCAAACATGATCATCATTCAAGGAGGCCCTTCCTCAGCATAGTTGAGCAGAACTAAACTCATGGCCAGTGAGAAGGAGGCAGATGGCCTCAAATCCATAAACCAAAGCTCCATAACCTGGCTTATATTTTCACCAAACAGTGCCTAAAATCTGTGTAGCACCTCTTAAACTGAATGCCTGAAACTAACACATATTGAGAATCTGCTACAGTCTGGCATGATTTTTTTGTCCTTTTACACACATTCCCTCCTTTGGGATCAACAGCAACTCTGGGATTTAAGTTGGGCAGATATAATTATCCCTGTTTTTTTTTTTTTTTTTTTTTTGTGGTACGCGGGCCTCTCCCTGTTGTGGCCTCTCCTGTTGCGGAGCACAGGCTCCGGACGCGCAGGCTCATTACTTTTAATGTTTTTAATTTTAATAATATTCTTTTATTTTAATAACTTTATGTTTTTTCTTTTTTTTTTTCTCCCTTTTCTTCTGAGCCATGTGGCTGACGGGGTCTTGGTGCTCCGGCCGGGTGTCAGGCGTGTGCCTCTGAGGAGGGAGAGCCGAGTTCAGGACATTGATCCACCAGAGACCTCCCAGCTCCACGTAATATCAAATGGCAACAGCTCTCCCAGAGATCTCCATTTCAATGCTAAGACCCAGCTCCAATTAATGACCAGCAAGCTACAGTGCTGGACACTGTATGTCAAACAACTAGCAAGACAGGAGCACAACCACACCCAATAGCAAAGAGGCTGCCTAAAATCATAATATGGTCACAGACACCCCAAAACACACCACCAGATGTGGTCATGCCCACAAGAAAGACAAGATCCAGTCTCACCCACCAGAACACAGGCACTAGTCCCCTCCACCAGGAAGCCTACACAACCCGCTGAACCAACCTTAGCCACTAGGGTCAGACACCAAAAACAACAGGAACTACGAACCTGCAGCCTGCGAAAAGGATACCCCAAACAGAGTAAGTTAAAGAGAATGAGAAGACAGAGAAACACACAGCATATGAAGGAGCAAAGTAAAAACCCACCAAAACAAACAAATGGAGAGGAAATAGGCAGTCTGCCTGAAAAGGAATTCACAGCAATGATAGTAAAGACGATCCATACATGGGACTGAGTGAACTGATGAGGATGATTATAATTCTTGTAACTTTCTGTTTGAATAATAAAAAAAAAAAGATGATCCAAAATCTTGGAAATAGAATGGAGAAAATACAACAAACATTTAACAAGGACCTAGAAGAACTAAAGAGTAAACAAACAATGATGAACAACACAATAAATGAAATTAAAAATTCTCTAGAAGGAATCAATACCAGAATAACTGAGGCAGAAGAATGGATAAGTGACCTGGAAGATAAAATAGTGGAAATAACTGCCACAGAGCTGAATAAAGAAAAAGGAATGCAAAGAATTGACGATGGTCTCAGAGACCTCGGGATAACTTTAAACGCACCAACATTCGAATTATAGGGGTTCCAGAAGAAGAAGAGAAAAAGAAACGGATGGAGAAAATATTTGAAGAGATTATAGTTGAAAACTTCCTTAATATAGGAAAGGGAATAGTCAGTCAAATCCAGGAAGCACGGAGAGTCCCATACAGGATAAACCTAAGGAGAAACATGCCAAGACACATATTAATCAAATTATCAAAAATTAAATACAAAGAAAAAATATTAAAAGCAGCAAGGGTAAAACAACAAATAACATACAAGGGAATCCCCATAGGGTTAACAGCTGATCTTTCAGCAGAAACTCTGCAAGTCAGAAGGAAGTGACAGGAAATATTTAAAGTGATGAAAGGGAAAAACCTACAACCAAGATTACTCCACTCAGCAGGGATCGCATTCAGAATTGACAGAGAAATTAAAAGGAACTTACCTAGGCAGGAAACATAAGAGAAGGAAAAGACCTACAATAACAAAACCAAAACAATTAAGAAAATGGAAATAGGAACATACATTTTGATAACTACTTTAAATGTAAATGAATTAAATGCTCCAACTACAAGACATAGAGTGGCTGAATGGACACAAAAACAAGACCCGTATATATGCTGTCTACAAGAGATCCACTTCAAACCTAGGGACACATACAGACTGAAAATGAGGGGATGGAAAAAGATATTCCAAGCAAATGGAAATCAAAAGAAGCTGGAGTGGCAATTCTCATATCAGACAAAATAGACTTTAAAATAAAGACTATTACAAGAGACAAAGAAGGATACTACCTAATGATCAAGGGATCAATCCAAGAAGATATAACAATTGTAAATATTTATGCACCCAACATAGGAGCACCTCAATACATATGGCAAATGCTAACAGTCATAACAGGGGAAATTGACAATAACACAATTATAGTAGGGCACTTTGACACCTGACTTTCACCAATGGACAGATCATCCAAAATGAAAATAAATAAGGAAACACAAGCTTTAAATGATACATTAAACAAGATGGACTTAATTGATATTTACAGGACAGTCCATCCAAAAACAACAGAATACACTTTCTTCTCAAATGCTCATGGAACATTCTCCAGGATAGATCATATCTTGGGTCACAAATCAAGCCTTGGTAAATTTAAGAAAATTGAAATCGTATCAAGTATCTTTTCCGACCACAACACTATGAGACTATATATCAATTACAGGAAAAAAATATGTAAAAATTACAAACACATGGAGGCTAAACAGTACACTACTAAAAAACCAAGAGATCACTGAAGAAATCAAAGAGGAAATCAAAAAATACCTAGAAACAAATGACAATGAAAACACGATGACCCAAAACCTATGAGATGCAGCAAAAGCAGTTCTAAGAGGTAAGTTTAGAGCAATACAATCCTACCTCAAGAAACAAGAAACATCTCAAATAAATAACCTAACCTTACACCAAAGCAATTAGAGAAAGAAGAACAAAAAAACCCCAAAGTTACCAGAAGGAAAGAAATCATAAAGATCAGATCAGAAATAAATGAAAAAGAAATGAAGGAAACAGTAGTAAAGATCAAGAAACTAAAAGCTGGTTCTTTGAGAAGATAAACAAAACTGATAAACCATTAGCCAGACTCATCAAGAAAAAAACGGAGAAGACTCAAATCAATAGAATTAGAAATGAAAAAGGAGAAGTAACTGACACTGCAGAAATACAAAGAATCATGAGAGATTACTACAAGCAACTATATGCCATTAAAATGGACAACGTGGAAGAAATGGACAAATTCTTAGAAAAGCACAACCTTCTGAGACTGAACCAGGAAGAAATAGAAAATATAAACAGACAGATCAGAAGCACTGAAATTGAGACTGTGATTTAAAATCTTCCAACAAACAAAAGACCAGGATCGGATGGCTTCACAGGGGAATTCTACCAAACATTTAGAGACAAGCTAACACCTACCCTCTCAAACTCTTCCAAAATATAACAGATGGAGGAACACTCCCAAACTCATTCTACTAGGCCACCATCACCCTGATACCAAAACCAGACAAAGATGCCACAGAAAAAGAAAACTACAGGCCAATATCTCTGATGAACATAGATGCAAGAATCCTGAATAAAATACTAGCAAAGAAAATCCAACAGCACAATAAAAGGATCGTACACATGATCAAGTGGGGTTTATCCCAGGAATGCAAGGATTCTTCAGTATATGGCAATCAACCAATGTGATAAACCATATTAGCAAATTGAAGGAGAAAAACCATATGATCAACTCAATAGATGCAGAAAAAGCTTTTGACAAAATTCAACACCCATTTATGATAAAAACCCTCCAGAAAGTAGACATAGAGGGAACTTACCTCAACATAATAAAGGCCATATATGACAAACCCACAGCCAACATTATTCTCAATGGTGAAAAACTGAAACCATTTCCACTAAGATCAGGAACAAGAGAAGGTTGTCCACTCTCACCACAGCAATCAGAGAAGAAGTTTTAGCCACAGCAATCAGAGAAGAAAAAGAAATAAAAGGAATCCAAATCAGAAGAGAAGAAGGAAAGCTGTCACTATTTGCAGATGACATGATACTATACATAGAGAATCCTAAAGATGTCACCAGAAAACTACAAGAGCTAATCAATGAATTTGGTAAAGTAGCAGGATACAACATTAATGCACAGAAATCTCTTGCATTCCTATCCACTAATGATGAAAAATCTGAAAGAGAAATTAAGGAAACACTCCCATTTACCACTGCAACAAAAAGAATAAAATACCTAGGAATAAACCTACCTAAGGAGACAAGAGACCTGTATGCAGGAAACTACAAGGCACTGATGAAAGAAATTAAAGATGATACAAAGAGATGGAGAGATATACCATGTTCTTGGATTGGAAGAATCAACATTGTGAAAATGACTCTACTACCCAAAGCAATCAACAGATTCAATGCAATCCCTATCAAACTACCACTGGCATTTTTCACAGAACTAGAACAAAAAATTTCAATTTGTATGGAAACACAAAAGACCCTGAATAGCCAAAGCAATCTTGAGAACGAAAAACGGAGCTGGAGGAATCAGGCTCCCGGACTTTAGACTTACTACAAAGCTACACTAATCAAGACAGTATGGTACTGGCATAAAAAAAGAAATATAGATCAATGGAACAGGATAGAAAGCCCAGAGATAAAACCATGCACATACGGTCACCTTATGTTTGATAAAGGAGGCAAGAATATACAATGGAGAAAAGACAGCCTCTTCAATAAGTGGTGCTGGGAAAACTGGACAGCTACATGTAAAAGAATGAAATTAGAACACTCCCTAACACCATACACAAAAATAAACTCAAAATGGATTAAAGACCTAAATGTAAGGTCAGACACTATAAAACTCTTAGAGGAAAACATAGGCAGAACAATCTATGACATAAATCACAGCAAGATCCTTTTTGACCCACCTTCTAGAGAAATGGAACTAAAACCAAAAATAAACAAATGGGACCTAATGAAACTTAAAAGCTTTTGCACAGCAAAGGAAAACATAAACAAGTCAAAAAGGCAACCGTCAGAAAGGGAGAAAATATTTGCAAACGAAGCAACTGACAAACGATTCCTCTCCAAAATTTACAAGCAGCTCATGCAGCTCAATATCAAAAAAGCAAACAACCCAATCCAAAAACAGGCAGAACACCTAAATAGACATTTCTCCAAAGAAGATATACAGATTGCCAACAAACACGTGAAAGGATGCTCAACATCACTAATCATTAGAGAAATGCAAATCAAAGCTACAATGAAGTATCACCTCACACCAGTCAGAATGGCCATCATCAAAAAATCTACAAGCAGTAAATGCTGGAGAGGGTGTGGAGAAAAGGGAACCCTCTTGCACTGTTGGTGAGAATGTAAATTGATACAGCCACTATGGAAAACAGTATGGAAGTTCCTTAAAAAAACTATAAATAGAACTACCGTACGACCCAGCAATCCCACTACTGGGCATATACCCTGGGAAAACCATAATTCAAAAAGAGTCATGTACCACAACGTTCATTGCAGCTCTATTTACAATAGCCAGGACATGGAAGCAACCTAAGTGTCCATCAACAGATGAATGGATAAAGAAGATGTGCCACATATATACAATGGAATATTACTCAGCCATAAAAAGAAACGAAATTGAGTTATTTTTAGTGAGGTGGATGGACCTAGGGTCTGTCATACAGAGTGAAGTAATTCAGAAAGAGGAAAACAAAAACCTTATGCTAACACATATATACGGAATCTAAAAAAAAAAAAAAAAAGGTTCTGAAGAAACTCGGAGCAAGACAGGTTATAGATGCAGACATAGAGAATGGACTTGAGGACACAAGGAGGGGGAAAGGTAAGCTGGGACAACGTGAGAGAGTGGCATAGACATATATACACTACCAAATGTAAAATAGATAGCAAGTGGGAAGCAGCCACATAGCACATAGAGATCAGCTTGTTGATTTGTGACCATCTAGGGGGGTGGGATAGGGAGGGTGGGAGGGAGACGCAAGAGGGAAGAGATATGAGAACATATGTATATGTATAGCTGATTCACTTTGTTATAAAGCAGAAACTAATACACCATTGTAAAGCAATTATACTCCAATAAAGATGTTAAAAAAATGGTTCAGTATTAGAAAACTCTATCAGTGTAATTTTCCATATTATAAAGAAGAAAATAATTTGATTAACTCAATGATACAGAAAAAACTTTTGGTAAAATTCATCACTTATTTATGTTAAAAACTCTTAGAAAGTAGAAAGAGAAAAGAATTTCCTTAACTTGATGAAGTCCATATACCCAACCTTAAGATTATTCATACCAAGTATAGAGTATAGTAGCATAAAATGTTAGTATTATACCTAATTGAGTTACTTCAGCTTTATTTCCTGTAAGGTCAGGAATAAGGCAAGATGCCCACTATCACCACTGTTTAACATAGAACTGTAGGTCCCACGACACTTTAAGGAAAGAAAAAGGAATAACAGGTATAGATTGAAAGGAAAGAAATGAAACGGTCACTCTTTGTAGATGATTTAGTTTCCTATAGAGAAAAAGCAACAGAATCAACAAATATGAAAACGGATAAGAGAGTTCAGCAAGGCTGTCAGATACAAGATCACCTTATAAAAATCAGTAGCACTTTTAGCCATCATCAGAATCTTTTAAAACCTAGCAAGGTAGCCATGTGTTCTAGGAGCAGGGAAGTGCCTTGTTCAGACCTACATTTATAGGGTGACCCAAAAAGAAAATATAATTAACTGCATTTCTGATCCTGGGGTCAAACCAATCAAAAGGCAAAGAAGTGTGGCTAGCTATTAAGGGGGCAGAGAGAAGAGTAGAAGCTGGAGAAATGTGAGACCAGAGAGAACTTTAAGATGGGAGAGATACAAGGGCATATTAGTCTAACAGGAATGATTCAGTAGAGAGATTAGTGATGGGGAAGAAAGAAGGGTCCAAGTGGAGAGGGAATGGGATCCACACCCAGGTTGTGGGACTGGCCTCATCTGATACAAGAGACACATCTTCAGTTCTAATGCAAGGAGGAGGGAGAATGTGCTGACCCCAGAATATAGAAAGCTTTGTGGTAGAGAGAAGACAGAGATTTCCATTTGCTCAATAAAACATGAAGCCAGGTCATCCACTGAGAGTGGGGATGAGGAAGGGCTGGGGAGAAGATGTGGGAGTTTTGAGGGCAGAAAACAAGGCATGAGATAGTCCTAAGTGATGTCATACAAAACAGACTGGCTTTGTAACCCCAGAGCCTAGAGCCCTCGAGTAGTCAGTAAGAGTGTGTTGAGTGACTGACAGAGTGGAGGAAGGGAAAAACAGCGGGGACCCAGAGGGCTTGGTGTGGAGACCTGGGCTGGGTGGAGTGTTTGGGTAGGGAACTTGGGCCTGGACGACAGAAAATCAAAGTTCACTAGATTTGGGAGTCAGAGACCTGGTGTACGGATCTGGCTCCACCACGTCCCCTCTGTGGGTTCCTGTGAACTTCTTTCTGGGTTTCAGTTTTCCTCATCTGGAAAATGGGAGTACTGGTGCCTGATGCTTTCACTTCTCAGAGCTGATGTGAAGATTGTGTGGGTTACTTTCCACTTGCCACCCCTGCTAGATCCTTCCTCACTATTTCCTGCCCTGCTCTGTGCCTGGGGAGACTCATCTCAGTGGACTGCAATTCCCAATTCCTTTGCCCTCTGGCCTGCCTTGGGGCTCAGCCACTGGTAGTGGTGGGAACCAGCAGCAGAGGGGAAACAGAGGGCAGAGCACTTATGCCCACATTCCCTCCTGGCCTTGCTGTGATCCTGGCAATGCCTCTATAGTCACAGATCCTATTAAGCAGCCCCGTGTTCTTGGCTCCAGTTCTCATGGGCTCAGATAACACCCTTCCATCTTCTTGCCCCTTTGGGCCTAAGGGTGGTAATAGCCCCTCCTGCTTCTGGTCCTGGGGTATTTCCTGATCCTGCCCAGACCTCCGTAAATAGTCCTTTCATTAAACTCTTATCAGTCTCTTTTGAGGGTTCCATTCATTCCTGCCAAGCCTTGAACACAAGGGCCAAGGACAGAAAGGTCACCCAGGTACTAAACAAAGGTGAGAGAAGTGGAGGTAGGGGGGACACAAGAGGAAACAAGCATAAACGTAAGGACCATCTGTAAAATGTGCCCTGGTCTGACCAGAGCAGGACGATTCTGCTATTACCCCATGGCCTTGGTGCCTCCTCCCCCTTGAACTGGGGAGAATGTTCTGTTCTCTAGTGACAGAAAGAGCTCAGATTAATGCTGAAGTGTAAGGAGGTTGCAGAAACAAAGCCTCCATGGTCCCACCCAACAGAGGGCCCAAGGGACAGGTAAAGGCAGGCCCTGCCCTTGGGCTCAAAGTGTTCTTGGAAGCCACTGACCTATGACAAAGGTGCTCAGGTTTCCCACCAGAAAAACTGGGCTTGCCAAAAATAGGGCAACAAGCAAATCATTGATAAGGTCAAGAAAAAAAAATCATTGCTGAGACTAGCTATTCATTATGTAAGTAGATCTCCAATGACAAGCTTCTCTATATGCTGCTCTCTCCTGTTTATTCAGAGTGCCCTTTTAGGTTGTGTGTGCCAGATTGGGGAGGAGAGGCCAGCTTTAGGGTCCCAGCTCTGTAATGTGAAGGACAAATCCTCTTCATCTCTGCTGCCCCTCACTCCTTCATTTGCAAAGTGAGGAGCTTGACGGCCATTTGGTCAACCTCACCCTGCTCACCCTGGTTCTTCTTCCAGCTTCCCCCAGTTAAACCTCCTGGGCCAGGCCTGACAGCCCACACACTCGTGGTCATGATCTCTGTTCATCATCACTATTATGTCTCCTATACCTACATCCAGCGGGGCCAGCACACACAGCATGCAGGGCTCTGACATGAGCACTGGACCCCTTTATCTCTCTGCCTCTCGCCCTTTGCAGACACAGACCCCAACAGGCACCTCAGGGGCAAGGCCCATGTACTAGAATTGAGTGGACCTGAGTTGCTCAAATTTAACTCCTTTCCTCCGAGCCTTAGCGTCCTCATGAGTAAAAGCAGAGGCTATAACAGCTGCCCGCTGTCTTCCACTCAATTGCCTCGCAAGATGTCTAGCACAGGAGACAATCAAGGAAGGAGAGTACCTCCTTTCCTTCACCCTGGGGTTCTCCTGCTGCCTGATGCCTGAGTTCCAGGCTTTCCCCATTGAATGAACCATTGTAGAGAGCACAGGGGATGAGCTCTCACTGAACATTCTCTGGACTTCCCTGTTTCCCTCTTAGAGGATGACCCTGAACACAGGATAGGCTCCTACCCCACACTGGCTCAAGCTTCCTTCTTCATTTTCCCAACCTTCTTTCAGCCTAAACCTGAGTAATAATACCTTTGAGCTACAAAATTCTATGTTTCTTTATTCATATAAGGTAATGAAACTCTGCTCTGAGATCTATAACACAGGTGCAAACATTCTGTATTCACTGACGGCAGAGAGTAGAATGCCTGACACTTTCAGTTATTTATGACTTATGACATTTAAAAATGCAGTGTTATTCTGCATACATTTGACCTAAGATTCATTATGAGCTATAATAATCTTTACTTCACTATCTAATAAACACTAACTTTATTGGACCATTTAGAATATTTGCGTTTGGACAAGATTTGGATAGCTCAGTTCTCTTTAAAAAGCTATCCAAGGATATTTGATATGTTTTCACTTGATGACATTTCCCAGCAGTAAATGGAGGCATTAAAAATCACACCATAGCTCAATATCTGGATAAAACTATAATTGAAAAAGATACATGCACCCCTATGTTCATAGCAGCACTACGTACAATAGCCAAAACATGGAAACAACCTAAATGTCCATCAACAGATGAATGGATAAAGAAGATATGGTATATATACACAATGGAATACTACTCAGCCATAAAAACAAATGAAATAATGCCATTTGCAGCAACATGGATAGACCTAGAGATTATCATACTAAGCGAAGTAAGTCAGAAAAAGACAAATACCATACGATATCACTTATATGTGGAATCTACTGATAAAGTATGACACAAATGAACTTATCTATGAAACAGAAACAGACTCACAGGTATAGAGGACAGACTTGTGGTTGCCAAGGGGGAGGGGAGTGGGGAGGGATGGGTTGGGAGTTTGGGATTAGCAGATGCAAACCATTATACATAGGATGGATGGATAAACAACAAGGTCCTACTGTATAGCACAGGGAACTATATTCAATATCCTGTAATGAACCATAATGGAAAAGAATAAGAAAAAGAATATATATATATATATATATTTGAATCACTTTGCTGTATAACAGAAATTAACACAACATTGTAAATAAACTATACTTCAATAAAATAAATTAAAAAAAATTATACCATTGCCCAACATTAGAGTTAGTTCATAGTGAGGGCCTTTGGGGAGAGAGGCTGCAAGAGGGAGAGGGACAGTGTGGGGAGTAAGCATTCCATTTTCACTTCTCATTTTGTGCCATTTAAATGATCTAACCTTAACATTTGTATTACTCTCCTTTATAAACGTCTATGTCAGCAGAGGTTGGGAGTTTGTGATTTTTTTTCTCTTCTTTGTTTCCTGTGTTTAAAAAGAGTATAAATCTATGTACTTTATATATTATACCATTTATAACATAGACTATGATACATATATGGTATAAATTTTATATATACCATTTGAATAGTTTGTTAAGGCATAATAAATAATAAGATGCCTATATTTGATGAGTTCTAACATATCTACATATCCATTAAACTATCACCAAAATCAAGATAATGAACATACCTATCCCCCCCAAATATCCACCCTGCCCCACCCATCCCCAGAAAACACTGATCTGCTTTCTGTCACTGTGATTATTTTGCATTTCTAGAATTTTCTATGAATGTAATCACACAATATGTATTCTTTTCTGTCTGGCTTCTTTCACTCAGTGTAATTACTTAAAGATTTATCCATGTTGAATGTATCCGTAGCTTATTCCTTTTTATTGCTGAAGAGTATTCCATTTTCAGAATACACTAAATTTGTTTCCAATTTGGGGTTATTACAGGTTGTTACAAATAAAGCTGCTATGAATATACATATACAAGTCTTTGTACGGACCTTAGGGCAAATACCTATGAGTGGAATGGCTGGGTCAGTTGGTAGGTGTATGTTTAGCTCTTTGATAAACTACCAAAGTGCTTTCCAAAGTCGTTGTACAATTTCTCATTCCCACCAGTAATATATGAGGGTCCCCGCTGCTCCATATCCTTGCCAGCATATGGTATGGTCAGACTTTTCATTTTAAACATTCTGAGAGGTATGTGTTGGCATCTCATTGTGGTATTAATTTGCTTTTCCCTCATGACTAGTGTTGTTGAGCAACTTTAGATGTGCTTATTTGCCATTCATATATCTTTTTTTTTTTGATGAAGTGTCTGTTCAGATCTTTTGCCCGTATTTTTTAAATTGGGTTGTTTGTTTTCTTATTATTGAGTTTTAGAGTTCCTTATATATTTCAATACAAGTCCTTTATCAGATATGTAATTTCCAAATATTTTCTCCAAGTCTGACTTATCTTTTTATTCTTTTAGTAGTGTCTTTTGAAGAGCAGATGTTCTTAATTTTGATGAAGTCAATTTACCAACTGGACTTGCTTTGGTGTTGTAGCAAAGAAATCTTTGTTTAATCTAACATCACAAAGGTTTTCTCTTATGTTTTCTTCTGTAAGTTTCATAGTTTTAGGTTTAGTTTTAGATATTTTAGATTTAGATCATTGATATCTTTAAGATCATTTAGGTTTTGAGTTAATTTTTGCATTCAGTTTTGTATATTGTGTGAGATACAGATTGAAGTTCTTTGTTGTTGTTGTTATATGGATATCAAATAATTTCAGCACCCCTTGTTGAAGAGATATCCTTTCTCCACTGAACTGCCTTTGTATTTTTGTTGAAAGTCAACTGACCATATATATGTAGATCTATATATTTCTGGACCCTCTATTGGGTTCCATTGACCTATTGGGTCCCTCTATTGGGTTCCTATATCTTGGTGTGAATACAATACTGCCTTGAAGATTGTAGCTTTATAATAAATCTTGAAGTCAGGAATGTAAGCCCTCCAACTTTATTCCCATCTTCTCAAAAGTGTTTTGGTCCTTTGTATATTCATATAAATTTTATAATCAGCTTGTTAATTTTTTACAAAAAAGTCTAATGAGATTTTGATTGGGATTATGTTAAAACTATAGATCAACTTAAGGATAATTAACATCTTAACAATATTGAATCTTTCAATCCAAGAGCCTGGTATATCTCTCAATTTATTTAGGTCTTCTTTAATTTCTCTTATCAACATTTGTGATTTTCAGAGTACAGGTGGTGCACATATATTATTAAATTTATCCTTAAGTACTTTATATTTTTATGCTGTTATAAATTGTATTGTTTTTTCATTTCCATTTTCAATTGCTTGTTTCAAATATATAGAAATGCAGTTGATGTTTATATATTGACATTATATTCTGCAAACTTGCTAGGCTCATTTCTTATTTACAGTAGCATTTTTGTAGAATCTTTAGGATTTACAACACAATTATGTTGTTTGTTAATAAATTTGGCTTTACTTCCTCTTTTCCAACCTGTATGCATTTTACTTCTTTTTCTTGCCTTATTGCACTGCCTATGACTTCCAATATCATGTTAAATAGAAGTACTGAAAGTGGAGACTTCCCTGGTGGCACAGGGGTTAAGAATCTGCCTGCCAATGCAGAGGACACAGGTTCGAGCCCTGGTCCGGGAAGATCCCACATGCTGCGGAGCAACTAAGCCCGTGTGCCACAACTACTGAGCCTGCACTCTAGAGCCTGCCAGCCACAACTACTGAGCCTGCACTCTAGAGCCCACAAGCCACAACTACTGGGCTTGCGTGCTACAACCACTGAAGCCCGCATGTCTAGAGCCCATGCTCTTCAACAAAGACAAGCCACCACAATGAGAAGCCCGCACACCACAAGGAAGGGTAGCCCCCGCTTGCCGCAACTAGAGAAAGCCCGTGTGCAGCAACGAAGACCAAACGCAGCCAAAAAAAAAAAAAAAAAGTACTGAAAGTGAACATCTTTGTCTTTTTTACAGTATTAGGAGAAAAAATTCAGTCTTCCACCATTAAATATGATATTAGCTATAAGTTTTTGACATAGGTGTTCTTTATCTTTATATAATTTCCTTTATATGTCTAGATTACTGAGAGTTTTTTATTATGAATGAATATTGAATTTTGTTTAGTGCTTTTTCCATGTCTGTTGAGATAATCATGTGGTTTTAATATTTTAATCTGTGTAACATGGTCGCTCATATTGATTGGTTTTTGAATGTTATGCCAAATTTGCATTCTTGGGACAAACCCCACTTGATCATAATGCATTATTTTTTAATATATATTGTTGGATTTGATTTGCTAAAATTTTACTTAGAAATTTGCATTTATGTTATGAAGGATATTCTGTAGTTTTCTTTTCTTGTTGTGTTCACTTATTTTTAGGCAGGTTTTGCCCATTCATCCTTTATGAATGAAAGCAAAGAGCAAGACTTAGAGTCTCTGAGAGATTTGAGTGTGTCACTGACACCCACAAAATTTTAGTAACCAGGATATTTATCCCAAGGTTTTATATCATTTTATGCATAAAATTATACAAATAAAGAATAAGAAGGAAATGGACCAAAATTTTAATAGTAGTTTCTGGGATCTCCAGACATTTGAGGAAGTCCTTTAATAGGAAAGAGAGACATAAAAAAAAGAAAACAACAACAAATAGAAAACAGAGCTTTTAGAGAAAATAGCTGGAGAAAGGAACAAACGTTAAAGAAGTTCTAATTATTAGAATAATTTTTTTAATAAGTAACCATTATATTTATTTATTTAATTTATTTTATTTTTTAACATCTTTATTGGAGTATAATTGCTTTACAATGGTGTGTTAGTTTCTGCTTTGTAACAAAGTGAATCAGTTATACATATACGTATGTTCCCATATCTCTCCCCTCTTGCATCTCCCTCCCTCCCACCCTCCCTATCCCACCCCTCTAGGTGGTCACAAAGCACCGAGCTGATCTACCTGTGCTATGCAACTGCTTCCCACTAGCTATTTATTTTACGTTTGGTAGTGTATATATGTCCATGCCACTCTCTCACTTTGTCACAGCTTACCCTTCCCCCTCCCCATATCCTCAAGTCCATTCTCTAGTAGGTCTGTGTCTTTATTCCCTTCTTACCCCTAGGTTCTTCATGACCTTTTTTTTTTTTTCTTAGGTTCCATATATATGTGTTAGCATACTGTATTTGTTTTTCCCTTTCTGACTTACTTCACTCTGTATGACAGACTCTAGGTCCATCCACCTCACTACAAATAACTCAATTTCGTTTCTTTTTATGGCTGAGTAATATTCATTGTATATATGTGCCACATCTTCTTTATCCATTCATCCGATGATGGACACTTAGAATAATCGTTATTCTCACAGTGATTTGAGAACATATTGCAGCCAGCAGACAACTGCAAATAAAAAAAGGACAATCAGGGAACAAGAAAGAGGTCATGAAAAATATAAATATGGTTATTATAAGGCAAATGGTCCTAATCTTATAAAGAGTTGTATTAGTCTGCTAGGGCTTACACAACATGATACATCAAAGTGAGTGGCTTAAACAACAGAAATTTATTTCTCACAGTTCTGGTGGCTGGAAGTTCAAAACTGAGGTGTTGGAATGTCTGGTTTCTAGTGAATACTCTCACCTGGTCTTGCAGATGGCCATCTTACTGCTGTGTTATCACATGGCCTTTGTTTCTGTGTGCATGTACTCCTGGCACCTCTTCCTCTTCTTATAAGGACACCAGTCATATAGGATTAGGGCCCCACCCTTATGACCTCATTTAACCTTAATTACCCCCTTAAAGGTCCTATCACCAAATACAGTCACCTTGAGAGTTAGGGCTTAAACATATGAATTTTAGGGGAACACAATTCAGTCCCTAACAATGAGGAATTGAAAAATACTGTCTATGGTCAATGGAAAAGAGATAAAGGTATGCATATATATTTAAGGAACTTAAGATTTGAGGAACTTAAGATACTGACAACTATATTGGAGCACGTAGATAGGCAAAGGTGCAACTAGAGACTTAAATCTTCATCTAGGAAAACAGAAAGTCAATGGATACTATTCTGAATTTATAACTTAAGAAATAGTGGTAGAAGCAGATAATATAGCTACAATAAACAGCTAGAAGAGTTAAAAGTGGTTATCCCTAGGAAATGTCAATAGAAGTGGGAAGCCCATTGCTTTTTATGTCATTATGAACCTCTCCTTACTATTTTAGCCACATTTATGTATTTAATAAAAATTTAGCAAACAACACAAAATAAAACAAATCTGTGGCCTCTCCATCCATTCTGATTTTTTCCTTCCAGTTAGGCCCTTCATCAATATTTCCAAATATGGGGGCTGTTTTGGAAACTCACGCCTGGGAGCTACAAGTTCAGCTCTCACTCAGCATGTCTAATTTCCTCTTCTATCCCATTCTGGTTTTATCTTTGTGCATGTTTATTTCAACAATCAGAATGTCGGTTGCCTTGAAGACTTATCTATGGCTCACCTCCAATGCCTTGAACAATAACCTGGCACATGTAGATGTTCAGGGAATATTTGCTTTATAAACATAGATCTTGTTATCCCTGTGGAGAGTGGTTCTGCTCAGCATCTCATCATCAATTATCTCCCAGCACTTGGAACCAGTCCAGAGAGAGTCTCATCAGGGTCATTTTAAGGCAAAATGCCCATTATACTTTTAGATTTCCATTATATGTTAAAGAAAGTGAAACCAGAAAATACTATTGGACCTTCCTGGCAGAACCCTCTCCCCCTTTACTTAAACATTAGGTTTTTAACCTTATATGTATCTTCTGCTTCACTCATTCATCCATAAATTTGTTCTTAGTTGGTTCTATTATGTGCAAAGCTCTGTATAAATCCATAATTTTGCAAATAATGACCCTGTCCTCAAGGAAATTATAAATTGCTCTCAAATATGGAAGACAGGGTTGTTAGGAAAATACAGAATTTATACTACAAAAACTCTAGACAGCTGAGTAATATTCCAATGTGTATATATATATGTATATATATATATATATATACATATATATGTATTTGTGTGTGTGTGTGTGTGTATACACATATATAGACACATACTACATTATGAAATAAATGAGTCACGGGTATAAAATGTACAGTGTGGGGAATATAGTCAATAATTAAGTGACCTCTTTGTATGGTGACATAAGCATAACTAGAGTTATCATGGTGATCATTGTGAAATATGTAGAAATATCAAATCACTATGTCATGTGCCAGGAACTAACATAGTTTTGTAGGTCAATTATAGTTCAAAAGCACACAAACAAAAAAATAAACCCATAGAATAAGAGATCAGATTTGTGGTTACTAAAGGTGTGGGTGGGGGGAAGGGGGAATTGGATGAAGGTAGTAAAAAGGTACAAACTTCCAGTTATAAGATAAATGAGCCCTAGGGATGTGGTGCACAACATAATGAACACTGCTGTACGTCATGTATGAAAGTTGTTGAGAGAGTAAATCCTAAGAGTTCTTATCACAAGGAAAACATTTTTTTCTATTTCTTTATTTGTATCTATGAGATGATACATGCTCACTAAGCTTACATGATAATCATTTCATGATGTATGTAAGTCACATCATTATGCTGTACACCCTAAACTTATACAGTGCTGTATGTCAATTATATCTCAATAAAACTAGAGTAAGAAAAAAAGCTTTAGAGTGTATACATAAACCTCTGCCTTGATAAAATTCATGGCTTTGCTGAAAACTAAGCCAGAAATTAAATTTGTTGTCAGATAAATCATAGTCTCTCATTGTTTAATGCTGCTAGCTCAGAGAGTTCTTTCCTGCATTTCTGACTTATGCTAACTTGACAGCAGTTCCTGGACCTCTAGCTCTAAGATTTCTGCCAGACCCAGACTCCTTTACGTAGTTAACAATCTGAGAAATATGTTCCGATCATTCCTTTTGGAAAGGAATCCTGTGAGAAGGCCAGCAGGCCTTTGAGGAAGAAGATGATCATTCTCTGCATGGTCTGTTTGGTATAAAAGAGGCATTGAAGCACCTGGCTTTGGACAGGATATCCTATGACTTCTGGTTCTGGGAGCGCTCCTATGCCTGGGTTCCCAATATCCAGACCCTCAGGTTCTCAGGCTATTTCCAGAGTCTCCTAGGGGCCACATCATGATGGTAGGAGGGAGAACAGGCAGAGAGTAAATGATCGTCTCAGGATCCTCCCCATGGGCTTAGGCTAACTCTGAGTACTCTGTTATTCAAAAGAGATTTATTGAGAACTGAGGCTTTTAGGAAACTCCATAGTTGACCTTTCCTTCTGCTCATTTCCCAAGACATGAACTCTACTATTGAAAGTCTAGCTTTAGGTAGACATAAAAACATAAACACAATGCATTGTGTCTCAAGAAATAATTGAAGTAAGCACAAGATTCAGAAGCAGCTCATAAGAGAGAATGAATGATTCTGTTTTTGAAGGCCAGGAAAAGCAGGGGTGATCAGGTTTGCCCAGGGTTTTGAAAGAAGGGTTTTGAAAGAAGTTTGTCAAATACATAAAGTGAAAGAAGATTCTAAACAGTGAGAACAGCCTGTAAAAATAAAGATGGTTGTGATCACAAGGAATTTTAAGGAATATCTATTGTCTATCACCAGATCTACATATATACCTGCATCTGTGTCCATTGCATTTAGTTTTTAATCTCTTTTTTGTTTTCTTTAATTTAATTTTATTTTTTGTACAGCAGGTTCTTATTAGTCATCAATTTTATACATATCAGTGTATACATGTCGCACAATTCATCGCACCACCACCCCCAGCCCCTCGTGTCTTTGCCCCATTGGTGTCCAAACGTTTGTTCTCTACAAACTTCCACCCTGCCAACCGGCTCATCTGTACCACCCTTCTAGGTTTGACACATATGCGCTAATATATGATATTTGTTTTTCTCTTTCTGACTTACTTCACTCTGTATGACAGTCTCTAGATCTATCCATGTCTCAACAAATGACTCAATTTTGTTCCTTTTTATGGCTGAGTAATATTC
This sequence comes from Monodon monoceros, assembly GCF_005190385.1. NCBI lineage: Eukaryota > Metazoa > Chordata > Mammalia > Artiodactyla > Monodontidae > Monodon > Monodon monoceros. Next base: position 77,844,335 of record NW_021703774.1, on the reverse strand, counting down.
CATTGTATATATGTACCCCATCTTCTTTATCCGTTTGTCTGTCGATGGGCATTTAGGTTGCTTCCATGACCTGGCTATTGTAAATAGTGCTGCAATGAACATTGGGGTGCATGTGTCCTTTTGAATTATGGTTTTCTCTGGGTATATGACCAGTAGTGGGATTGCTGGATCTTATGGTAATTTTATTTTTAGTCTTTTAGGGAACCTCCATACGGTTTCCCATAGTGGCTGTATCAATTTACATTCCCACCAACAGTGCAAGAGGGTTCCCTTTTCTCCACACCCTCTCCAGCATTTGTTGTTTGTAGATTTTCTGATGATACCCATTCTAACTGGTGTGAGGCGATACTTCATTGTAGTTTTGATTTGTATTTCTCTAATAATTAGTGATGTTGAGCAGCTTTTCCTGTGCTTCTTGGCCATCTGCATGTCTTCTTTGGAGAAATGTCTATTTAGGTCTTCTGCCCATTTTTGAATTGGGGTGTTTGTTTTTTTAATATTGAGCTGCATGAGCTGTTTATATATTTTGGAGATTAATCCTTTGTCCATTGATTCATTTGCAAATATTTTCTCCCATTCTGAGGGCTGTCTTTTCATCTTGTTTATGGTTTCCTTTGCCGTGCAAAAGCTTTTAAGTTTCATTAGGTCCCATTTGTTTATTTTTGTTTTTATTTCCATTACTCTAGGAGGTGGATCAAAAAAGATCTTGCTGTGATTTATGTCAAAGAGTGTTCTTCCTATGTTTTCCTCTAAGAGTTTGATACTGTCCAGTCTTACATTTAGGGCTCTAATCCATTTTGAGTTTATTTTTGTGTTTGGTGTTAGGGAGTGTTCTAATTTCATTCTTTTATATGTAGCTGTCCAGTTTACCCAGCACCACTTATTGGAGAGGATGTCTTTTCTCCATTGTATACCCTTGCCTCCTTTATCTAAGGTAAGGTGACCATAGGTGAGTGGGTTTATCTCTAGGCTTTCTATCCTGTTCCATTGATCTATGTTTCTGTTTTTGTGCCAGTACCATATTGTTTTGATTACTGTAGCTTTGTAGTATAGTCTGAAGTCAGGGAGTCTGATTCCTCCAGCTCCGTTTTTTTCCCTCAAGACTGCGTTGGCTATTTGGGGTCTTTTGTGTCTCCATACAAATTTTAAGATTTTTTGTTCTAGTTCCCTAAAAAATGCCATTGGTAATTTGATACGGATTGCATTGAATCTGTAGATTGCTTTGGGTAGTATAGTCATTATCACAATATTGATTGTTCCAATCTAAGAACATGGTATATCTCTCCATCTGTTGGTATCGTTTTTAATTTTCTTTCATCAGTGTCTTATAGTTTTCTGCATACAGGTATTTTGTCTCCCTAGGTAGATTTATTCCTAGATATTTTATTCTTTTTTTGCAATGGTAAATGGGAGTGTTTCCTTAATTTCTCTTTCAGATTTTTCATCATTAGCGTATAGGGATGCAAGAGATTTCTGTGCATTAGTTTTGTATCCTGCAACTTCACCAAATTCATTGATTAGCTCTAGTAGTTTTCTGGTGGCATCTTTAAGATTCTCTATGTATAGTATCATGTCATCTGCAAACAGTGACAGTTTTACTTCTTCTTTTCCAGTTTGTATTCCGTTTATTTCTTTTTCTTCTCTGATTGCCATGCCTAGGACTTCTAAAACTATGTTGAATAATAATGGTGACAGTGGACATCCTTGTCTTGTTCCTGATCTTAGAGGAAATGCTTTCAGTTTTTCACCATTGAGAATGATGTTTACTGTGGGTTTGTCATATATGGCCTGTATTATGTAAAGGTAAGTTCCCTCTATGCCCACTTTCTGGAGAGTTATTATCATAAATGGGTGTTGAATTTTGTCGAAAGCTTTTTCTGCATCTATTGAGATGATCATATGGTTTTTATTCTTCAGTTTGTTAATATGGTGTATCACATTGATTGATTTGCGTATATTGAAGAAGCCTTGTATCCCTGGGCTAAATTCCACTTGATCATCGTGTATGATCCTTTTAATGTGTTGTTGGATTCTATTTGCTAGTATTTTGGTGAGGATTTTTGCATCTATATTCATGAGTGATATTGTTCTGTAATTTTCTTTTTTTGTAGTATCTTTGTCTGATCTTGGTATCAGGGTGATGGTGGCCTCATAGAATGAGTTTGGGAGTGTTCCTTCCTCCACAATTTTTTGGAAGAGTTTGAGAAAGATAGGTGTTAGCTCTTCTCTTAATGTTTGATAGAATTCATCTGTGAAGCCATGTGGTCCTGGGCTTTTGTTTGTTGGAAGGTTTTTAATCACAGTTTCAAATTCATTACTTGTGTTTGGTCTGTTCATATTTTCTATTTCTTCCTGGTTCAGTCTTGGAAGGTTATAGCTTTCTAAGAATTTGTCCGTTTCTTCAAAGGTTGTCCATTCTATTGGCATCTAGTTTCTTGTAGTCGTCTCTTAGGATGCTTTGTATTTCTGCAGTGTCTGTTGTAACTTCTCCTTTTTCATTTCTAATTTTATTGATTTGAGTCCTCTCCCTCTTTTTCTTGATGAGTCTGGCTAACGGTTTATCAATTTTGTTTATCTTCTCAAAGAACCAACTTTTAGTTTTATTGATCTTTGCTACTGTTTTCTTTGTTTCTATTTCATTTATTTCTGCCTGAACTTTATGATTTCTTTCCTTCTTCTAACTTTGGGTTTTGTTTGTTCTTCTTTCTTTAGTTCCTTTAGGTGTAAGGTTAGTTTGTTTATTTGAGATTTTTCTTGTTTCTTGAGGTAGGCTTGTATAGCTATAAACTTCCCTCTTAGAACTGCTTTTCCTGCATCCCATAGGGTTTGGGTTGTTGTGTTTTCGTTGTCATTTGTCTCTACGTATTTTTTGATTTTCTCTTTGATTTCTTCAGTGATCTCAAGGCTAACGTATGTTTAGCCTCCATGTGTTTGTGTTTTTTTCCATTTTTTTCCCCTGTAATTCATTTCTAATCTCATAGCATTTTGGTCAGAAAAGATTCTTGACATGATTTCAATTTTCTTCTTTTTACTGAGGCTTGATTTGTGACCCAAGATGTGATCTATCCTGGAGAATGTTCCATGCGCACTTGAGAAGAAAGTGTAATTTGCTGTTTCTGGATGGAATGTCCTAAAAATATCAATTAACTCAATCTGGTCTATTGTGTCATTTAAAGCTTCTGTTTCCTTATTTATTTTCACTTTGGCTGATCTGTCCATTGGTGTAAGTGAGGTGTTAAAGTCCCCCACTATTATTGTAATACTGTTGATTTCCTCTTTTATAGCTCTTAGCAGTTGCCTTATGTATTGAGGTGCTCCTATGTGGGGTGCATATATATTTATAATTGTTATATCTTCTTCTTGGATTGATCCCTTGATCATTATGTAGTGTCCTTCCTTGTCTCTTGTAACATTCTTTATTTTAAAGTCTGTTTTATCTAATATGAGTATTGATACTCCAGCTTTCTTTTGATTTCCATTTGCATGGAATACCTTTTTCCATCCCCTCACTTTCAGTCTGTATGTGTGCCTAGGTCTGAAGTGGGTGTCTTGTAGACAGCATATATGTGTGTCTCGTTTTTGTATCCATTCAGCAAGCCTGTGTCTTTTGGTTAGAGCATTTTATCCATTTGCATTTGAGGAAATTATTGATATGTATGTTCCTATTACCATTTTCTTAATTGTTTGGGGTTTGTTATTGTAAGTCTTTTCCTTCCCTTGTGTTTCCTGCCTAGAGAAGTTCCTTTAGTGTCTGTTGTAAAGCTGGTTTGCTGGTGCTGAATTCTCTTAGCTTTTGCTTGTCTGTAAAGGTTTTGATTTCTCCATCGAATCTAAATGAGATCCTTGCCGCCTAGAGTAACCTTGGTTGTAGGTTCTTGCCTTTCATCACTTTAAGTATATCATGCCACTCCCTTCTGGCTTGTAGAGTTTCTGCTGAGAAATCAGCTGTTCACTTTATTGGGGTTCCCTTGTATGTTATTTGTCATTTTTCCCTTGTTGCTTTCAATAATTTTTCTTTGTCTTTAATTTTTGCCAATTTGATTACTATGTGTCTTGGCATGTTTCTCCTTGGGTTTATCCTGTATGGGACTCGCTGTGCTTCCTGGACTTGGGTGGCTATTTCCTTTCCCATGTTAGGGAAGTTTTCAACTATAATCTCTTCAAATATTTTCTCAGGTCCTTTCTCTCTCTCTTCTCCTTCTGGGACCCCTATAATGCAAATGTTTTTGCCTTTAATGTTGTCCCAGAGGTCTCTTATGCTGTCCTCATTTCTTTTCATTCTTTTTTCTTTATTCTGTTCCGCAGCAGTGAATTCCACCATTCTGTCTTCCAGGTCACTTAACCGTTCTTCTGCCTCAGTTATTCTGCTATTGATTCCTTCTAGTGTAGTTTTCATTTCAGTTATTGTATTGTTCATCTCTTTTTGTTTGTTCTTTAATTCTTTTATATCTTTGTTAAACATTTCTTGCATCATCTCGATCTTTGCCTCCATTCTTTTTCTGAGGTCCTGGATCATCTTCACTATCTTTATTCTGAATTCTCTTTCTGGAAGATTGCCTATCTCCATTTCATTCAGTTGTTTTTCTGGGGTTTTATCTTGTTCCTTCATCTGGTACATAGCCCTCTGCCTTTTCGTCTTGTCTTTCTGTGACTGTGGTTTTTGCTCCACAGGCTGCAGGATTGTAGTTCCTTTTGCTTCTGCTGTCTGCCCTCTGGTGGATGTGGCTATCTAAGAGGCTTGTGCAAGTTTCCTCTTTTAATCTCTTTTTTAAGGTGGAGTAAGTATCCATTAGGGAAACTGACATCTTTCTGATATTGAGTTTTTCATGATTAACATGGTATAGGTATCCATTCATTTGGATCTTCTTTATTGTCTTTTAGTAAAATGTAATGTTTTTATTTCCACAAAGATCTTACGCATGTTTGGATACCTTTTGTTTTGGGTTGTTGTTGCTATTATAGATATTAAGTTAAAAAATTATTACTCCTATTTGGGCTGGGTAGAAAAATACAACAGACTTTTGTATATTCATCCTATATCCAACTACTTTGCTAAATTTTCTTCATTCCAGTAATAAATTATTTTCAGTTTTTCATGTAGACAATCATGTTTTCTGCAAATAATGACCAATTTGTTTTTTTTTCCTTTAGAAGTTTTATACCTTCTACTTATTATTCTTGTATTGTTTCACTGATTATGACCTCTGAAACAATAGTGCATCGATATACTCTGAGCAAGCATCTTTCTTATTCCTGATTTTAAAGGGTCCCATTCATTCTCTCCTACCTCCACACCTCACTCCACTGAAACTGATCTTGCTAAAGTCACCAATGACCTCTATATTGCTAAATTCAAAAGGCACTTTAAAATGATAGTTTGTTTGACCTCAGTTGCATTGACATCATTGATCATGTCTATTCCTGAAATATTCTCTTCTTTCAGCTCTCCAATACCACATTCTCCTTCTGTATCACTGACTGCTTCTTCTCAGGTATTCTTTTCTTAACATCTATCTGTCCTCTAAATGTTGACCCTATCCTGGGCTCCATCCTGTGTCTCTTCTTCAGTCTACTTTCTTAACTGTGGTCATCCATTCCATGTCTCTATATGTCATCTGTTCAATACACACACACACACACACACACACACACACACTGGCCAGCTTGACATTATGCTTAGATGTCACAAAGGCATCTCAAACTTAACATGTTCAAGACTAAACTCTTTACCTTCCCTATGCTAATGTAATCTGCCTGTAGTTCCCCCATCTCAGTAAATGGCACTTTCAACTACTCAGTTACTCACAGTGGAAATCTGGGAGTCATTTTATGTCCTCCATCTCTTTCATCTCCCAAATCGAATCTATTACCAGGAATTATTTATTTTAACTTCTAGATATATCCCCATATTCCCTTGTTTCTTCATGTCTTTTTAGTCTAAGCTACTATCCTTTCTTGCCTGACCTATAGCAATAGTCTTCTAAGTGGTGTTCTTAACATTCATTCGTTTCCAAGCCCTTTGACAAAGCAGTTAAGTGCTAGTTTAGAAATACAAACCAGATCATGTTACTCCTTAGTGTCCCTCTAGTGACCTCTCATTGCACTATGAGAAAAATCCAAAACTTTAGGATGGTCTTGAAGGATCTGAATGGTGTGACTTCTTCTTCCCTCTCCACCTTTATCTGTGCTGCTAATCTCTCACTCACTGTCCTCTAGCCACCTGGACCTTTCTGTAGTCCTCTGAGAGGCCCAGTTTTTCCTGCCTAACATCTTTGTACTGATAAACTCCAAGAGGCCAGGGACTGTATCTTTCTTGTTCTCAGGTGCATACCCAAGCATGTGTAAATAGTGAATAAATATTTGCTACATAATGAATAAATGAATGATGTTTCCTTTATTTAAAATGTTCCTCCCTCATTTATTATCTGGTTAAATCTTATCTATCTTTTAGGTCTCATATCACTTTAAATATCAATTCCTCAAAGATGTCTTCTGATGACCACCCCTCACCTTACCCTTCCTTTCTTGAGGCAACAGCCCTCACTGGCTACAGGGGTAGGTACTGACCCTGACTGGACCAACTTCACAGTTCCCCATTCCTCTGGTCAATATAAGTCCTCTCCTCAGATTTTCCTATCTGGTTTGGTAAGGAAGGCTCTTTTGCCCTTAGGTCATAGAGTTACTTGGTTGTGAATCATGTTCTCTGATGTGTGAAGAAAGCTTGGGGACAGGAGAGAATGAGGCCAACTCAGAGAGGTGTGGAGAAGAGGAACAGAGAGTCCAGATGGCATGCCAGTCTTTGGATCTCATCAGCTCCCTTGAGGCATTCTCCAAGCCTGGATTGTCAGCTCTTCCTTGCTTCCATGAGCGACCCCAGTATCTTCTTAATCAATTGCTCCTTTTTGCTTACACTAGTTCAAATTGGGGTTCTGTTATTTGTAATTGAAAGATTCCTGATGACTACACATTATTTGACCTCTCAATCTAAATTGAGTCCTCATATTATACTCCTTAAAATACCCTATGCTTTTCCTTCAGAACACTTATCAGAATTAATAAGCATGTACTCATTTGTATGTTTACTTGTTTAATGTTTGACTCCCCACAGATGATAGAAGCCATGTTTATTTTGTTCACTACTTTTTATCCAGCACACACTGTAGTGCTTTACCCATAGCAAGCACTCAATAAATATTTGTTGAAGTAATGGCTGAATGAATGACTCTGTGACTGACTAGATATGAAGGGGAACCAGAAAGGGAGGAGGCTTAGGGTAACAACACATTGTCTGGCTTCGCCAAGAGGGTGGAGGATGATATCAGTGGCTCATATTGAGAACATACGAGGAGGAGTCAACTTAGGGAGGAAGAACATGAGTTAAATTTTGGACATGAGTTGGGGCTCCCCAGTACCCATGGCACAGTGGAGCTTTCCAGCAAATAGGGGAGTTATCTGTCTCCAGCTTAGGAGAGAGGACTGGTTAGAGATCTGATTTGGGAGGCCTTAGATAATAGGGAGCATTAGAAGTTTGGGTGCAGATGAGATCTTCTCAGGAGCAGACCTAATGACTGAGGAGAGGGCCCTGAGGAACCACCCTTCAGGCTGGCCTAAATCCAGAGCTGTTCAGTGGTTCTCAGGGTCTGGCTAATTCCTGGCTTCTAGGTGGGACACAAGATCTACCGGCCAAGAGGTTTAGTCCTAGGTTTTGGGGGAGTCTCTGGGAAGAAGGAAGTATGAGGCTGAGTCCATCCTCCGTGACCTCTTTGGCAGATCAGTGCCCTCTAGAGCAAGGCAGGGCTTCCCACCTACACATAGTCTCTGTCTATCTGCTCCAAACTCTGATCCTCCACCCAGGACTGCCTTAAGGCATCTGATATGTGCCAGGAACTTTGAAAGTTTTTCCATATGTGATCTCATTTAATCTTTAACCTTCTGAGGTATAAACTATTATACCCATTTTACAGAAGAAGGATCAGGCGTTGAGAAGGTAAAAAACTTGCCCTGGATCTGACATTTGGGACATGCTCAGGCCAAAACTCCAGCACCACGATCTTCACACCTTCCAGGCTTCCTCTTCATCACAGGAGCTGTGGGAACAAAAGCTTTCCCCTCAGAGGGCCAACTATTAACCAGTTGCCAACTCTTGCCGAACGCACTTCTCGGAGGAGAGTGAAGGCAAGGTCTACAAATCCATCTCATGGAGGAATCTCTCCCTTGGCACTACTGTCAGTCTGCATGATAACTCCCAGTAGCCCTTGCTTCAGGGCTGGTCCCCTGACTAGGCTTGCCTTCTTGGAAGTTTACCAGGCTTCTCTCTGTTCACTGGCAGAGCAGCACCTCAAGGAGTCTCCTTGGTTTCCCCTGGAAAGTCCTGGCAAACAGAGATCCAGCACTCTGAGTTGAGCTGCACTCGAGATTATTTTCCTAATTCTGAGAGTAGAATTATTTATCTGGAGAAGTAAAGTATCTGGAAATATAAAAGCAACAGGCCAAAATAAAAATCCTCTTATAATAAAAAACAAATTTTTGGAAAAATAATCATGGCTTCAAGTACTTTGGGGATGTCATTGCTGATCTAAAGCCATTTTTATTAATTTAGGGCCATAAAACATAATTCAGTTTGCTCCAAAAACTATCACATCTGGTATATTTGGAGACAAGCAAGCTTGGGGGAAAATGGAAAAAATACAGGAGAGAAAAGGGGATTCCCATATTTCTCTTTGAGTTTTCTAAGAAAACAAAAGTTTTTCTCAGAAAAAAATTTTTTTCCCTCAGATTTTATTGTGACCCAGCTCTGTGATCCAGAAAAATACACTCACAAAAGCCATCTCTCCTGGTCAATACCTACCATATATTTCCACACTGAAGGGAATATTATTTATCCACACTCTTTCTTCCACCTCTAAAGGGTTCATCAGGCCAAGGTGGGGGGCTCACTGTTTGTCTAGGACAACCACACTCAAACCAATGCATCTTGTAGAAATGAAGAGAGTTGAGTCCTGAACAGGGGTCATAATCCAAGTTTCTAGCTAAGACACACATATAGATAAATCTCTAGGAAATTCTTATGCTTGTTGTATAGATCTATAATTCAACAATCACTTACTAGGCTTCTTCCATGCCAGGAGTCAAACGAAGGGATGGAAGTATAAAGGTGAATGAGCCACAGTGCTCTCGCTGAAGGATCTTACAACCCAATGGGAGAAACCAACAAGAAAATCAGCAATGGTTGTGGTGTACACAGGAGGTTCCACCTGCACTGAACCTGAGGGGGTGGCGGGGGTTGGGGAAGATGAAGATGGGTGTGGTGGAGAGTCAGGGAAGATTTCCTGGAGATGGGTCTGCCTCAGCTGTGTCCTGTTGGACCAAAAGGAATTAGCCAAGCAGAGTGGGAAAAGGGCATTCAAGGTAGAGGGAGCATTGTATGAAAAAAAGAAATAAATAAAAGGAAAAGGGAGAGCATTTGGCACTTTTGTGGAGCTATAAATAGACAGTATGACTTGAGAGGTCAGAGAAAGGAAGGAAAGAGTCGAGAAGAGGCTGGACAGGAAGGTAGTCGGCTCGTGATGGAGGGACTGGGTTGCTGGATTTTATCCTATAAATCAGGAGTCAACAAATGTTTTCTGTAAAGGGACAAATAATACATATTTTACATTTTATGGGTCATGCAGTCTCTGTCACAACTACTCAACTCTCTCCTACTGTAGCATAAAAATAACCATAGATGGGCTTCCCTGGTGGCGCAGTGGTTGAGAGTCCGCCTGCCGATGCAGGGAACACGGGTTCGTGCCCCGGTCCGGGAGGATCCCACATGCCGCGGAGCGGCTGGGCCCGTGAGCCATGGCCGCTGAGCCTGCGCGTCCGGAGCCTGTGCTCTGCAATGGGAGAGACCACAGCAGTGAGAGGCCCGCGTACCGCAAAAAAAAGAAAAAAGTAACCATAGACAATATGTAAATGAATGAGCATGGCTATGTTCCAATAAAACTTTATTTATAAAAACAGGCAGTAGCCTGGATTAGCTTGTGGGCCAATATTTGTTGAACCTTGTTGTAAATCATAATCACCAAGAAATAGGCTAACCAACACATCATGATTTACCCAGGACTTCCCTAATTTTAGCACTGAAGGTCCCACATCCTCAGAAATTCCTCAGTCTCCCCAAGCCAACCTAGGTAAGCAGAACGGTTGGTCATCCTACCTAGGAATGTTGTTTAAAAATATAGAATCCTGATGCCACTCCTGACTTGAATCAAAATCTACTGGGATTGAGGAAGCTATGGGATGGGGCACCATCTATAGGCCAGAAAGTGATCAGGTTTGTATATCAGATGGGTTGCTCTCAAGGCAGGAATATGTACCCATAGACCCCTACCCCAGATGGCAGGAGAACATGTTCACCAAGGCCCTTTGAAAGGATGGATTCATCCCAGCAGCAGCACCTGGCCTAAGGCTGGACATGAACTGGTTTATGCAGATGCTTTTTCTCTAAGTAATCACTGCCCACTAAAGATAGGGGAGGGTCCACAGAATCCAAGCGACAGGACATTTGACTGGACCACTGCAGGGGAGGAACCAGAGGAGCCTAGAGACCAAGGCTCACCAGGCCAGGGAGGGCCTCACTGTTTGTCTAGAGAAGCCACATCCAAATCGACACTCCTTCCAGAAATGAAGAGGGGAGCGAGACCTGGGCTGGAGTCACAATCTACCTTTCCAGCTAAGGCACACATACAGATACAGAAAATAAGCAGAGGAGAAGATAAACTTTTGTGCCTACATGTCAGTTTTTGGAAACTTTTCGTGTCAGCCCTTATCAGCAACAGCTCTGAAGAGCCAGGTCTGAAATTTTCCTTTCTGAAGCAACAGGTGTTTTACTTCTGTTAGAAATGGCCACTGTTTGGCTTGGACAAACAAAGAGTTTACATTAAAAAGACTAATAGTGCTCCGTTTATTTCCTTAATCAGTCCCTTTCTAATTTAACGTCAGAGCCATGGGGGAATTTTCCACTTAATTATAAACAGTGCTTCCTATCTTCTGGATTGCTCTTTTCCAAAACAGGTGGGTCTTGTTCTAAGAAGGTCAATATATGAAAATCCAGGCTCACAGTAGAGATAATTTGAATTACATAAAAAATTTTTAATGTTTAAAATAGGTAGTCCTTTGTACACTGCAGAGTTTGTTTATGAACCATTAAGCCCATTAACTGTTTGGCCAGCATTCTTGAGCTATCGCCAAAGAATGAAGAGCAATCAGAAATAAAAATAAAATCTATTTTAAACCAATGGGGAAATAAGTAGCCTTGTAGTATTAGGCAGCTGAGCTTGGTAGTTAAAAGAAATGGCTTTTGAGTAAAACTGCCTCTGTTGGAAACCTTGCTTTGCTTCTCACTAGTTTTGTGACTCTAGGCATGTTAATTCATCTCCCCAAGCCTCAGTTTCCTTATCTGTGAGCTAGAAATACTAATAATAGTTTCCACATAGAATTGCTGTGAAGATAAAATAAGGTAATATAAATAAAGTGCTTAGCATAGGAAATACACAATAAATGTTAGCTATAATATTACTCCCACTAGGCTAGTCATTTTATCTCTATGGGCCCACATTTTCACATTAGTGAAATGAAGGAGCCTACTTCTAACATCTTCCTGTTAGTTGCTAAGTCTTCACCTTATATAGAAAAACCAAGAAGAAAGGAAGGCAGGGCTACACGGGTACAAAAACATCATTCTCCAGGACCGCCCTCTGAAAAGTAGCAATGTGTTAGGAGGATATAAACACAGAAATGGCACGTCCATTTGATGATAAATAGAGAGAGAAACAGGGGACAGACTACATACCGCCTAGCCAGAAGACAGATATCTATGATATCCTCCAGTACATTTAAAAGCCAGCTCAGAAGCTAAGATATTACACATTACCGGGAGGCCATGTGCTCTAAACTCTTTGCTGGGTATCTCGTTCTTCTAAAAGGAGAGCATCTGGTAAGTTTTTAACCTACTTCACTGGCATTTTTATTGTTTGAGTGTGAACGTATCAGCAAAAGTTAAAATGTATAGACTTCATTTTCACCATCAAAGAAGAACAAATTGGTGCTGTAAAAATGGGAGGAACTCTGGAAGAAAAGACTATGTCATCACCCAAGTTATAAGCCTAAGGGACAGGAATGCTGGGCATACCCTACAGTACTCCAAATAGTGGTGACTTTGCAAATGGAATTCTACAACCACAAATTATACCCAAGAAGAATAAATTAGTAGGAGTGTTGCTGGTGGTATTAATTTACTCCAGGTATTTTTAAAATTAATTTTTACTGCAGTATAGTTGCTTTACAATGTTGTGTTAGTTTCTGCTGTACAGCAAAGTGAATCAGCTATATGTATACATATACCCCCTCTTTTTTGGATTTCCTTCCCATTTAGGTTACTCCAGGTATTACTGAGTACCTACTACCTTCCAGGTTCTATGCTACATACTGGGAAGACAGAAATGTTTTTAAAAAGCCATGGTCCTAAAGGAACCCACAAGCTTGCAGAGTATCGTTTATGGAGATGCCATCAAGTAGACAATTCCAATACATCTTCAGTACTGTTGAGATAGAAGTGTGCACAGGCTACTAAACTTGTGAGGGGCTCCTAGCTAGATTGGGAGGGGTCAGAGAAAACTCCCCAGTCAGGGTGATAACTGAGGTAAATTTTCAAGGATGTATAGAAGTATAGTAAGAGGTACAGGTAAGAAGGAGGTTCTATTCTGAAGAAATAGAATGTCTGTAAGATATCATTGCAGAACCTTGGAACAACATAGATTTTCTCTAAAACTGAATTTGAATTACAGTGTAAAGGGAGAGGTAGTGAGAGGTCCAGGTCATGGTAGGCCTTGTATGAGGAGAGCCTTGTATAAGGACCCTGTCAAAGAGCTTGGATGTTATCCTGCAGGCTAATAGGACATCACAGAAAAGTTTGAATCAAGGGAATGCTACGGTCTAAATTATATTTTAAATCTGTGGCATTGTGTGGGGTAGATTTTATAGAATCGAAGCTGAACAGAGAGAGATCAGTGGCAGAAATCAAAAAGAGATGAGAAATAAAATAGGGAGTGGCAAGAGGATGGAGAGAGGGAATGGATTTGAGTTACATTAGGAGGTGGAATGATTCTGCTATGGATTGGATATAGAAGATAAGCAAAAGGGGCTTCCCTGGTGGTGCAGTAGTTAAGAATCCACCTGCCAATGCAGGGACACAGGTTCCTGCCCTGGTCCGGGAAGATCCCACATGCCGCGGAGCAACTAAGCCCGTGCGCCACAACTACTGAGCCTGCGCTCTAGAGCCTGCATGCCACAACTACTGAAGCCTGCACGCATAGGGCCCGCTCTCCACAATAAGAGAAGCCACCGCAATGAGAAGCCTGCGTACCGCAACGAAAAGTAGCCTCTGCTTGCTGCAACTAGAGAAAGCCCGCTCACAAAGACCCAACGCAGCCAAAAATAAATAAATTAAATAAATAAATTTTAAAAAAAGAAAAGAAAAAATTTAAAAAAGAAGATAAGCAAAAAAGCCTAATGCTAACGATGACAAAAGGAGTAATGTTGGTGGTTGAAGACAGTTGAGTAGATGAGACAGCCCAAGGCAGAGTAGGTGGGGTGAGATGAAAAGATGATGGAGGACTGGCTGAAGAGCAAATCAAGAAAGAAGTGGAAAATAAACAGCCAGAGAAGTAGGACGCAAACCAGGAGAGAGAGTTACCAAAAAATCAAGAAAGGCAAGGGTTTCAAGTGGGAAGTCAACCGTGTCTCAGTATTGGACTTAGCAATAAAAAGGCAGTTTTTGATCTAGTCAGGAGTAGTGTCAATGGAGTGGTAATGACAGAAGCCAGATTGCAGCGAGCTGAGGGGTGAGCGGGAGGTGAGAAGTAGAGACAGGACATAGGTTGCTCTCTCAGGAGCCTCAGCCATAAAGAAAAGAACAGATTTAAAGAGATGCCAGGGAGTTGAGGAAGACATTTTTTTAAATAATTAAAAAAAATTTTTTTAAAATTTGATAACCATTGAGAAACCTGAGCACATTTATGTGGAGAGGAGAGGAGCCATTGAAGAGGGAGAAGTTGAAGACAGACGCTGGATGTGAGGGAGCCATCTCCAGCAGTGGCCACGCCGCCCCTCAAAGGGGCACTAGCAGAGCAGACCCACTGTTGGGGATGCTAGAGAAAATGCTTTTCCTTTGATCAGCCTAGCTGAGCCCAATGATACCTTCTAACTTGTAGATTCTTCAGTGTGACAGTGATGTATTGATCTGTTTGCATTTGCATTGCGGCACGGTGACCCAGGTGGGGCATTCAGGCAGGCTGAAGCCACATAACGGGTTGAATCAGCCAGTCTGAAGTAAGATCCCTTGGCCCTCTTGGCCACTCCCAGCCCCTTGTGATTCAGAGATCACAATGAATTAATTCAGGATAGAGGTGATTGTCAGGCCAGCCATCTCCCTGACAACCTTCCCACGTCTACCTTGGGGAAAAGCCAGGCAAGGCCACTTCTCTCCAACTTCTAAAGCAATATTTGGCTTCAAAGTCTACTTGTCATTTAAATTCAACTCAACTCAATTCAATTAAGCAAACATCCATTGAGTGTGTACTGTTTGCCAAGGTTGTGCGATGACAGGAACAGGCTTCCTGCCCACAGAAATGCAGCCCTTCCCCAGTCACTCATCTTTCCTGTGAATTGGAGGTAAATAGAAAAGAAATTATTATGACAGTCAGGGGAGTGTTTTTCAAAGTATGTTTACGAAGCCCTTAGATTCTAAAGAGGTGCTCCCTGACCAAGGAGGTGGATGGAGGGAGGAGAAGCAGAGATTCCAGGCCTCCACATTCCAGCTTCAACTCAAGCAGCTCTGCTTTCATTTGTTTTATATATTCAGGTTGTCACAGGTTTTTGTTTGAACCAAGAGTTCCATTGCTAAGAGAAGCTTAACACCCCACCAAAGTCATGCTTGCTAATCAAAATTAAGAAAGGCATAACTCTAAAAATTACCAAAAAGGCATTGAATAAAGGGGTTCATTTGGTCTTCCAAAACTCTGCTCACGAATTAATTCATCTGTAAAATGAATATATACCAGCAGTCATTGTACCAGTTCCATGTTGGGCACTGAGGAAATAGAGGTAAAGAAAACCTGGTCTCTTCCCTCAAAGACGTTACAATCCAGTAATGGAGACAGACAGAGGAATGATCACTGTCAGGGGGGCAGTAAGTGTCATGATCAAGGTGTGGGTTAAGTGTGGTGGGGAGACAAAGGCGACAAGAATGAACTTTGTCTGAGAGGTAGGGGAGAGGATTTGCCAGGGGAAGCTTCACAAGAGACCTGTTTGAGCTGAGTCCTAAAGGATGCATAGGGATTTGCCCCGAGAGGGAGAAGGACGGGTGTGCGCCTATTCCTATGGGGGAGCCCTCAGTGCAGGGAGGGGAAAGGCAGGAGATGACCAAACACCAGCGCTCAGTCAATATGCGGGGACGAGCTGAGCGAGCGATCTTGGCAGCTTTCTCGAGCCATCGGTCAGTCAGGGACTCTAGCTCCATGTCCTTCCAAGTACTGCCACCTAGTGGCCATGCTCAACGCTTCCCTGGAGAGTCTTTAATCTGGATGCAGACCTGGAGTCATCTCAGTCTTCCCACTGATTTAAGAGTTGAGGAAACAGTGAACATAAAACAGTGATAAGTGACTCCTCTGGGAGCACAGAGTTTGTGAGAGCTGCGGCTGCAATAGAGCCCAGGTCTTGCAACTCCAGGACCAGCTTGGGAGTGATCTAGTTTGCCCCCAGCCATGCTCTGGCTCTAGCAGGCTTAGGCTGAAGGTCGAGTGAGACTCAACCTGGTGGCTGCCTCTGGAGTGTACTTAAAATCCTCATCTCAGGCTTTGGTGGGATGGGGACACTTTAAGAGAGAAAGGGGCTTCCCTGGTGGCGCAGTGGTTGAGAGTCTGCCTGCCGATGCAGGGGACGTGGGTTCGTGCCTGGGTCCGGGAAGATCCCACATGCTGCGGAGCGGCTGGGCCCGTGAGCCATGGCCGCTGGGCCTGCGCATCCGGAGCCTGTGCTCCGCAACGGGAGAGGCCACAACAGTGAGAGGCCCGCGTACTGCGAAAAAAAAAAAGAGAGAGAGAGAGAGAAGGAACATGGGAGTAAGCAGTTGAGCTGGAAAGAAAAAAGGGTATATTCTCCCCACCCCATACCCACTGGTCCAGGCTTCAAATCTCTATTAGCAATGAGAAGAAGGTGGCTAGTGATGTTCTGGATGGATAGACACTATATACTTCAGGCACTGAAGCCAGCATGTCAAAGAGAGAAGGGGAGTGGGCTCTCCATCTAAGTCCTTCCTGAGGAATAGATGGGGGCGGAGGAGCCCCAGAGCCACAGGCAAAGGAGAAGAGCTCATGAACAGGGCTAGAGGCCTCTGAAAACACCTGTCAGCTGCTGAATGTCCAAAAAAGTGCATTCAAATAGGTTTCTCTATTTAAGCCAACCATTTACATGCAACGTGTTTCAGAAGCCCATCTGGGGTTGCAAAACCCACTAATGTTCCAACCTATACTGTGATAAAGCCATGTAATCCACTATCCTGATCAAACCTCCTATGTCATTGTGTGTATGTGTGGTCATACCGCATGGTGCCTGCGTATATTTTATATTTTGTGTATATATAGCTGCTATAGGTATATATGCTTATTTTATACCCAGAAGCTAATGCAGAATGGATTTTTAAGACTTTACAATAAAAGTCATAGAAATAATAAGGCTAATTTGATTGACATAGTCAAAAGAAAACAAGAACTAGATAGTTAAGAAGGTAGGAAGAGAAATCGATGTCTTGAACAACAACAGCTTTGGGCAGAAGAGTACAAGGTTGAGCCTAAGCTTTGATCTGAACATCCCATCAACTTGGGAGAGAAAAGAATTGTCACTGATGAGCCCTGAATGAGCACCAGGCATTTCATAGGTTATTGCATAACATACCATCAGGTAGGTATCTTTTTGTTTGTTTGTGTTTTTGTTTTTTCGCAGTACGCGGGCCTCTCACTGCTGTGGTCTCTCCCGTTGCAGAGCACAGGCCCCGGACGCGCAGGCTCAGCGGCCATGGCTCATGGGCCCAGCCGCTCCACGGCATGTGGGATCTTCCCAGACCAGGGCACGAACCCGTGTCCCCTGCATCAGCAGGCGGACTCTCAACCACTGCGCCAGCAGGGAAGCCCCCATCAGGTAGGTATCTTGATCTTCATTTTGTAGAGGAGGAAACAAAGGCTTGGGGGGTTATTTGACTTACCTGAGGTCATGCAGCTATTACATGATAGAGTCACTCTATGAAATGGGAAATGGGAGAGCCCTAAATTATTTCATTGGCGCCCTAGTCTGTTTACCTCCAAAACCCTTGTCTCCACCCCCTCTTGCTTTTTTTTCAAGCATCCCCAGAATGAAGGCTTCTGGCACAAAGAGAGAAAGTTTTCTGGCTGCGAGCAGAGGGTGAGCTGGGCTTGCTGATAGTTCAAGGGAGAGCCTTGGCCAAGGTGGGCTCACAAGAAACTCTCCTTCCAACTTCCAATCAGAAAACTCATTCAGTTGTTTCTGAACGTCCCATAATTGAGGCTAGGCAGTGTGGCCAGGGATCAAAGCCATGGAACTTCTCCTTGTACCCATCAAACTGAATTCACAGAAGTAGGGAGGGAAGAAAGAAGGAGAGGCTGGGGGCTGCTTCTGATTAGCCTGTGTCTTCCGCCAAAGTGAGATGTCCTCTCTCTGTGGACGATTACACGGTTCTGACGAACCTGCCATCTGGGCTCAACCAAGTGTGGATTGGCTCTCTCTCTCTCCACCCTACCCCACCCTGGTTCAGAGACCAGGCCAGAGAGATTTAGAGAACCTAGCCCCTTCCTCACTTCCCACTCTTCCTGGCATGGCTGCTGCTAACCCAGTCCTCCAGCCCTCCTCCTCTCAATGGTAAAGCCAGCCCAGGAACAGAACCCCTCAGTGGTCCTGAAAAGGGCCAGGGAGCCACCCCTATCACTGGGCTGGACCTTGGGACAGAGACTGGTGGCCCCAAAGAAGAAAGCAGCATCGGCTACCCCAGTCACTCCAAGGGATGAAGTTCTTGGAGAAGTAAAGCCCTGACTCAGTCACAGTTGACAGAACAATCTCATGCCTTACTGTTGCTGTTATTGTTATTGTGCTTTTAAGTGGATTGACAAGTGGGTTTTGGTGGTGGCCAGCAATGGGCGGTGCCAACAGAACCAGGCTCAGACAACATCTTCAAGTGGGCAAGGAATGTGTGACTTCCTTGTCCTGTCTCCTCAGGCCTTATCATCCTCACCTTGTCACCTACAGCCTCAGGTCCATGGATTAGCAAACATACACTTTGTTTACCAGGCACTGTGCCAGGCACCAACCCTGACCTGGCCCATCTCTTGGCAAGGGAGGAGAGACAGCCAGGCAAGCAGACAGGGAAATGACTGTTAGGGTTATAGGGAAGAGGCTATGAGAACAGTGGGGAGGCGTGAGAAGGACCTCTAAGACAGATCTTAAAGAGCTCAGAAGGAGCTTGGAAGGAGTGCACAGAAGAATATAACTAACAACTGTAGCATGTTTTTGTTTCGTACAACGCTTTCTCCTAAATAATCTCATTTGATCCTCAAGGCAACTCTTTTAAGTTAGGAAAGAAGACATTATAGTTTTAGACCATAGCAGATAACTCATCAATGTTTTCCAAGTGAATCAATCTCTCTGTGAGAGATGAAGAAACAGGTTCCAGAGAAAGTAAATCTTTGTCCAAGATTGCAGAGAAGGAAGCAGGGAGCCAGGGTTCAAATCCAAGTCTCTGACTCTGAATCCTGGGTGTTTCCCAACACATCAGTGGTTTTCAGTACGGGTCACAGACCCCTGGGTCCTCTTAGGGTACATAAATTCTATATGAAGATTTTCAAATGTGTCTATTTTGTTGATAATTTAACAAATTAACATAGGCATATTCTGGGTCACTATGCTCGTTCTTTGTGGCCAAGCACACAGGATTTTTGTGCCTACATCTGTGTCTGTATCTACATACAGATCAGAGGCACCATGATTGGAAAGGAGGAAGTACAACTGTCTTTATTTGCAGATAATGTGATTGCCTATGTAGAGTATCTGATGGAATCCACAAAAAATGCCACTAAAATTAATCAATGAGTTTATCAAGGGTATAAGATAGAAAATCAACTTTAAAAAATCAATTGTATACCAGCAATGAACAACCAAAACTGAAATTTAAAAAATATCACAACATAAGAAAAGAAATATGAAATATTTAGGGATAAATCTGACAAATCCTGTACAGTGAATACTAAAAATCATTGCTGAGAGAAATTAAAGAAGATCTAAATAAATACAGACAGATACTGTGTTATGGGTCAGAGATTCAACATTGCAAAGATATCAATTTTCTCCAAGTTAATCTGTAGATTCAAAGCAAGCCCAATCAAAATCCCAGTAGAGTTTTTGTAGAAATTGACAAGATGATTCTAAAATTCATTTGGAAATGCTGGAATAGCTAAAACAATTTTGAAAAAGAAGAACAAAGTTGGAGGACTAACACTACCTGACTTCCAGATTTATTTTAAAATTTATAGTAATCAAGGCAGTATGATATTGGTGTCAAGACAGACAAATAGATCAGTGGAAAGAGCAGAGTCCAGAAATAGACCCACATGCATATGGTCAGTTGAGTTTCAACAAAGATGGAAAAGAATTTAGTAGAGAAAGGATAGTCTTTTCAATAGTTGATATGGAAATAATTGGTATCTGTATGCAGAAAAATGAACATTGATTCTTACCTAACACCATGTACAAAAATTAACTCAAATGGATATAAATCTATAAAACTTTTAGAAGTTTTATAGAAGAAAACAATAGAAAATTGAGATCTTGGGTAGGCCAAATATTTCTTAGCTAGAACACCAAAATAAAAGATATAATTGATCAATTGGGATTCATCAATTATTAAGAATTTGCTCTTTCAAATATACGTTTAAGAGAATGAAAGACAAGCCACAGATTGGGGGGAAAATATCTGTAAAAAGTACTTGATCTAGGATAGAAGAAACACTCTCAAAACTCAATAATAAGAAAACAACAACAAATAGGAAAAAAATGAGCAAAAAGTTCTGAATAGACACTTTACCAAAGATATACAAATCGCACATGAAAATACACTTAATATTACTAATCATTAGAGAAATGCAAATTAAAACCACAATCAGATATCTTTGCTGTCCTATTGGAATGGCTAAAATTTGTAAGTCTGGCCATACAATGTCACCAATGTGTAGGTGAGAATGTGGAGGAGCTGGAACCCTCATATGCTACTGGTTGGAATGTAAAATGGTACAACTTTGATAAACAATTTGGCAGGTTCTTCAAGATTTAAATACATGCCCACATATGATCCAGTCATTATATTCCTAGGTATTTACCCAAGAGAAATGAAAGCATATGTTCATACAAAGACTTGAGTAGCAATGTTCATTGCAGCACTATCTGTGATAGCCCCAAACTAGAAACAAAAATACTCGTTAACTCATTGATGAGTTGTTGTGTTGTACAACTCGTCAATAAAAAGGCATGAACTTTTTATGTTGATGCACACAACAATATGGATGAATCCCAATATAATTACACTGAGTGAAAGAAGCCAGTGTAATTATAGTGAATAAAATAGTACATACTGTATGATTTCATTTATATAAAATTCTAGGAAATTCAAACTAATGTATAGCAACAGAGAGCAGATCAGTGGTTGCTTGTTGATGAATGAGAGGAGGGTAGTGCAGGATGGAGGGATTACAAAGGGTGCAAGAAGATTTTTCAGGTGATAGATATGTTCATTTTCTTGATCATAGTGATGGAATATGTCAAAAATTATCAAATTTTACACTTTCGATAAATGAAACTTGTTGTATGTCAATTTTAATTCCATAATACTGTTTAACAAAACTCAAATATAGCAAAGCTTTTAATTTCTTTGTTTAAATGTCTTATCACCTTTCTTTTTATTGTCTGTAAGTAGAGCACAATTTTTTTGATTGAAGTATAGTTGATTTACAATATTATATTAGTTCCAGGTGTACAACAGTGATTCAATATTTTTATAAATTATATTCCATTTAAAGTTCTTATAAAATATTGGTTATATTACCTGTGCTGTACATTACAACCTTGTATCTTTATTTTATACCTAGTAGTTTGTACCTCTTAATCTCCTTCCCCTATTTTGCCCCTCCCCCAACTCCTCTCCCCAAACAAGTCCAAGGAACAATAGCTTGTTCTCTGCTTCTGTGAGTTTGTTTGTTTTGTTATATTCACTCATTTGTCTTATTTTTCAGACTCCACATACAAGTGAAAACACACAGTATTTGTCTTTCTCTGTCTGGCTTATTTCACTAAACATAATACCCTCCAGGTCCACCCATGTTTTTGCAAATGGCATATTTTCATTTTTTAATGGCTGAGTAATATGCTGTTGTATATATACACCACATCTTCTTTATCATTCATCTGTTGATGGACTTAGGTTGCTTCCACATCTTGGCTACTGTAAATAATGCTGCTATGAACACTGGGATGCATAAATCTTTTCAAATTAGTGGAGGTTTTTTTGTTTTTGTTTTTTTCTGTGGTACGCGGGGCCTCTCACTGTTGCGGCCTCTCCCATTGCGGAGCACAGGCTCCGGACGCGCAGGTTCAGCGGCCATGTCTCACGGGCCCAGCCGCTCCGCGGCATGTGGGATCTTCCCGGACTGGGGCACGAACCCACGTCCCCTGCATTGGCAGGCGGATTCTCAACCACTGCACCACCAGGGAAGCCCTCAAGTTAGTGTTTTTATTTTCTTCGGGTATATACTCAGGAGTGGAATTGCTGGATTATATGGTAGTTTTGTTTCCTTCAGAGCACAATTTTGTAGTGAAAGTAACTACCATAAAAACTAAATCCTTATTTCCAGTCAAACTGGTTGTCAATCCAGCTGAATGTGCAATATAGTATAGTGCAGATGCCTGCATGATTAATGCTTTACTGGGGGAAGGATATGCATGACCTGGCATTCTCCAGACAAGTACTTCTCAAAATTTAATGTGCCTCTGAATTGCTTTAGAGCTGTGCTGTCCAGCACAGGAGCCACTAGCCACATGTGCCTATTAAAATTAAAATTAATTAAAATTTAAACTTAGCTCATGAGTCATGCTAGAGTTCACAGTCACATGTGACTAGTGGCTCCTGTATTGGACAGTGCAGATACAAAACATTTCCATCATTGCAGAAAGTTCTGTTGGACACTGCTGCTCTGGAGGCTTGCTTTTCAAATGCATGGTCAGTGTATCAACACTGTATTATCCTGAAGTTTGTTGGAAATGCATAGTCTCCCCTGCCAGGGGATTTTATGCACATGAAAATTTGAGAAGTGCTTGTCTAGACAGTCAAGAAACAGCTACGGAATAGATTTTGAGGTACAGGGGGATTTAGCATTGCGTATCAGGACAAGGGACATAGTCTTTCCTCTGAGCTGCCAACATGAAGTTAAACACTTAGGGAAAGCAAAATGAGCACTCATGAATCCGAGCTGGGTCCTGGACAGAGCTAGAACACTGTGGGGGTAGGTGCAGAACACCAAAGTGAGGTTCAGTCATAGGTGACCAGTCACTTAGCCAAGGTCAGGAGCAGGAGTGGCACAGCCAGGTGAGGTGGTGGAGGCACCACAATTCCACTCTCATAGGCAGGGATGGGGCAGGCGAGGGCCCCAGAACACAAGCTGGGAGGGTCATCACTGTTTGCTTAAACCCCTGGCTGGCTGCCCCTGGCTCTTTTTCTTCCAGTCACAGAGTTCCGAAATCTCAAACCTAGAGGGACCTTTAATGGAAACTCTCACCTTATTATCACTCAAAGATCATAGATATACTAAGAATGCTACAGGCGTTCTTCATTTGTCCCACAATCACTAAGCATCTACTGTGTGTCAGAAAGAGCCTCTGTTCACCTCAAAGAGACTGTGGAAGAGACCTGGTCTTGCCCTTTTCAGGAATGGGAAGTTTCTGCCTATTACCACTGACTGTATCAGGTACTGTTCTAGGTAATGAGACTTTAAATATTCTAGAAGTCTGACCCAGGAGTGCAGAGATATGCACCCTTAGAACTTGAACATTCTGAGTAAATGTCTAAAGTCCAATATGCACACGCTTACCCTTCCTTCTCTCCCCTATAACCCTGAATAAATGGGTCAGTTATCATTTCACATTTGTTGAAATGCAGCCATACATTTAAAACCCACAAAACTGGACCTCTGTAATGCTGGGCTTCCTCATTCCCATGTTATATTGTTAAACATTATTTGTCCCCTGGGACTGCTTTTGGCCACACTTATTTCCTACTCTGTCTCTTTAACTCCTTCCCACCCCTTTGCCCCCTTTCCCTACCCAACCCTAAAGAGTGACTGATTTTTTGTTTTAGATCATTTTCCTAGGCCGCTATGACCTAGGTAATTTCCATCTCCCTTAGGTAATTGCTCTCGGTCCTGCTGGGTAAACTCCTTGCTGGTTGGTGTGTGTATCTTGTCTGTAGTTGATGTGCTTTGCACATTTTCTTGACATTTGTTTGTTCCTGCTTTTAAATCATTAGCAGAGAAGTTAAATAAAACCAGATCTGACCCTGTTCTCTAGGGAAGTGCCCTCAGCCCTCCACTCCCTCCACTGGAGCTGTTTTGGGTGTTTATATCATTATCCTTCATTTATGATCTCCCAGCCAGCGTTGGAGTCTATGTGACTATGTTCTCGTCCAAAGCAATCTGAACTGGCCTTGGAGAAGAAATGGCGTGGCAGGCTGAGCAAAATCCTTCACCCAAGTTCCAAATCCTTTACTAAAGACCTGGCCTCACTCGGATTTTCTCTTCTGCTGAGTCTCTTGAACTCACTCCTTTACATAAATCCTTTGTGTCTTTATCTTTTCCAGATGTTGATGGATTTTCACTGTTAACATCTGTTTTATTGCCATGACTATCCAATTTACTGGCCAGTAATTTCCACAGTTAGCTTTCTTTTTTGAATGTTGACACCATATTTATGGCCTCATCTCATTCTCTACCCTTGATTTTCAACTCTCTTTTTAGTTCTCCAATAATTTTTCAAACTCTTTATACTTTAATCCAGGATGGTGATACTCAGAGCTCCATTCTTGGTGACACATTTGAGCATTAACGGAGGTGTGGCTTAACCTGAATTTGGAGCTGTTGTTGCTTAAATCTATTTTGCCAGTTAATTGTCCAGGATTTTCTAAAACACATCACTCAGATAAAAAAAGAAAAGAATAATTTTAATGATGATATTAATAGTAATTCTACTTACCCAGAAGCCACTTATCTAGTCACTCAGGTATCTAGCATTATAGCAGAAAAAACCCCCCCAAAGCAAACAACATACAAAAATCTAAAACAAAACCCAGAAAGAGTCCAAAAAGCTACTACAAGGCCAAAATAGATGTCATTAAGTCCGCCTATTGAATGATGCCAATTTTCATCACTTTTTGAGTCCCTAGGAATTATCTTAGTAGTTTTCCTCTGTCCTCCATGGACAGTAAGATATGTTATCTCTTATGCATTGCCTTTACCAGCACTCTGGTACCAGGTAACTACTTTCATGTCCACCAGGTCTGCCTACCACAAGGACCTGCTATCTGAAAGCTCAGCACTGTATGATTTTCAGTGAGAGAGAACTAAACTTGAGTTAGAAAAGAATGCCATTCAGCCCAATCCACTTTGTAAAGCCATAGCCCACATAGCTGCTAGCATTTTTTTTTAACTCCTAGAATTTACTTCTTCCCATCTCCACTTGACAAATTCTATTTACCACCTAAGACCACTTGACTTCCAAGTCACATCAGAACAGATGAGCAACTCATAACAGGGGGAAGGCAATGGTTGCTATAAGTAGTCACTATAATAACAACAAAAAGTGATACTTGCCAGGGAAGAGATAGAAAATCTAAAAAGTAAACCAAACACTAAACCTCTGGAAGCTTAAAAGTTTTGGAGCCATTTAGTATAGGAGCAAATAACTCCAATTAACTTTAATATCCTTTTTTGTTTTGGAGTAATCCTATTTGGGAACAAGGCAATAAATAATACTTCTAATAATGACCTTGATTCAGAAAGAAAAGTTACATTAGTTTCAGCAACTCCATTGAAAGAAGTAAGGAAGTATGTCATTAGTTTTAAATTGATAGGTAATAAATGTACATCGTTCAAAATTCAAAAGTTACAAAAGATGGAAAGTAAGTTTCTATCTACCTCTACTCCCTAATCTCCGAGTTATCATCCATGGATATAACCACTATAACGATTTGATTTTGGACTTTTCCAGAGGTGTTCTAAATGCCTTTAGAAAAGTATGTTTTATAAATCATTAAAAAATTTTTGGATTCTAATAAGCAAGCTCCAGTGATCTGGAAAATTCACTTAGATGGAACTGCTTATTTCCCAATGATTCAGGGTGAATTAGGTATCACTGAGTGTGAATTTAGTTTTTTAATTTTTTAGATTATTGGGACAGAAACGGTCATTGTGGACCTCAAAGAGACTGTAGGAGAGACCTGGTTTACTTTGCAGGACTGGGAAGTTTCTGACAATTACCACTGATTTCTGTGGTAAAGACAGTTCTCTCAACTCTATTTTCTCAAGCTTTTCTTAATCCTACCATGTGCAAATGCAGGGTGGTGGGGGAAAAACGCATGCTGCTTTAGGGGCAAGGTAAGGTATAAAGAAGAATGCAATCTCTGTCCATAAGATACTTAGAATTTAATTTTAAAAAAGGTAAGGCATGCACAAAATGCTGTAATATAAGGTATCATATTTGCTATAAGGAAATTTAGAATGTTATGAGAAAAGAGCTTACTTGGAGCTGAAAGAGTCCAGGAAATCTTCATGAAAGAAGTAGAATCTGAGATAACCCTAGAAAGAAAAGTAGGACAGCGACAGGGAAGAAGGCAGAGAAAAACCCAGAAAGAAGAAAAAGCATGAACAAAGTTTGGGGGCTGCAAAAAAACACTCTGGGTAAAACCATTAATGGAATGATTATTTGGTGTCATTCACTTTCTTTTCTGAAACACTTCAAGCCTGCTCCCAGATATTAGAGCTGTGACTGGACACCGGCCTGCAGACCCAAGAGGTGTCTTTGGGAGGGAGCAGTGATCATGTCCAATAAGGTGGGGAGAATCAAACTGATTTGTTTGCAGGAGAAACCAACGGTCTCCTCCACCCTGACTCCAGCAAGTCTGCTCTTGGCACCTCTTTGCTGGCCATGTGTGTCTAAGCCATGAGTCTAGTTACGACTCCTTGTTTTCCTGGAACTGTCCCTCGTTTCTGTGGTAGTACTTGGAGGAATATGCCCAGAATGTTCCCAGAACACGAGGCCATCTGCTCACTCTGGTTTGGATTGGTTCACTGGCTGCCTCACTTTTCTGAAGCAGAGTCCCTGAAGGAGCACCCAGAGCCAGGGGAAGGGGAAATGCCAGAAGGTAAACTTTCCTGGAAATGGGTTTGCATTTTTCTGACATAGTCTCTTCCACACTTTCCCAGGGGTAGGAATGGCCTGAGACCATGTGTTTGACATTTCCCTCTGGCAGAGACTTGCAAGAGCACTCATGTACAAAATGGATTTGATTAATGAGAGAGCCAGGCAAATTCTTTTGTTTTAGGCTGGAGGGGTGCAACCCAACATAGGTGTTGGGTTCTTTATTCCTCTGTACTCAGTCTTCCATGCTCAAACCCCAAACAGAGAGGGCATTTGCCTTACTAGAAGACAACAGTTTGTTTTATGTACTTTTTTTAATCCTGGAAATACAGATTTATAGACCTCCAGAAGAGAACTCTGGGTTCACCTAGTTCAAACTTATACAGAAATCCCCAGTATCCTGGACATGCTGCCAGATTTTAAGACCCATGAGGACAGAGACTACATGTGCCTTATTTACTATACTGTATTCCTAGTGTCTGATTCATGGTAGATGCTCTGTGAATGAGTGTTGAATGAAGATAGTTCAGTCTCTCTTACATGCTTCCAGAGATGGAGATTTCAATTTCTTCCAAAGCAGCTCATCCTATATGTTTAACGTTCTTTTTCATGGGGAAAATATTTTGAAACTGATAAATTGATGTATTTTTCATTTCAATCACACATAATCATGTTTCTTTGCAACTACCATTACGATTTGAGGGAGAGCGGGGAGCCAAATGCTACCTTGGGAAGCAGGATAATAAGAAAGAGTATTGGACAGAAGTGAAAATGAAAATTAAAGAAAAAATAAAAACAAAAACAAAAATTGTGATCCAGGTTACGGGAAGGAGTGTTGAGGAGAAAAATGTTGCATATCAATTTTTAATTGTTTTTTTTTAAATTTAAGACATAAATGACATATAACACCATGTAATGTAAAGGGCTACAGTGTGTTGCTTTGATACATTTATATCAATTTTTTTGAATCAGTTTGTCAATTTCTACAATAAATCCTGTTGGGATTTTGTTTGATATGGCTTTGAATCTTACAGACTAATTTGGGTGGAATTGACATATTCCTTTCTTTTTTTCATCATAATTCTTTTTTTTTTAAACGTCTTTATTGGAGTATAATTGCTTTACAATGGTGTGTTAGTTTCTGCTGTATACCAGAGTGAATCAGCTATACATACACATATATCCCCATATCCCCTCCCTCTTGTGTCTCCCTCCCACCCTCCCTATCCCACCCCTCTAGGTGGTCACAAAGCACCGAGCTGATCTCCCTGTGCTATGCAGCTGCTTCCCACTAGCTAACTATTTTACATTTAGTAGTGTATGTATGTCGATGCTACTCTCACTTCACCCCAGCTTCCTGCTCCCAACCCGTGTCCTCAAGTCCATTCTCTACGTCTACATCTTTATTCCTGCTCTGCCACTAGGTTCATCAGTACTGTTTTATTAGATTCCATATATATGTGTTAGCATACGGTATTTGTCTTTCTCTTTCTGACTTACTTCACTCTGTATGACAGACTCTATGTCTATCCACCTCACTACAAATAACTCAATTTCGTTTGTTTTTATGGCTGAGTAATATTCCATTGTATATATGTGCCACATCTTTATTCATTCATCTGCCGATGGACACTTAGGTTGCTTCCATGTCCTGGCTATTGTAAATAGTGCTGCAACGAACATTGTGGTACATGTCTCTTTGAATTGTGGTTTTCTCAGGGTATATGCCTAGTAGTGGGATTGCTGGGTCATATGGTAGTTCTACTTTTAGTTTTTTAAGGAAGCTCCAAACTGTTTTCCATAGTGGTTTTATCAATTTACATTCCCACCAACAGTGCAGGAGTGTCCCCTTTTCAATACACCCTTTCCAGCATCTATTGTTTCTAGATTTTTTGATAATGGCCATTCCAACTGGCATGAGGTGATACCTCATTGTAGTTTTGATTTGCATTTCTCTAATAATTAGTGCTGTTGGGCATCTTTTCATGTGCCTCTTAGCCATCTGTATGTTTGCCTTGGTGAAATGTCTATTTAGGTCTTCTACCCATTTTTTAGCTGGATTGTTTGTTTTTTTGATATTGAGCTCCATGAGCTGTTTGTATATTTTGGAGATTAATCCTTTGTCTGTTGTTTCATTTGCAGATATGTTCTCCCATTCTGAGGGTTGTCTTTTTGTCTAGTTTATGGTTTCCTTTGCTGTGCAAAAGCTTTTAAGTTTAATTAAGTCCTATTTGTTTATTTTTGTTTTAATTTCCGTTACTCTAGGAGGTGGGTCAAAAAAGATCTTGCTACGGTTTATGTCCAAGAGTGTTTTTCCTATGTTTTCCTCCAAGAGTTTTTTAGTGTCTGGTCTTACATTTAAGTCTTTAATCCATTTGGAGTTTATTTTTGTGTATGGTGTTAGGTAGTGTTCTAATTTCATTCTTTTACATGTAACTGTCCAGTTCTCCCAGCACCACTTATTGAAGAGGTTGTCTTTTCTCCATGTATGTTCTTGCCTCCTTTGTCATAAATTAGGTGCCCATATGTGCACAGGTTTACCTCTGGGCATTCTATCCTGTACCATTGATCTATATTTCTGCTTTGGTACTGTGCCAGTACCATACTGTCTTGATTACTATAGCTTTGTAGTATTGTTTGATGTTGGGGAGTCTGATTCCTCCAACTCCGTTTTTCTTTCTCAAGGCTGCTTTGGTTTTGGGGGGTCTTTTTTGTTTCCATACAAATTGTAAAATTTTTTGTTCTAATTCTGTGAAGAATGCCATTGGTAATTTGATAGGGATTGTACTGAATCTGTAGATTGCTTTGGGTAGTATAGTCATTTTCACAGTATTGATTCATTGGATCCAAAAACATGGTATATCTCTCCATCTGTTTGAGTCTTTGATTTCTTTCATCAGTGTCTTATAGTTTTTTGAGTATAGGTCTTTTACCTCCTTAGGTAGGTGTATTCCTGGTATTCTTTTTGTTGCAATGGTGAGTGGGAGTGTTTCCTTAACTTCTCTTTCTGATCTTTCATTGTTAGTGTATAGGAATGCAAGAGATTTCTGTGCATTAATTTTATATCCTGCAACTTTACCAAATTCATTGATTAGCTCTAGTAGTTTTCTAGTGGCATCTTTAGGATTTTCTATGCATAGTATCATGTCATCTGCAAACAGTGACAGTTTTACTTCTTTTCCAATCTGAATTCCTTTTATTTCTTTTTCTTCTCTGATTGCCGTGCCTAGGACTTCCAAAACTATGTTGAATAAGAGTGGTGAGAGTGGAAATCCTTGTCTTGTTCCTGATCTTAGTGGAAATTCTTTCAGTTTTTCACCATTGAGTATGATGCTTGCTATGGGTTTGTCATATATGGCCTTTATTATGTTGAGGTAGGTTCCCTCTATGCCCATTTTCTGGAGAGCTTTTTTTTAATCATAAATAGGTGTTGAATTTTGTCAAAAGCTTTTTCTGCATCTACTGAGATGATCATATGGTTTTTATTCCTTAATTTGTTAATGTGGTGTATCACATTGATTGATTTGGGTATATTGAAGAATTCTTGCATCCTGGCATAAATCCCACTTGATCATTCTGTAAGATCCTTTTAATGTGCTGTTGGATTCTGTTTGCTAGTATTTTATACAGGATTTTTGCATCTATGTTCTTCAGTGATATTGGTCTATAATTTTCTTTTTTTGTGGTATCTTTTCTGGTTTTGGTATCAGGGTGATGGTGGCTTCGTAGAATGAATTTGGGAGTGTTTCTCCCGCTGCAATTTTTTGGAAGAGTTTGAGGAGGATCAGTGTTAGCTCTTCTCTAAATGTTTGATAGAATTCACCTGTGAAGCCATCTGGTCCTGGACTTTTGCTTGTTGGAAGATTATAAATTATGGTTTCAATTTCATTACTTGTGATAGGTCTGTTTATATTTTCTAATTCTTCCTGGGTAAGTCTTAGAAAATTGTACGTTTGCAAGAATTTGTCCATTTCTTCATGGTTGTCCATTTTATTGGCATAGAGTTGTTTGTGGTAGTCTCTTATAATCCTTTGTATTTCTCAGTGTCAGTTGTGATTTCTTCTTTTTCATTCCTAATTTTATTGATTTACATCCTCTCCCTGTTTTTCTTGATGAGTCTGGCTAAGGGTTTATCAATTTTGTTTAGCTCCTCAAATAACCAGCTTTTAGTTTTATTGATCTTTGCTACTGTTTCCTTCATTTCTATTTCATTTATTTCTGCTCTGATCTTTATGATTTCTTTCCTTCTACTTACTTTGGGTTTTCTTTGTTCTTCTTTCTCTAGCTGTTTTAATTGTAGGGTTAGGTTGTTTATTTCAGATTTTTCTTGTTTCTTGAGGTGAGATTGAATTGCAATAAACTTCCTTCTTAGAACTCTTTTTGCTGCATCCCATAGGTTTTGGGTTGTCGTGTTTTCATTATCATTTGTTTCTATGTATTTTTTAATTTCTTCTTTGATTTCTTCAGTGATCTCTTGGTTATTTAGTAGTGCACTGTTTAGCCTCCATGTATTTGTATTTTTTACAGTTTTTTTTCCTGTAATTGATTTCCAATCTCATAGCGTTGTGGTAAAAAAAGATGCTTGATATGATTTCAATTTTCTTAAATTTTCTGAGGCTTGATTTGTGACCCAAGATGTGATCTATCCTGGAGAATGTTCCATGTGCACTTGAGAAGAAAATGTATTGTGCCACTTTTGGGTGGAATGTCCTATAAATATCAATTAAATCTATTTGGTTTGTTTTGTCATGTAAAGCTTGTGTTTCCTTATTTATTTTCTGTTTGGATGATCTGTCCAGTGGTGTAAGTCGGATGTTAAAGTCCCCTACTATTATTGTGCTCATGTCGATTTCTCCTTTCATGGTTGTTAGCATTTGCCTTATGTATTGAGATGCTCCTATGTTGGGTGCATAAACATTTATAATTGTTATATCTTCTTCTTGGATTGATCCTTTGATCAGTATGTAGTGTCCCTCCTTATCATTATAACAGTCTTTATTTTAAAATCTATTTTATCTGATATGACTATTGCTACTCCAGCTTTCTTTTGATTTCCATTTGCATGGAATAACTTTTACCATCCCTTCACTTTCAGCCTGTATGTGTCCCTAGGTCTGAAGTGGGTCTCTTGTAGAGAGCATATATATGGGTCTTGTTTTTGTATCCATTAAGGCAGTCTGTGTCTTTTGGTTGTGGCATTTAATCCATTTACATTCAAGATTATTATCAATATATATATATTCCTATTACCATTTTCTTAATTGTTTTGGGTTTGTTTTTGTGGGTCTTTTTCTTCTCTTTTGTTTCCAACCTAGAGAAGTTTCTTTATTATTTGTTGTAAAGATGGTTTGGTGGTGCTGAATTCTCTCAGCTTTTGCTTGCCTGAAAAGCTTTTGATTTCTCCATCAAATCTGAATGAGATCCTTGCTCCTTGCTGGGTAGAGTCATCTTGGTTGTAGGTTTTTCTCTTTCATCACTTTAAATACATCCTGCCATTCCCTCTGGCTTGCAGTGTTTCTGCTAAAAAATCAGCTGATAAGCTCATGGGGATTCCTTTTTATGTTACTTTTTATTTTTCCCTTGCTTTTCTTAATATTTTTTATTTGAATTTAATTTTTGTTAGTTTGATTAATACGTGTCTTGGTGTGTTTTTCCTAGGGTTTGTCCTGTATGAGACTCTCTGTGCTTCCTGGACTTGGCTGACTATTTCCTTTCCCATGTTGGGGAAGTTTTCAAGTATAATCTCTTCAAGTATTTTCTCAGACCCTTTCTTTTTCTCTTCTTCTTCTGGGACTCCTATAATTCGAATGTTGGTGCACTTAATGTTGTCCCAGAGGTCTCTGAAATTGTCTTCAATTCTTTTCATTCTTTATTCTGCTCCTTCGCAGTTATTTCCACCATTTTGTCTTCCAGCTCACTTATTCGGTCTTCTGCCTCAGTTATTCTCTTATTGATTCCTTCTAGTGTATTTTTCATTTCAGTTTTTGTGTTGTTCATCTCTGTTTGTTTGTTCCTTAGTTCTTCTAGATCTTTGTTAAACATTTCTTGATTTTGTCAATCTGTGCCTCTATTCTATTTCCAAGATTCTGGATCATCTTTACTATCATTACTCTGATTTCTTTTTCAGGTAGATTGTCTATTTCCTCTTCATTTATTTGGTCTTGTAGGTTTTTCCCTTGCTCCTTCACCTGTGACATATTGTTTTGCCATGTCATTTTTTTTTTTTTTTTTCTGAGTGAGGTTTTGTTCCTGTCTTACTGTTTGTTTGGTCTGAGGCTTCCAACACTTGAGTTTGTAGACTGTTGGGTAGAGCTGGGTCTTGGTGCTGAGATGAGGACCTCCATGAGACTTCACTCCAATGAATATTCCCTGGGGTCTGAGGTTCTCTGTTAGTCCAGTGGTTTGGACTCAGAGCTCCCACTGCAGGAGCTCTGGCCTGACCCTTGGCTCATAAACCAAAATCCTGCAAGCCATGTGGGGTGGCAATAAAAAGAAAAAGAAGAAAAAAAAGGAGAACAATAACAAAGTAAAAAATAAAATTAGACTAGGAAACTAACAGATATGTTAGAAAGAATATAAAAATTAAAATATAGATGAATCAACAACTGGAGGGTACATCAGTACCACACTAGTAAAGAAGAGGAGGAGGGAAAAGAAAAAAAAAGAGGGAGAAAGACCTTGGCTGTGGAGGGCAGGACCTATGATTAGGACCCACATAGCTGGAAAAGGCCATGGGAGCTGTGGGGGGTGGGTCTTAGGCTCAAGGAACAGAAGGGGCCCAGGCATGTCCCCCAGCCCTGGTCTCAGAGAGTGGGGAACCTCACCTGGGAGCCCAGCAGGCTTCCTGGGCTAGAGTGGGTGGGAAAAATTCCCTCCTCTTTTCTCCTGCTCCTCCAGTCCCAGAGGGTCCCTCCCACCTGCCTCTCCTGATCTCCCTGGCCTCAGGGGCACTGATCCTGTCTGGCCTCCACTTCTCCTCCCCCCTCAGTCCCCCCATGTCCTACTGGTTCACTTGGGGGTTCCTCCTGTCTCTTTGTGTGTCAGGGTCCCCCACCAGTGGCCGGCAGGCACCCTAGTTGTGGGGAGACCTAACTCGAAGTCTTCCCACACTGCCATCTTGACTCTGCCCTCCTGCCTGCTTTTAATATTTTCTTTTTACCTTTGGTTAGCTTGGAATGGTCTTACTTATAGTTATCCTGCTTCAAGTTTTACTGATCTTTTCCATAACTGGGTGTTAATGTGTTTCATCAATTTTGGAAAATTCTCAGCTATCTTCTCTTCAAATATTTCTTCTGCCTCCTTATCCCTCTCTTTCTATCTATCATCTGTCCCTCTCTTCCCTTTCCCTTTCTATGACTTTAACTATATATTTTTATATAATTTGATGTTATTTCCCTGGCTCTGTTTTTCTTATCTACTTTCTTCTTTGTCTTATTTAGACCATGAATCTTACATAAAACATCTTATAATTATAATAGTCTTTTAAAGCTGATAACAAGTTAACTCTGATTGCACATGAAAATTCTACACTTTTACTCTCGCTCTCACATTTTGTTTTTGATATCCAATTTACATCTTTTTATATTGTGTATCCATTAACAAATTATTGTAGATATAGTTTTTAAAATACTTTTTTACTTTAACCTTTATACTGGAGTTGTAAGTGATTTATATACTACTATTACAGTATTAAAGTACTCTTAATTTGACTATATGCTTACCTTTACCAGTGAATTTTATAGTTTTATATGCTTTCATGTTGCTATTTAGTGTCTTTTTGTTTCAGCTTCAAGAACTCCCTCCAGATTTTCTTGATTATAATGTGTCTAGGTTAAGTCTTCTTTGACGTGAAACTGTTTGCAGACTTTGAGCTTCCAGAACATAGATGTTCTGGATGTCCATAACTCTCCCCAGATTTGGAAGTTTTCAGTCATTATTTCTTTCAATAAGCTTTCTATCTAATTTTCTCTCTTCTCCTTCTGGGACTCTCATAATAAGAATGTTAGCCCTCTTGATGGTGTCCCTTAAATCCCTTAGGCTTTCTTCATTCCTTTTCATTCTTTTTTCTTTTTTCTCCTCTGACTGTATAACTTCAAATGAACTGTTTAAGTTCACAGATACTTTCTTCTGCTTGATCAAATCTGTTCATGCTCTTCTATATTGCATTATTCATTTCACTCATTGTATTCTTCAGCTCCAGAATTTGTTTATTCTTTTTATTATTTCTATCCCTTTATTGAACTTCTCCTTTTGCTCACATGTTGTTTTCCTAATTTTGTTGAGTTGTCTATCTGTGTTCTCTTGTAGTTTACAGAGATTCCTTAAAATAATTATTTTTAGTTCTCCTTTAGGCCATTTGTAGATCTCCATTTCTTTGGCATCTATTACTAGAATACAATTGTGATCTTTGATGGTGATATGTGTCCTTGAATTTTTGTGTTCCTTGAAGTCTTGTGTTGCTATCTTCACATTTGAAGAATGGGTCACCTCCTCCAGTCTTTGCTGACTGGCTTCCGGAGAGAAATGGCTTCACCAGTCATCCCAGCTGGTGATTCTGAGGCTCTCACAGACCTTTTCTATGGCTATGCCCACTCCACACTCTTGTTTCCTCTTCAGGGGTGTGTGTGTGTTGTATTCATATTCTTAAGATGGTATGCCTTTTCTCAATACTGCAAAGCCAGGTGGGGTGCCAAGAGACTCTCTTTTCTCTAGGGAAGCTCCCTGAAATGTTCAAGTTTGTGTGCCTTTCCCAATCCCAGTGTTGAGTCAACTGTCTGCATGAGATACTTCACTTGCTCTCTGAGGGGGTACATTTGAGGAGCCAATCTTGGGGAGGGAGAGGGTCAGATACATGGAGCACTTGGGGTGCCCATGGGTCAGTTGAGGGGTCTGTAGGCAAAGTGTCCCAAGCAACTTGTGGGAGAGCTTCCTGATGGAGTCTACAGGGCATTTCATGGGGTTTGTGACCTGTCTTCCTTGCTCTTGCCTCTTCCAACCACTCAGCTGTGCTGATCACCTTAGTAATTGGGTGTAGTGAGAAAAATGTGGGCTTCTTGGGCAGCATCCCACATAATTGGGAGAGTCAGGTGCTTACTTACCGTGTTCTCACTTTCCCTGTGGGAGACATGATGGCCTGAGGGGGTCTTTCTTAGCTGAGTTGTGCTGCCTTAGAAGAGGAGTTATGCAGGTAAAGTGAAACTGTTCTTCTTACCCTCTTTGATGCATCTATTCTCAAATATTTTGCTCCAACAGTGTGTTGGAACTTCTCTACCGGACTCCTGGAATTCCATAAAGGTACTCTCATCCATGAGTAGTTGCCAAATTGATGATGCTTCTGGAAGGGGATGATGGTAGAAAGCTCCTATTCCTTCATTGTGCTGATGTTCTGATTTATGATGATTTCAGTTCACCTGCTATCTTAAATGTCAGGGCTTTGGGATATGAGTACTGCAAAACGATGATATCTTTCTTGTCCTTTCACTTCCAGCCTGGCCTTATCACTGTTCACTCAACAGACATCTGGTGGGAAAAATTGGTATGTATTGAGACCTAACCTGTGTTGGGACTCTTCTAGGTTTCAATCTACCATGCCAGCCTATGTATTCTGTTATGAGATGAACTAGTTTATCCTTGACCCAGGCAAGTTCCTTTGCCCAGGACAGCTTGCTGTTTAACCCTCCTGTACCCCCAGGTAGAGTCAATGCCCCCAAGAATGAAAGCAGTACCAACCATTGCTCACCTAGGAAAGCCACATTCCTCTCTGGAATTTAATTCACTAGGACTTCTTTGCACCCACAGCTCTTTGATAGTTATAAGTAAAAGTATGGATTTCTTTTTTACCATTTACCTGATATTTTCTCTTGTTACAGGGGGAGTGATACAATCCTCTTCATCCCAACAATAAGTGGAACTCTGATCTTGTATTTTTTTTTCTTACAACTATTATTTATTTTAACCAACTCTCTTCCAATCTCCTCCTTCATTTTAGCCTATTTTCCTTTTGTTTTACTGCCTCTACTTCATAGAAGCTATATCATCTTATGTCTTTTGAAGGACTTCTAGGATTTTTTTTCTGAGAAAAATTCCCTTTCTCTGAGCCTTCAGGATTATGCTCTTTGCCCTTATGATGCAGTAACTTTTTGTAAAGTATAATCTTTTATTTTCCTCACTGCCTGCTTGGTAGCTTGCAGCTTCTCACTTTCCAATTTAAACCTGAATGTGCAGTTGATGTTCCTCAAGCCCAGTTCAGTTTACACTGCCTAATAGTAATTCATCTAGTGAAGTCCGTTGGACTGAGAGAAGATCTTCTCTAGCTATCACTCTCTTAGTTTTGGGCCAGCTAGAGTGTCAGATGCAGTTTGCAGTTGGAAAGACTTTCTAGAATGCACTGTTCAGTTTACACCATACTTTCTTAGTTACTAAATATGTCAGTTGACAATTCAGTCTTTTTTTTTTTAAGGATGTAATTTTATTTTATTTATATTTTTATAAATTTATTTTTTATTTATTTTTGGCTGCATTGGGTCTCCGTTGCTGTACACAGGCTTTCTCTAGTTGTGGCGAGTGGGGGCTACTCTTGGCTGTGATACACGGGCTTCTCATTGTGGTGACTTCTCTTGTTGCAGAGCACAGGCTCCAGGCATGTGGGCTTCAGTGGTTGTGGCACGTGAGCTCAGTAGTTATGGCTTGTAGGCTCTAGAGCACAGGCTCAGTAGTTGTGGCACATGGGCTTAGCTGCTCTGAGGCATGTGGGATCTTCCTGGACCAGGCTCAAACCTGTGTCCCCTGCATTGGCAGGCGGATTCTTAACCACTGCACCACCAGGGAAGTCCCAGTTCAGTCTTTTTTCATCTATCTTTGCTTACTGCCATGTTGTATGCCAGGAGGGAGTTGAAGATTGGTTGGGGGAAAAGAAGAACGCTGTCAGGATGGTGACTATGATATGAGGTGAACATAATGATAGAGTTTGTGGCCTGAGATGGCAAGTTGTCTCTTGCCAACTTCCTGTTGAAATATAACCATGAAGAAATACCCAAAGCAAAAATAATAGATGAACATTATAAAAAATGACAACAAATAACAATAAATGGTCTGCTTGGCTTTACTGTTCAGGGTCTAAACAAAAAGACAAGATGGTATGAATTTCAAGTGAATTTTGAATCAGGCTTGGAAGAGTGCTAATTTAGAAGGAGCAAACAGGAGACAGGGGGTGCCAGTTCTGACTCCCTTCTCTGAGAGCCCTGGAGCCTCTCCCTGAAGGTGGCTGGGGGATGAGGGTAGGGCAGATGGGTGTTTGAGGATTATCAAGAAGAAGACATTTACAGGGAATTCCCTGGTGGTCCAGTGGTTAGGACTCTGTGCTTTCACTGCCATGGCTTGGGTTCAATCCCTGGTTAGGGAACTAAGATCCCACAAGCCACATGATACAGCCAAAAAAACAAACAAACAAACAAAAACACACAGCAAGAGACTTATAGTGAGAGAAATTATTAAAAGAGTGGAATGGAAAGGACTATAAGGGAGGTCCCTGATGGGAGGAGGCCCAGGAGGAAAGAGTGGGAAGAAGAACTGAGCTGAATGTGTGTGAATAAATGGCCTGAGAGAGATGCACTCAGGCAGCAACTAGAATGAGGGAAAAAGACAGTGGAAAAGAGGACCAAAAGTGTCAAGATGGAATTAACCATCTTTAGAATTTTGAAAGCAACTTTGGAGTTTCTTAGGGTCTTGATGTCATAAAGCAGACCAGACGGGTATAGGAAAATGTCAAATAGTAATGAAATTATTTATTTATTTATCAAACGTAAGTTGATCCCTGTTCAGGTCAAGGTGTTCTACCATTGTTTAACAAAAACTAAATGATGTGGAAACAATAATAGAGTTCTCAGTGCAACTTGAATGCTAATGAGTGACTCTGGTTCTTCAGGAGTTGAGAAAGCAATTAAAGATCTTCAACATCTATCCATCTGGCAATGTGTGCTTGCTGCACATCCCTTGCAGCCAGTATAAGGGGCTATATACAGTTGCCCATCTTTCTTTAGGTACATCCCTTTCTTCCTCTGAATTAAACAGATTTATGTACCCGGTCACTGACACAAAGGGCCTTGTCTCTTAGGGACAGGTTCTTTGCTGCATGGCAGGAGAGAGCATTAGAATATACTCTTTTTTTAAAAAACATAAATTTATTTATTTATTTTTGGCTGCATTGGGTCTTTGTTGCTGTACGTGGGCTTTCTCTAGTTGTGATGACCAGGGGCTACTCTTCGTTGCAGTGCATGTGCTTCTCACTGCGGTAGCTTCTCTTGTTGCAGAGCACAGGCTCTAGGTGCATGGGCTTCAGTAGTTGTGGCATGTGGGATCAGTAGTTGTGGCTCGCAGGCTCTAGAACGCAGGCTCAGTAGTTGTGGCGCATGGGCTTAGTTGCTCTGTGGCATGTGGGATCTTCCTGGACCAGGGATCAAATCCGTGTCCCCTGCATGGGCAAGTGGATTCTTAACCACTGTGCCACCAGGGAAGTCCTAGAATATACTCTTTTTTGCCAGTCTACAGATCTAGAGAGCGATCTTAGAAGAGGCAGAATTACCCATATGCAGCACCATTTCTCAAACTCATCTATAAGATAAGTCACTTCTCTTCCCTGAGGGGAGGTCAGGAACATTATCCTAATTGAAATCCTTCTGCAGGAAAACTTGAGGAGTGGGGAAGTAGTGTTTCCTCCTAACCAGATTAAACTAGTAAAATAAATGCGTTGTAAGGAATAATAATTTCAGAAATTATTATTAGTTATTTTGCAATTTAAACAGGCAGAAGCAGCCTTGGAAATCTAATGAACACATAAGAGTGTGGAAGAAAATTGTTACCCTATTAATGGTATTTACCAATCTGAGGTAAGAAAGGTTACCAGAAGGAGTTAAAAAAGGGACAATGCACCATAATAGTATCACTTTTGTTAGGCCTCACATCAGCAAACCAAGACTTAATACCTAACTTAATTACAGTTTCAATCTTCCCCACGAATGTGACCTTTAATCGGCCAACCTGGAATATACTGGTTAGCACTAGGAAATTTACTGATAGACTCCTTTCATTCTCCTTAGGAGGGTGACCTTGCCTAAAACAACGCATTATTTGTTGATAGTTTCCTTTTTTTCACCTCCCTCTCTGCCTTTAAAAACCTTTTATTCCTGCATCTTGATGGAGCTCACTTTCTAGGTGGGATACTGCCTGATTCATGAATTGCTCAGTAAAGCCAATCAACTCTTTTAAATTTACTCAGTTGAATTTCATTCTTTAACAGATTTGGTGGCAGCAGTGGGATCCAAAGTGAACTTTTGACAACATTCAGGGACAATGAGAAACATTGGTGAGGTGACTGACTGCAAATCCCTTTTCTGAGTTCACTGTCATTCTCACCGTTTTTGAGGGCTGTGGATAAGTTCCTCTCAGTTCTGAGCTTTACCTTCTTTGCAACAAGATCCCTATCCAGTTGGCTTTCCAATATAGGAAAGGTCAGCTTGAGTTGGAAGATGGTTCTACCTGGAGCTAATCCCCTAGCCTTTTAGACTACAATTCCGAGTTTTTTGAGTGGAAATCCCAAGCCTCTGATTCTGTTTAAAGATCTACATGGGAACTTCTAGAGGCAGTGTGCCATTCCCCATCCGTGTGGAGCCCCCAGTCCACAGTCCCCATTTGCTGAGATCTGCTGGTTCAACCCTTTCCCCAGTCCAAGGTTCTATAGCAATTGTTGGTGCACACAAGGAATTTTCTTGACCATGATGCAGGAATATCTCTTTGTTACTGCCAATATATTAAGGTGCACATGTTTGTTTTGTCTTGTTTTGTGTAGATAAGGCTAATTGCTAATGGGAATATCAAAAGTAAAAAAACAAACAAACAAAAAAAAACGAAAAGAAAAGCCACAAAAATTGGTGAGTGTGAATCAAGCATTTAAGTGCTGATAGACTGCTTGCCATCTAACCCCCAAAGACTCCAGTGTTGGGATAAGGTGGTCATGGAATGCGTTGGATGGAAACTAGGTCACCTACCAACCTCAAGAAAATTCCTGTGCAATGAGTTATGTTGTTAAATGTCACACAATCCCCAACCCAGTGGCACAACCCTTTTAGGTATCAATTCAGCTCCTAGAAACCCAAAGCCTTAGCTAATGAAATCACTAAATTCTAAAGAGTTATAAGTGCACCACACCTTCCAGCACACCTGCTTATTTTATGTCTAAGAACTGTGAGTCCTGGAAGCTATAAATACCTACAAAAATTGCAAAAATCTTACTAAAAGCAACCTAGAATTACAATGGCCATTAGAAGGAACATTCCAGTTAGGTAAGATCATTTAAGAAGTTAATTTAAAAGTAAGAATTCCAAAATTAAACAAGCAGAATGAGATACATATTTTATTGGTATACAGAAGCTTCTAAGAGGCTTCAAAATTCCAAAACAGCGTCATTAAAAATTCGTTGCAAAAGGTTAATGAAAAATTTAAGACACAGATTATAAACAAAAGCCCACCAAGTTAATGGCCTTACAGACAACCTCATGTCTACCTTCAAGGGAGGACCCCCACGTGGACCCCTCCCAGAGTTGATGGGATTCTGAGGAATTTTCTGGTAAGCTAACAGCTATGTTATTCCTTTGCATATCCAAGGGGAAACTAAAATTAATTTTTTAAAAACCCTTGCCAAATTCTGGTAAATATCAGAGCTGTGTTCTCCACTTTCACTCAGAGCCTGCAGATGGGATCCTGAGAGAGCTAGCAGAAGCCAGTGAAGGGTGCGAATTCTTACCAGAGTTAACCCTCCAGAATCTCTGTCTCGAATACCTAGTCAATAGAGGAAAATAAAATTTCACGTTGTCCCTTTCTTTGCAAGTCCAGAATCAACAGTTATTGATCCTTTCTCTCCCAGGGATAGCTATTGCCTTCTTGCTTGTCTCATTTTGTGTCCTAAGAGCTTGGCTTGGCTTTCTGCCTGCTTGGGACATGTAGACTGTCAGTTGTTTCTTTTGGCTATCTTTAGAAGTGACTCTGTATCTTGGGAAGGTAGTAAACTTTGCACCCTCCTTGGGGACACCTCTTGAATCCAAGCGGTTGTTCAACATTGCCAGAAATATTTGCTATCTGTCCCAGCTGAAACCTGACAAGATATTTTAAAGGATTTAATAATTCTATGAACAGAAATTTGGCCAAATTGGAAGCTGATATTCAGAGCTTGATAGAAAAAAATTAAACCTCCTGTCCTAAACTAAATGTACTCAGAGGGAAAGAAAAACTTTCTAAAGCTCTTATAAAAGGATTTATGGGTGGATCAACCTATGATGTCATTTAAGTTGCAACCCAATTCTTTGAGGCATTAAAAGCAACTGTCCTTATCTTACAAATCTTTGCAAAACCAGAAATGCAGCTTTACCTATTCCTTTTACCAACCCCCAAACCTCTCCTTTTCATTTCAAAAGTCTTGCAAATGTTGGCCTTGGGAAACCAAAGTCCTTTTTTCAGGAACTTGAATTCCTTCCCTTATGCCTTTAAGCTGTAAATATTCAAGAGCTCTATTAAATTGGATTAAAAATGAATAAGTGCTTATATGGGTTAAAATATATTAGAAACTAACCCAAATGCTTTCCAAGTTCATGTAATCTAGGATTAGTTGTTAGTAAATTAAAGTTAAAGTTGTTGGTTTAATCAAAACAGGCATTTTTTTTTAGTTATCAACATTGAATAGAATGCAAACATACAACTTTTATACTACTTGGGTTTACTAATCAAATAAGTTCATGTTACAAAATCTGTCAACAAGAAAAGTACATGGGTATGATAAAATTTTCATAAGTAATCTAAACCTAATTGTTGAAAACAAATAAATAGATGCAAGTGAGATAAAGGTTTTTAGGTGAATATTTTTTAACAATGACTGTTTTATGGTATGCCAACTTAAAAATAGTCACAGAAATCTCTTTGGTGACTTCCACTGTTAAGAGTTTTGCTAAGTTAAATCAAATGATAGAACTTCGTTGAATATCTAGATCATTTCTAAATAAGATAAAATGCTGAAACATTAATAATTGAACATAGGTTTATCTAGTTTTGGCTTCCTTTTACAGAGGAATTAAAGATATTTGGGTATATTAATAAACACGTTTTACGCAATTTTCTGTAAAAAGGCATATGTTTCTAAAAATTATTAAAAAGTATTTATAAATTTTCCAAAGCACAGAATGCTATTATAAAGGACAGTTCACACATGCTTACTTCTTAACTTTCACTAGTAATTAAGGGCTTCTAAGGCCCTTCACTTAAAAAAAACTCTATGTGATTAAAGCTACTAGAAATAAAAAGGAAAATATCTCTGTATGCAAGGAAAGTAGGATGTATGCTTTTAGTAAAAGAAGGTATGAAGAGGGAATTCCCTGGCAGACCAGTGGTTAGGACTCCAAGCTTCCATTGCAGGGGACACAGGTTTGACCTCTGGTCAGGGAACTAGGATCCTGCATGCCGTGTAGTGCAGCCAAAAAACAAACAAATAAAAAAGAAGGTATGAGGAATAAAGATGTATTCTTTGCTGAGGGAAAAGAAAGTAAATTTGTCCTAAAGAGCAGCTGAGAAAGAAGAGAAAACATAGGACAAAATCTGAATGTTAAAAAAAAAAAAGGAAAATACTTAAGGTTTATAGAAAAAGGAATCTTGGAAAGAAATTTTATGCATGGTCAGGACTGGATAAAATCAGAATAAATTTAATTGGGTCAGTGACCACTAATATCAACAGTAAGCTTGTGCAAAATTAAAATTTGGTTTTCCCTCTGTTAATAGAACAAGTTTTATTAGAATATTGGTCTTCTCTTGATAAGAAATTGTAAAAGGTATTTTTGTTTTTGTTTTGTTTTATTGTTTTCCTTTTAAAATAATCTGCCCAGAAAGCAAGTGTTCTGTGTTTTGTCAAAATAATTTCCTGTGTTCAGAAAGCTAAAATAAATAAATAAATAAAAGCTAAGCTTTTTTTTTACAACAGTTTATCTGTCTGTATTTGCCTTTAACATCTTCTATTGTCACTTTGATTAAATAGATAACTAAGTATAATATTATTTCACAGTTACCTATGATCCTAATTGACCAAGGGTTTTAAAACCTTTCTGATATTTTTAAACAAACTTCCTCAAAATCAAATTCTAAATGAAGTT
Source organism: Monodon monoceros (assembly GCF_005190385.1). NCBI lineage: Eukaryota > Metazoa > Chordata > Mammalia > Artiodactyla > Monodontidae > Monodon > Monodon monoceros. The sequence continues at coordinate 77,800,596 of NW_021703774.1, read as the reverse complement.
TTTTTTCACCTCAAACTAACTCTGAAATTTTCCAGGGGGTCCCTGGAATATTTCAAAAGATTTGTTCTTTCTCCTTATAAAAAGGGAGATAGTAAACTAATTAGGCTAATTTGAAATGTTAAATTACATGGGAAGCATTGTCAAATAAAAACTAATACAAAGCTTTCTTTATGTTGTGTTTATATAGGTATATGTTACAAGTGTTTCAGAAATTATGTGGAATTACTGGAAATCTGATATGTCCTGGTATAATATTATTAGTCATAATTCCAGTTTTTATCTTAAAATATTATGTATCACAGAAATAACTACATTTCCTTGTCAATTCCATCATAATGAACCCTCATCAGTTCTTTAATAACGGGCATGTTTTAAGTCTTTTGCAATCTATAGACAGTTATTGTTTTACTCAGGTGCTTTTACAAAAATGTACCTGTAAAAGTACTTCATCTTCAAGGAGATTCATAGAAAGGATTTTTGACAGATACAGGTTTCTGATTACTTTAGATCATAAAACTGAACTGGGTAAGAAATCACAGAGCTCTAATGGAAAAACTGATGGCTTCATAAAATTACTAACAAAAGATCAACAAGAATTAATAACATGGGACTAAATAAATTGAGGTGGATGATTATTTTTGTTTGAAACATTGCTGATTCTTTGTTTTAAGGAAACCTTTTCTCTCAAGCTATTTATGACATACAATTTGATAAAAATATACCTTTGCAAACAAGAATGAAACATTTACTTTTTCTCCCTACCTGATCCCTCCAGAATCTGGAGATTTAAGTATTCTTTCCATGGCAATATAGTTAGTTATTTGCATAAGTTCAGTGAGAATCTGTTCTTGTAAAAGGACACAGTTGGAAACATTGGCTATATTACCAAGGCTTTGACTGGAATGATTTGCGAGAGATATGCATAGACTCAGACAGAACCAGACAGTTTTAAGGAAATGCTTGAACTTTTGTTTGGCTTCCTGGCCTTCCTGAACTTAAGAAGTTCAATCAGAGTTTCCTTATAAAAAAGTTCCAGCAAAGTAGTCTTAAAAGGAACTTATATGGTCAATCACTATTCTTGCTGCATTTATGTAAATACTAAGGCCAAGCTTAATGCAAACAAATTAGTTTTATTGTGATTATCCTTAGAAAAAAAAATTGGGGTAATTAGGGAGAAAAAGTATGTTTGCACTTTTGTAGATGTTAGTTTCTAGTCCTATTAATTATCCTTGAGGTTTTGTTATATACCTGTAAACTGGACTGGATCCTGAAATCTTCTAAGTTTTCTCAAATATCTGGCTATGATTCTCAAAACTAATGCTTCCAATTTTTCCCCACCCTTCTAATTTGGAATCAGTAAGAACAATGACTGCCCTTAAATCTCCTTGGAAGGGACTGTACCACGTCCTCATTACCCAGTGGCAGCAAAACTTCAGGGATTCAAGCCTTGGGAATACATTCACAGTTTAAGAAGACTCCACCTGACATCTGGTCCTGTACAAATGCTGGAGACCTTTCAGACTGCTAGATTTGTCATCAACTCTGATCTATTAAGAGTGCCACTTTAATGTGAATGACTTGTGCCCTGACAGGGCTTGTCTTTGTGCTGGTTATTATTCTTCTTAGGCCAATCAGTGTCCAGGTAGCTGACACACAGTTGGGCAATACCTTTTAGGTTATCTAACTGTTCCCCTAACTGCCCACAAACAGACTGAGACAACTCACTGTTGACTTCCCTGAATTTACAACGTCAAGTTAAAAAGAAATTACCAGGAGGCATTCGTGATTCAGGATTACTTCTTTTGGCAGAACCCTACTTCTCTGGTTAGGAGTAAAAATGAGGCTATGATCAGAAACCTCTCCTTAGCTCTTGAAAGTACTACAGAATCTGCTGCAAAAGCAATGTGTCCAACAGAAATCCTTAGACTCTCTGGCCAAAGTTGTTCTTGATAATAGGAGAGCCCTTGGTTATCTTTTAGCTGAACAATAAGGTGTTTGTGCTATGACCAACACTACCTGCTGCACCTGGATTAACGCTTCTGGGGAAGTTGGAACTCAATCATATAAGATCACTGAGCAAGCCGCTTGACTTTAAAAGGTGACTCCTTCTTCAGAGTCTTTCTTTGACTTATTTGATTTTGATTGGTTTGGGTCTTAGTAAGCATGGCTCCAAAGTACACTCCAAACATTGGGAATTATCCTGCTTATTACAATCATAATAATCTCCCTCATGCATTGTATTTTCTCAAAAGCTTTAAGTGCATGTTCATAGCCACCAATGCCAAGTAAATGATCTCCCTAAGACTGTAATGTGAGAAAAGGAACAGAGTTAATAACTGACTTAAAAATTGTGAGCCTGAAGTCTCTTTAATTTTGATCACATCTCTCAGTTAAGTTGAGAATCTGATCAAAAGGAGGAAATTATTAAAAAAGAGACAACAGGTCCAAAGTGGAGCCACTTTTGGTAGGTCCCATGTCAGCAAACGAGTACTTAATACCTAAGTTAATTATAGTTTTAACCTTCCCCAGGAATGTGACCTTTAATCAGACAACCTGGAATATCCTGGTTAGACTTAGGAAATCTGTTGATAGACTCTTTTCATTCTCCTTAGGAGGGCAGCCTTGTCTAAAACAATGCATTCATTGCTAATAACTTCCTTTTTTCAGTTCCTTCTCTGCCTTTAAAAAACTTTTCTTTCTGCATCTTTTTTTAAACAAGGGTTTTTTTGGTGTTTTTTTAAAAATAAATTTATTTATTTATTTTTGGCCACATTGGGTCATCATTGCTGCACACAGGCTTTCTCTAGTTGTGGCTAGCAGGGGCTACTCTTTGTTGCGATGAGTGGGCCTCTCACTGTGGTGGCTTCTCTTGTTGCGGAGCACAGGCTCTTGGCATGGGGGCTTCAGCAGTTGCAGCACATGGGGTCAGCAGTCACGGCCTACAGGCTCTAGAGCACAGGCTCAGCAGCTGTGGCACACGGGCTTGGTTGTTCCGTGGCATGTAGGGATCTTCCCGGACTGGGGCTCGAACTCATGTCCCCTGCATTGGCAGGCAGACTCTTAACCACTGTGCCACGAGGGAAGCCCTCTTTTTGCATCTTGATGGAGCTCGTCTCTCCTGACTAGATGGGATGCTGCCTGATATGAATTGCTCAATAAAGCCAATCAGCTCTTTTAAATTTACTCAGCTGAAATTTTTTTTTTTAAACAGAGTCTAGAGAAAGCACAAAGTCTAGAGAAAGAGGGCAGAAAAGCCACTTCTGCCACTGCATTCCCAGCACTCAGCCTTCTGTGGAGATGGATGCAGCAGGCATTAGGGTTCTCAGGCTCACTCCCTGGCTCGGATTGCATACTCATCAAGTCACTTTCTGATAATAATTTGGCTTTTCCATGTAGACTTTCCAACAGAGGAGAGATTCTGCTAAGATGGATATTTGGGTTTTATTTGTAACTGGGAATATGTACATAGACATCTGCTTTTTTGTTGGTTGTTTGACATCAGTCTCTCTAAGTCTAATCACCTTTGTGTGAACCAAAAAACTTCAGTTTTGAACCTTGCAAAGCTGAGAAACAGACCTGGATTATGATGACCACAGCAAGACATAGCAAGTCTCTTTGACTACATTTTGGTCTTCACTCTAAATTCAACACCCATGTGTACCCTAGCCTAGGAAGAGATTAAATAATTAATGTAGCTGTGCCTGTGCCTTTGTGTTAAATTTGACTACACTATGGTAACTTGTGACAATTAATAACCTGTAACTATACTTTCTATGGTAGGGTACCTAGAACCAAGTAAGTATTATATATACAAATGAAATAAAAGCCAGCAACAGTTGGGATTTTCAAAGCCATTACTTCTATATTTCTAGACTTTTCTAAGACGATAAAAGCAGCTTCCCTCTCTCTTTCCCTAGTCTTCTTACTTCCCTTTCAGTCGTCCTCTCTCAACTACAGTGAACACTTCCACAACAATAAATGCCTTTAAACTCTTTGATACAAATGATTAGATTTGGCTCAGAGGGGTTAAACTGAAGTGAAAGTCATACGTTTCCTGTCATGAGCACGTGGAATTGTTCTTCCACAAGGAGGGCTTTAGCTGGTGTCCTTAAGCACTCGGGAAGGCAATGAAGATATTGAGTAGACTGAAATGCAGCTCTTGAATGTGGCAATAATTCCACATGTAGGAGTAAGACTGAAATTTATAAATGAAACTGCACATGTTTAACCATAGAAACTTAAAAAAAAAAAAAGAGAGAGAGAGAAAGAGTTGTTTAATTCAGCATATGCTGAGAACTTTGCTTCAGGATCAGATGCCAGGTCAGCGTTGCTTGTTCACACCTGGTCTGTGAAAGGACCCATTCACCCTCCACCACGTGGCTGACTGGTGCTCTGTGGTGATGATCAACTGTCCCAGAAGGCTCAGTGCATGGAAAAGCCTTTCTTGGCCTTACAAGAAGCTCAGCCTGGGAGGTTGGCCTGGGGGCTGACCAAGAGCAAAATAGAAAAACCACAAATAAGATCCAGCTGGAACAAATAACCTCTACTTATTTTGGGAAAATAATGTTATGTCATCATGACACATATCTAACTCTTGTGTTTCTGATTGAACAGGCCAGATATGTGAGCAATAACTCCAGCTAGACACAGCTTTTCTGCTGGAAGATGGATTTATCTGTTTTCATGGTCTTACTCTTCAGGTGTGCCTACCATTAAGCAACTGCATTATCAAGAATTTCCAATTTCAAGTACTGGAAGTTTAGGGAGGCTGCTTATCTGACATAAAAAGAGATAAGAATCAGAAGTAATTTTTAAGTGACAAATGATGGGTTTAATGGCAGTAACATCCCTTGTACCTTTAGAAATAATGCTCCATCCTAAGGAGGGAGGGCAAGCGTTTCAGTAGAGAAGCACTTGGTAACCTAAGCAAGTGAGGTATTGGTTTTGGTCTGAGAAAACATGAGAAAAGAAAGAGAAGATCTGGAAAGCTACCAGCACAAAGAGGAGCAGCTGAAGGGGCAGTGTGCTATAAAGTGCCTTGAAGTAAGTCGCCCTGCCACGAGCCAGGCACAACATCCAGCATGCAGAAGGGCCAGTTCTGCCCTCTGTCCACCAGGATAACTAGCCACCACACTACCCTCTCCTCACCTTCAGGGTGGATGCAGAGCTTGTAGGTATGTGACCTGCAGACCAAAAGTGGCCCGGAGATGTGTTCTCTTTGACACACTAAGTGATTTTGGTTTTTAAAAATTGAACACGCTAAAACAACACACACACAAATTTAGATTTCTAGTTTCTCTTAAAGGAAATGAAAAAGGAATGAGCAGCTAAGGCTGAACTCATATTCTTCTTGGTACCAACTGGCCCGAGTTCAGGGGCTGCTGCTCCTTTGGAGAGCAAAAGCAATGCTTTGTGCTATAGTGCGTAGTGAGGAAAGTGGGAGTCTAGAGCCAGCCTGCTTAGGTTTGCAGTCCAATGCCATCACTTACTAGTTGTATGAACTTGGGCCTATTTCTTAACTTTGTGCCTCAGTTTACTTGTTGATTAGATGAGGCTAGTAATTACGCTTATCTCATAGGTTTTCGTAAAGACCAAACAAATTAATAAGTATACTGTTCTTCAAGTAGTGCCAGGTAAATAGTCAGTATTACATACGCACTTGCTGTTATTATAATACTTATAAGTACTTATTGCTTTTGTTTCTAAATGATTTACATATGCTAACTTATCCAATCCTCATAAAAACCCTATGAGGTAGGTTCTATTATGATCCAGATTTTAGGGATGAGGAAACTGAGGCACAGAGAGGTTAGGTAAGTTGCTTAACCTTGTCATATAACTAGTAAGTGGTGGAGCCTGCTCTGGGGTCTATGACCTCAACTGTCATGCTATAGAGTGATGTCCTTTTAAGTGGGGCACACGCTTTTGTTCATCACAGTACTTGCCATTTACACATTGTATACATATTCCTCTTCTTCTGTCTCTCCACCTCTCACCCTGCACTCCTTCAGATTATCTTCCTGGCCAGCTTGCATTTGAATTTGAGACCCTAATCTAGCAGAATGGATACACAGCATACATAGCTGATTGACAGTCTACCATGTAGAACACCTCTCCTAACAAGATCTTTATGAAGAGCCAAGCAGAAGACAAATTGTGTCAATCAAGGGTCTACTCTAGGGACTTCCTTGGTGGTCCAGTGGTAAAGAATCCACCTTCCAATGCAAGGGATGCAGGTTCGATTCCTGGTCGGGGAAGTAAGATCCCACAAGCTGTGGGGCAACTAAGTCCGCACACCACAACTGCAGAGCCCATGTGCTCTGGAGCCCGTGTGCCACAACTAGAGAGAAGCCCTTGAGCCACAACTAGAGAGAAGTCTGCGCTTCACAACGAAAGATCCCACATGCCTCAATGAAGATCACGTGTGCCGCAAATAAGACCCAATGTAGCCAAATAAATAAATAAATAAACGGGTCTACTCTAGCGTGTGTAGTCTGTGATACTGTAGTGTGGTCCCCAGATGAGCAGCATCAGATCACCTGAAACTTGTTAGAAATGCAAATTTGAGGGTTCCATGGCATATCTACTGAATCAGAATCTCAGGTGTAGAAAGCCCAGCAATCTGTGATTTACTAAGCACTTCTAGTGATTCTGATGTAGGCTAAAATTCGAGAATCACAGCCTTAGAAAGTCATGTTCTTTTATGCAAAATACAGAAGCTAAGACATCAGTGGTGAGGGATAGCCATGCCAGCTCCTACAGAGTTGGCCAAGGGAAGGATGTAGAAACATCTCAAAAACACTTCAGTGGAAGGACTAGTTGGGGACAACATAGCTTTCTAGTGAAGCCATCAGGATGAAATAGTACCAAATTGTGTGCTTAGGCAATTAATTAATTACACTTTTATTTGTTGTCCTATAAACGACGTGCTTCCTACAGGATGAACCAATTAACATTTGGAGACCCTCTGATGAAAACTATGATTTTAATTTTAAAGTAACATTTATTTTCTGGGAACAGTTAGATAAAAGGTCCAATTGTGCAGAGGCCAGTATAAAGGAGGACACATATCCACATAACTTTCTGTGGCAGTGTGCCTGCATTGAGGTCATCCAAAAGTTCCTTTACAAAATTAGAGTCTATCAAGACTCTGGCTGTAACTGACAGAAACCCAACTCAAACTAGCTTAAGCAAAACAGGGAAAACATTATAAAAGTCACTCTGATCACATTTCGGTTCAGAATATGAATATGTTTTGGTATAAAATATACAAGAAACCAGAGATAATTTTATGTGGGGCAATAATATTGGGTTGGCCAAAAAGTTCATTCGGGTTTTTCCATAACATCTTATGGAAAAACCCAAACAAACATTTTGGTCAACCCAGTACTTAGTCAGAAGAATCTAATTACTGATTTTGACTTCCTAATGATTGAGTCAATCCTAATTAGACCCCTGATGCCTTAACTGGATCATAGAAGGAAATAATCCAATGAGAGATAAAGCCAATTTGTGAGGGTACAGCCTTACAGGAGAATGTCCAGAAAGACCGAGCCCTGCTGGAGGACAGTAGAAATAGGGAGAAGAAACATAATGCAAGTCTGAGGCCTGGAAACAGACCAGACTCTTGCTCTTTGGTGTAACATATTCTATTTGGATTACACCATGACTCAAGCCTACTTCCCTAATTCTCCTGAGATGGACATTTGGGGACTTTGCAGTTGATCCATTGTCTGGGAAGAGCCACTAGCATAGCATCTTCAGTTAGCCAAATTCATCTGGAGGGAAAGAATGCCCAAACCTTGAAAGCGTCTTGCCCTGGAATTGTGGGAAATGGAATGAGGGTGAGTGTGCCACTTCCTTCTCTTGGATTCGTTCCACCCAATGAATAAGTGAATCCCCTCCTCCTTTTTTAATGTGTGGCCTAAAGAATGTTTAATATATTTGAAACTTATGAGTAGGCCATGGGGTATTTAGCTAAGCTGGCCCAATTTTTCTTCAGCAATTCCATGTTAAGGAGTTTGGACTTTACCCTGAGGGCACTGGGAAACACTGAATGATTTTAGGAAGAAGAATGACATAATCAGATGTGAGTTCTAGAAAACTCTAGTTCTAGAGTTCTAGAAAACTCTTGCTGTGTGGAGACTAGAATTATTATAGTGCTCAAGGCAATAGTTGATAGTGGCCTGGAAACAGTATTATACTATGTTTAACAGATTCTGCTCTTCTTGTACAATAAAATATAAGATTGATAAATCAACACAATTTGTTAAAGAGTAAACTTGCATGAAACTTGTTTGAAATATCAGACAATCTAGTAATCTACAGAAGATTGCCCATTTTTAAAAAGTATAATGGATGATGCTTTTGTTTCACAGAGTTAGATTCAAACCTGTGAGTTTAAGCTTAATGGAAAGAATCAGAGCCCAGTTAGTACAAATTTTGAGCAGTTCTAGAGGAAAAATTTGTTCTGATTATTTAATATTTTAAGCAAGTAACCTATATAAAGAAATGTTTGTGAGTCAAGGCAACAGTCCTAGAACTTTAGAGTTGAGAGAAACAGGCCTCCAGGGCATAGACTTGTATTTCCAGGGCCTCTTTCAACAAGAAGCTGTGCTGTGAAACATGACCCTAAATATATTCTCATTTATGGTTACAAAACCAGATCTGTGACCTCTTGCAGGTATTTATTACACCCAGGTTTTCTGGAGGCAATAAGTTTATAATGAGATTTAAATTTGATCAGTTCATGGGTCATAGAAAGGGAGCACTGTACCTTGTTCTCTTTTAGGAGTCTGCACATCCAGGTAGAGCTTATGGTTTGTTTTTCCTTTGGATCCCTAACATTTTTGTCAAATCAGGAACTGAGAGATTAAGACACACTTGCTCAAGAATGAAGTAGACAAGCCTGGATCCAGTTTATCAACAGATCCTTTGTAAGAAGAAAAAGGAAATGACTCTCACTTAAAGACAGAGGGTGGAAAACAAATAATTAAACAATGGGAAGACCATGGTGTACTCTACAAATATTGGACAATTTTATAAAGATGGTACGTGTAGGGAACTTTTAAAAGTGTTTAGGAAGGGGACTGCTTTTCTAGTGACACCAAAGCCAGCTGCAGTGATGGGAAAAGCAGCCTCACTACATTCTTTATATGTCAGACCCCTCTCAGATTGAGGTCTTGGCCCCAGTTAAATCACTTGTGAGCTTTTCAAAGGTTTCTAAATCAAGTCCTTCAGAAACTTGCAGTAAAATTTTGTTCTTGCTCTTGCCTCTCAGTGATGGTAGCTTTAGGCATTTCCAGACCTTTCTGTTCAGCTGAATCCTCTAGAGGAGACTTGTACTATTCTTCCTTTTGTTTCTATTTGTAAAAAGTCCTTGCTTCCTCCAGGACATCTGTGTCTCCTCCCTACTCGGGGAGGAAACTCTTGCCCTCCACCCACACTCAGGGCTGTAAGGGAGAGGTTCACAGCAGGACAACTGGTTTAGTCATGCAACTCAAAATTGCTAGGTGCCCAAACTAAACTTAGACCAGGGAAATACAAAATGTGCTCTTTTGTTTGGCATTATATAAACTTCTATTATCATAGAATTTAGAATTTAGATTCTTGTGGTATGGCATAAGCCACAAAGAAGTGGAGAACTAAAAATCAAAACCAACTTGGCCTGTTTAAGCTGACCATGTGACACTCCATCGGTCCAGCGAGGAGTGGCCAGCAGGGCTCTGTAGAGCTGAGCTCACATATGTTCTCACCTAGTGGCATACATGCAAATGCTGCTCACACTGATGCTAAACTGGATATATATTTATATCAAAACCAAGAGCCTTCAAATAGATCATCCACATGGCCAGCCTGTGACTTCCTATCCTGGAGTATGAGGTGGCTTCTTTTCAAACATTTATGAGCAACATAAAATTTCAGTTTGCTTTCCCAAGTGAATTGTAACAACTCTTGATGCGAAGGATTCCTCCAAAGAGAAAAAAAATCCCAAGTCCCTATTAATTAAAAGGAAATGTACTATGACATATATCACTTTGGCTAGAAAGAAATAGCATTCCAATTCTGAAATATAACAGAGCCTGCCAACTCTCAATGGGAAGGGGGATTAATTTGACCCAGAAAGGCTTAATCAGAGAAGTATCTACCAGTTTTGGGCTGTTGTCAGACTTATAAAGAAATTGGTGTGGAAGAGCAAGAGTTAAGGTAGGAATGCTCCTGGACAGGTTTCCTGAGGCCAGCTCTATCATGCTGAAGTCAGTAGACTCATCGTGACAAAAGGATTCAAGATTACTGAGGACTGACACAGCCATAAGACTTAACAAATGGCCACAGTAAGTAGGCGGTAGGAAATGAACACAATATTTTGGTCAATTCTTATCAAAGTTCTGTTGGATGACATATGCTACATTTTGTTGACAAAGGTCAGTCTAGATTAAGGACCAAGGCAAATAGGTGCTAACTCAAACACTCTCCAGAAGGTGAAAGCAACTCAAGTATTCACTGATGCGTGAATGGACACACAAAATGTGGTATGTGCATAAAATGGAATATTATTCAGCCTTAAAAAGGAAGGAAATTCTGACATGCTACAACACATGCTCTCCCCTTCCACCATGTGAGGGCACAGTGAGAAGACAGCTATCTATAAACCAGGAAATGGGCTCTCACCAGACATGGAGTCTGCTGGCACCTTGATCTTGGACTTCCCAGCCTCCAGAACTGTGAGAAATCAATGTTTTTTATTTCAGCCACCCCTCCCAGGCTATGGTGTTTTCGTTATAGCAGCCTGAATAGACTAAGACATGGGAGCTGTTGTTTGTTGGGTATCGAGTTTCAATTTTGTAAGATGAAAAGAGTTCTGGAGATTGGTTGCACAATAATGTGAATATACATAACACTACTTAACTGTATACCTTAAAATGGTTAAAATGGTAAATTTTATGTTATGTGTATTTTACCTCAATTTAAAAAAAGTTTTAAACACATGAAACTGCAAATTTTATATTGGTGCAATTTATTGTATATCAGTCATACCTCAATAAAACTGCCTTACGGAAAAAAAAAAAAGAAAAAAATGAAAAGCAACTACTCCAGGCGGGGTCAGCAGGGATGAGGCCATTGTCCTGCATGGTCAGAAAAGGCTGCAGTGCAGATCTACATGGAATACCTGTAGTAGATGGGTGTGACCAGACTCATGAAGTAAACTCTGTAAAGTAGTCAACAGTAGCATTCTGTTATATATAACATCTTCTTTTTAAAATTATTTTTTTATTGGAGTATAGTTGATTTACAATGTTGTGTTACTCTCTGTATAACTTCTTTCTGTCCTTGAATCCACTTCTAATGATTTTGTGGTTCACATCCTCATTTTCTCTTATCTATATTTTTTCAGTAACTCCCTAAATTGCTTCCTCACCTAAGTAGGCATGTCAGTGGATCTGGTGAATAGTGACCTTCGAAAGTGCAATTTCAGTAGAAAAGGTAGAATATAGATTATGTCATAATAATCACTAAAATTTATTGGGCTATATTCTTAGTTGTCTCTTTTTATTTAACCCTAACAAGAATCCTATAAAATTATATACATTTTACAGATTAAGAGTCTGGTGTTCAGAGTGGCTGAGCAGTTCATCCAAAATCCTTAGCTATTGTGCCAGACAGGGTCCTAGCCGAAGGGAGAATTTCACTCAGATGTTCAAATGAAAGATATTGTAATGAATGGACCACTTCCAAGGGTGTGTGGGCCAGGTTAAGGAAACCAAGATGAAGTGTCATCACCCAAAGTCTAATAAAAATGAAAAGTCACTTCTATTTCTACATGTGAAGAGCCAAGGGAGGTAACAGACTGGGTGAAAATTGGATGGTTATAGGATTAAGACCATATAACAATGTTTGTGAAATGGAGGGAAGAAAGTGTTAGAGAGGTTGAACAAGGGAAAACTAAGCGAGCAGGAGAAAACAGGAATGGCTGAGATCAAGAGCACAAGGGGAGTTAGCACTGGAGACAAGAAAGAACACATCTTCCTAACAGACAGGAGAGCAGATTGGGAGAGAAATGAAGGGAACATTTTCCTTTGAATCTAAAGTAGATGCTGAGGGTATCAGCTGGGAGTAAAGAGCCTGGGGTGCTACAGGGACCACAGAAGAGCTGACACAACAGCTGTTGTGGTGACTTGAGAGAACCTCAATTGGGGGTGGAAAAATAATTAGTACATTGTGCTGTGGGACACACAAATGCCTGCATAACCCAAATCTGCAACATATTCAGTCAGCATTGTCACAGAGCAAACATGACAGATCAACTCTTTCATTGATTTCATCCATTCCTTAAGAAAATGCAGTAAATAATGGACTTGAAACAGTAAAAAAGTCATCTAAGAGATATTTGCTTCTAGAATTATGATCAGCCAACTACCTGGTGGCAGGTTGATACATCTATATTATGCATACACACACACACATACACAAACAACATGCACAAATATATTCATAACAAAATAAGGAGGAAACACTTATGACAATTTTAATCCTCATTTCTGTTACTGGTCCCATGGTTGTCACTGGCATTTATTACTACCTTCTTCCACTACCCATTCTGTATTCCCTGTGCCTTCAGTAAGCACTTCAGCTGGTTCTTTACCTGGTGAGGTGACCCAAACTTTCATTCCTGAAGGGTCTGGGCCATTAGTAGTCCTGCTTGGATTGGGATGTAGTTATCCATTGACTTTAATCACAGGGTATGGTAATACTAAGAGATGTCCTATGGAATTTTCTATATTCTAGTTATACTGTTCCTTACCTCCCTTGTGGAATATTAGTTCAATTTCCCCTTTGTATTCAGGATCAATCATCCCAGCCAACACCATATCTCCCTTTGTTGACTCAGTGTCAGGAAGAACCCAAAGTATCCAGTGGTAGTCAACTTTCACTTCAATGGAATCATTGTTGTGTCTCCTGATGCAAACATTCCTTCTCCTGGAACTAAGACCCTTAGGCCCGCAGAGCATAAAATTGCAGGAACAGGAAGCAAACATTTGGTTATTGAGTCACTAGGAGTAATAAAAAGGGTTGTATTCCCATTTATCCCCTCGATTCATGGACCTATGAGCTCTGGCTGAAAAAGAGCAGCAAATATTGGACAGATTCACAGCCTATTCAGCCTACTGGAGAACTTTGCCCCAGCCTTGCCAGGTATTGCCACCTATCTGGCACTATAACTGAGTCTTCAGAAGGCCATTTCATTGTTCTATCAAGCCAGCTGCGCCTTCTGTGCTTCTGAGCCCCGCTCAAAACTAGCAGCTTTTCAAGTCATGTGGTAAATGGACCAAAGCAACACACCCAAGTGAGGAATACGTTGCCCCCAAAAGAGGCCCACTAAGCATCATCCCTCTTTCTGGGTTGTAGATGGGACTGGCTGTAACAACTTATCCTTTACTTTAGAAGGTATATCTCAAAATGCCCCACACCACCAAATGCCTAGAAGTTTCACTGAAGTAGAACACCCCTAAATTTTAGTCAGATTTATTTCCCACACTCTGACATGCAAATCTCTTACCAATAAATCTAGAGTAGTTGCTACTCCTTGCTCTTTAGGTCCAATAGTAAAATGTCATCTATATATTGGACCAGTGTGATATCTTGTGGAAGGGAAAGGTAATCAAGATCCTTGTGAATTAAACTATGACATAGGGCTGAAGAGTTGATATACCTCAAGGTAGCACTGTGAAGGTGTATTGCTGGCCTTGCCAGCTGAAAGTAACCTGCTTCTGAGGAGCCTTATGGACAGGTATGGAGAAAAAGGCATTTGCTAGATCTAAGCTGCATATCAGGTAACAGGGGATGTGTTAATTTGCTCAAGCAATGAAACCATTTATTGTTATAAATAAACTTGCCTCTTAGAACTGCTTTTGCTGTGTCCTATAAGTTTTGGTATATTGTGTTTAAATTTTCATTTTTCTCATGATATTTTTGATTTCCCTTTTAATTTCTTTAAATCATTGGTTGTGCTGGAGCATGTTGTTTAATTCCATGTATTTGTGAATATTCCAGTTTTCCTCTTGTTATTGATTTCTAGTTTCATACCATTGCGGTCAGAAAAGATGCTTCATGTGATTTCAATCTTCTTAAATTTGTTGACTTGCATTGTGACCCAACATCTGATCTATCCTGAAGAATATTCAATGCACTGGAGAATATGTATTCTAGTGCTGTTGGATGGGATGTTCTAAATATATACTGTTAGGTCCCTTTGATTTAAAATGTAATAGTTTAAGTCCAATGTTTCTTAATTGACTCTGTCTGGATGATTTATTCATTGTTGAAAGTAGGGTATTGGTCCCCTACAATTATTATACAGTTGCCTGTTTTTCCCTTCAAATCTGTTAGTAATTGCTGAATATATTTAGGTGTTCCGATATTGGGTAATAAATATTTACAATTGTTATATTCTCTTGATGTATTGATCCCTTTATCATCACATAATGACTTTGTCTCTTGTTATAGCTTTTGAGTTAAAGTCTATTTTGTCTGATATAAGTATAGCTACCCTTGCTCACCTTTGGTTTCTATTTGCATGAAATCTTTTCCTATTCCTTCACATTCAGTATATGTATTCTTAAAGGTGAAGTGAATCTCTAGTAGGTAACCTATAGTTGGGTCTTGTTTTAATCTATTCAGCTACTCTAAGTCTTTTGATTAGAGAATTTAACCCATTTATATTAAAGTAATTATTGGTGCATAAGCACTTACTGTTGCCATTTAATTATTTTCTGGGTGTTTTGGAGATCATTTCTTCCTCTCTTGATGTTGTTCTTTGTAATTCAATGATATTCTGTAGTGGTATATTATGACTCCTTACTAATTATATTTTGTATATCTACTATAGGCTTTTGCTTTGTAGTTACCATGAGTCTTACATAAAACATCTTATTGAAGATGGTCATGTGGGAAGACGTTGAGTTAGCATCTCCCCACAAGTAGGGTGTCTGCCAACCGCTGGTGGGGGACTCTGAAGCCCAAGGAAATGGGAGGAACCCATAGTGAACCGGTAGGAGATGGGGGGACTGAGGAGGGAGGAGAAGTGGAAGCCAGACAGGATCAGTGCCCCTGAGGCCAGGGAGATCAGGAGAGGCAGGCCTGAAATATAATGAGCTTAAGAAAATGGAAAAGAACAAGGGAATAAACACAAAGAAAAAAAAGAGATAATGAAGAGTATAAATCAATGAAATAGGAAACAAGGATACAATAGAGCACATCAAGAAAGTCAAAAATTAAATCTTTGAAAAGGCTAATAAAATTCTTAAACCTCTGTTAATATTGATAAGGAAGAAAAATGAAATGCACAATTAAACAATATTACATATAGTAATGACTAGAAGGAAAAGATACTATGAACTTTATGCCAATAAATTTGAAAACGTAGACAAAATGGACACATTTCTAGAACTGAAAACTGACTCTGGATGAAATAGAAAGCCTTAATGGTCCTATCCTTATAGAATAAATTAAGGCAATATTTAAAACTCTTTCAATAATAAAGACTAGCTGTACAAGTGAATTCTACCAAATTTTCAAGGGATAGATCATTCCAATCTTATAGAAGCCTTTCTACAAAGAAGAAGACAAGGGAACATTCCTCCAATAAATCCTAAGAGGCAAGAATAATCTTAACACCAAAACCAGACAAGGACAGTAAAAGAAGTAAAATAATAGGAGAAAACCACTCGTGAATTTACCCACAAAAAAATTAAATAAAGCTAAATTCATCTGCTTTTTAAAAAGAGAATACAGGCGGTTGACCACAAAGGACGTGAGAGAATTTTACGGTGACAGAAAAGATCTACATGCTGATGGTAGTAAAGGTTAACAATTCCATATATTTGTTCAAGTTCATTGACTATACACCCTAAAAGGTGACTTTTGTTTTATGTAAATTATGCCTCAATAGCCTCTTTTTTAAAGAGATTTTATAGAATTCCACACTATTTCATCACAAAATTTTTGTAAATTACATGGATAAAAGACAACATTCTTCCTCTGATATAGACTCCCTACCAAAGGTTTACATCAAGCATCATTCTTAATAAGAAAATTTAAAAACACTATCTTTAAATTCAAAAGAATACAAAGATGCCCACCATTAAGACTTCTATTCAACATAGTACTGGAAATTCTAGCCAACATGGTAAGACAACAAAAGCAACTAGAGGCATAGGAATAGGAGGAAAAAAGAAACAAAACTGATATTTCCAGATATATGTTTGTCTATACTGAAGGTCTCAAACAATAGAATTAGAAATAATAGAATTTGGCAAGGTGACTGGCTAAATGAGCAAGAAAAAAGATAAACTTGTATTTTTATGCCAGCAAGAATCAAAACCAATTTAAAAAGGAAATCATTTGTAATAGCAATAAAAAAGTGAAGTATTTAAGAATAAATTTAATAAAAAATGTGTAAGACATCTGTAGAAATTTAAAAGTTTTTATTAGAAGAAAGGAGACAAATAAATGGAGAAATTATCTTTCTCTATGAAAAGAATTCAGTATCATAAATATGTCAAGTATCAATATCTCCAAGTTAATTGACTGATTCCTTGCAGTTTCAATCACACTTCCAAGTGGTTTGGAATGCAACAAATTTATTCTAAAAATGTATACTTAAGAGCAAAGGAATGAGAAAGGAAAAGAATATGTTGGGATCTTTGCCCTACCAGTTACCAAGACTTATTATAAAGTTATAGGAATAGACAAATGGATAAATTGATTACTAGATAAAAATAGAATAAGCTTACACATACATGGAACTTTGATACATGATATAGGCAGCATCTCAAAGCAGTGGGGGAAGGAAGGACCATTCAACAAATGTACTGGGAAAGTAGATTATTCATATAAAAGAAAAAGTTATATTGGATCCTCAACCCACTCCATACCTAAAGTCAATTCTAGATGTATAACAAAATGAAATCTGAAAGGCTTTAAAAACGCAAATAGGGCTTCCCTGGTGGTGCAGTGGTTGAGAGTCCGCCTGCCGATGCAGGGGACACGGGTTCGTGCCCCGGTCCTGGAAGATCCCACATGCCGCGGAGCAGCTAGGCCCGTGAGCCATGGCCACTGAGCCTACGCATCTGGAGCCTGTGCTCCACAACAGGAGAGGCCACAACAGTGAGGTACCGCAAAAAAAAAAAATGCAAATAAAATATGGTGAATGTCTTTCTGACCTTGGGGTAAGAAAGAAAGTCTTAAGTAAGACAAAATGCAATAACCATAAAAGAAAAGATTACATTAAGATTAAAATTTTCTTTTCATCAAAAGATAGTAAAAAAAAAGTAAAAGAAAGTGAAAACACAAACCACACACTGTGATAGTGGGGAATGATACAACTGCTTTGAAAAATAATTTGGCTCTTCTTATTAGCTGAGCATCTATTTATCCTGTGGTTTAGCAATTGCATTCTTGCTTTTGTGCACTAGGAAACAAGTATAAGAACATTCATAGGGACACAATGTGTAAGAGCAAAAACCTGACAACCATTCAAGTGTCTTGTTGCACTTATCCTTTGCTGTGTAACAAACAGCCTCAAAGGTTAGTCACTTAAAATGACAACAACATGAGCCTGCAATTTTAGGAGGGCTTAGTCTCTCTCACCAAGAGTCAGCTAGGGCAGCTGGAAGACCAGGAGCTGGAATCATTTGAAGGCACACTTACACGTCTGGAGGTTGATGCTGGCTGTTTGCTGGGACCTCATTTAGTGCTGCTCCATTTCACCTATTTTCACTCCATTTTCCAGTGATAGTTTGGCTTCCTCATAACATTGTAGCTTGGTTCTAAGTAGGGGGGAGGAAGTGAAGGAGAGAAAGAGAGAGAAAAATAGAGGGAGAAAGGGAGAGAGAGAAGGGGGGAGGGAGAGAAGGGTAGGAGGAGAGAGGAAGGAAAGGAAGAGAGAAAATTATATAATAAGCAACATTTCACCTAGCTGCAGAAATCATACAGTATCATGTTTGCCACGTTCATTAAATATATTCATCAAAGACAAGTTACTAAAGTCAGTCCCTATGCAAGAGAAGGAGAATTACCTTTTGAGAGGAGGAGTATCAAAGAATTTGCAGATATGTTTTATAAACCACCACTTGTCCTGTAACAGAAGCATAGATAAAATATTTTAACAATTAAATATTATATATAACAGTGAATATAAGTGAACTGTAGCTATCTGTCACAATATGGATGAATTTTTGAAATATAATTTGAATTAAAAAAAGCAGTCCCAGAAGATTACGTTAAGTATAATACTATGTTCAGAAAACCCAAAGTCAAATAAAAATAGATAATATATAGTTTAAGCATATTTATATTAATGACAAAACTATTATTTTTTAAAAAAGAATAATATAAAATTCAGAGTAGTCCTTTATCTAAGTGGGGAGAAGGAGGAGGCAGAAGGATGAAATGGGAAGAGCAAACAGGAACTATATGTTATTAAAGAGTTCTGGATTTTATACTGGTTGGTGGGCTTTCATTATATTACTATACATTATTATGTATGTATATATTTGTTTATAGTTTGCACATTTTTGATAAAAACTCTATTGAATGTACCAAGTATTTTATTAAACATAATAGAGGGGAACATTTAAAAAATGAATAAGGAAATGAAAGGCTGAGATGGGTTAGGAACTAAAGAGAAAGTATCTAGTCAATTTAAATGAGCTAAATTTCTGTCCTAGAATGTTAAAAGAATTTTGTAGACGTGGTTGTTAAAAATCTTTAGGAAAATCATGTGTGGGAGACATGATAGTAAATTATTTACTTATAGTTAAATAAACATCCTGGGGCTTCCCTGGTGGCGCAGTGGTTGAGAGTCCGCCTGCCGATTCAGAGGACACGGGTTCGTGCCCCCGTCCGGGAAGATCCCACATGCCGCGGAGCGGCTGGGCCCGTGAGCCATGGCCGCTGAGCCTGCGCTTCCGGAGCCTGTGCTCCACAACGGGAGAGGCCACAACAGTGAGAGGTCCGCGTACCGCAAAAAAAACAAAACAAATAAACATCCTGAATTTCTAGAAGCTAGGAAAGGTAGATTTTAAAAAATAATTGCAACCAACTTATTATTGATTTCTGTCACAAATTTCCAAAAGATGATATGTCGGCATTTAGAAAAGAATCATGTGCTCACCAGGAGCTTCATGGGTTATTGACAAATGTAATTTCCTGTTGTTATTGGCCAATCGAACTTGCAGCATGATTAGGGTAGGCATGAACATAGTGTAACATGGCCTTAGTAAGGCTTTTGATATCTTGTCTGTTCTTGCTGACAAGATAGAGAGTTATGGGTTAAAAGCAGTAGAATGTTGGGGATATGTTGCTGATTGAACAATCCAAAGGATATTGGTCAGTATCAGTCTGAGTGGAAGTACAAGTGAGCTCTGTCTCAGGCCCACTTGTCTTTTTATGCAACCCTGAAATGTGGAGGGAGAGCTAATACACGGAGTGCCAGAACCAAGACTGAGAAAGACCTGGACAAGATAGAATGAATGTAGATTCAAAACAAAGCTCTCAAGTTACGTTGAAAATGTACTTGGAAAAACATGGTTTTGAGGAAGAGCTGAATTAGCAGCCATTGTCTGAAAAAAGATAGGGAGAGGCAGAGACAAGAGGTATTTACTCCAAGTTCAACATGAGGAAATGGTCTGTTAGGGCTGCCAAAAGAGCTGTAAGACTCACATTCTATTTTGCTAATGGTTAGAATGCATCTGGAGTTTGGGCCCAATTTGGGGCACCATATTTTAAGAGGGACATTGACCAACTAGAAAGAATACCATGGAGGGCAGGTTGACTGCGTATGAGTCACACCGGAAAGGGTTGAAGGGATTTTAGGATGTTAGGATTTTTTCCTTTCTAAAGGAAAATCCTTGGGCAGTGGTGACTACCTTTAAATATTTAACCTACTATCATGTTAAGGAAAGGGATTAGACTTATTTAGGCTCCAGAAAAATCTAACTTGGTTTGGTAAAAGGAATCTTCAGGAAGGCAGATTTTCTTTCAAAGGCGGGGGGCGGGGGGAGAGAGCAAGAAAGAGAGAGAACTTTCTAACAAAACCATCCAAAGGCTGAATAGCTTCCTCTCACCGAAGTGCGTTCCCATAACTGGAAGTGATCAAGCAGTTCTGGATGTTTTAGGGAGAATTCAACCACTGGAAGGAAGGTTTTAGTACATGGCCATCAAGATCTTTACCAGCTGTTAAGGTTCAGGGATTCTATACCTACCAAAACCCCTCAACCATGCTACTGAAATGATGTTAGGAAACATTATTTGACTCTCAGTTGACTAAAGGTACAATTTCTTCTAGGAGTAGCGAGCTTTAAGCAATTAGCACATAACCCTAACCTAACCTGTCAGAGATTGGCAATATAGTGGTCTTAAAAATCTGGAGAGAAAGAGCAAGAAACAAAAAAATATTACTTTTATTAACAAAATATGATCACAATAACTGTAAAGGAATTTTTATGGCAGGAAAAGAAGTCACCCTTGCCCTATTGTCTTAAAACTGATTTCACTTTGACATTTCCTGCCTGTGTTGCTTGGCACACTGGGGTCTTTCTTTCCTCCCTCCCTCCTTTCCTTCCTTTCTTTCTTTCTACCTACCTTCCTTCCTTCCTTTTCCTTCTTTCTTTCTTTCTTTCTTTCTTTCTTTCTTTCTTTCTTTCTTTCTTTCTTTCTTCCTTCCTTCCTTCCTTTTCTTTCTTTCTTTCTTTCTTTCTTTCTTTCTTTCTTTCTTTCTTTCTTTCTTTCTTTCTTTCT